>NC_053161.1:128458762-128813762 GCF_016835505.1 Polypterus senegalus | reverse complement strand
GTGTAATCCCATTCCTAAACGTTTTGAAAAAAGCTGACTGTCTGTGACCTTTACACTCCCTAATGGCTAACACAATCAGGGAGGTAGCGCCCATATGTTTAATGCCAATGAGACAATGTCATGGGCAGTTAACATTTCCACTGTAAATCACGGGATATTGCCTAAAGCTCAGATGACTTCCAGCTGCATTGCCTGGTAAAGGCAGTAAGAAACTTTCATGTTATCGGTCAGCCCTGTGTTGTACATTAAGGATTTTGCTTCTTTTTTTCATGTTAAAAATTCGTGGTCAACCTCCAATCAAATTTGGTTTTAAGCAAACATTTTTTTACCAGATTCAAACAAAAGTATGGAAATAACATTAGCAGATGCTGGCATTAATTCAGTCTGCAAGGCTAGAACAATTTCATGCACTGCACTCTGCCTTTGATGCCACAGGTCTTAAGTGCTGTAAAAAATACAAGAATATTAACATTGTTTATAGAATGAGTGCAATTATGTAATATTGGGAGGCACTATTCAAAACCTTTTAAACCAATAAATAGTATTAAAAAACCTGTAAGTCTCGCCTTTGTGAATCTCCAACTTTAGCAAATTAAGGAAACTATACAGATTCTTAACTTTGTACTTCATATGAAGAAGGGGTCTGAGTTGCCTCGAAAGCTTGCATATTGTAATCTTTTTAGTTAGCCAATAAAAGCTGTAATTTTGCTTGACTTCTCACTACATTCATAATGGCCAACACTGTACAACACCCTAGTACTACTACATATGGAAAAAACAACAAAAAATGTACTGTATATACCAAACATATCAGTTTCATTTAGTGCCATTTAGCAACTAGTTGAAACTTGCTCAGTTTGAAGTGCCAGCTTCAAGCAAGTAATGTTCTTAAAAAGAGATATGAAGGGAAGCAAATTAAGCACCCACAGACTGTATCTTCATTTATATCCATCATTGGCAGCCTTGGAATATGGTGGAGGCCAGGGACACTAAACAGAATAGCAATCCCTACCTAGTGCTGCTGGTGATGCTGTTGCCCTCCTGTGGCATGGCTGGTACTTACATCTTCTTTTCCTAGGACATGTCCTTAGATATATGCTTCCAGTGTCTTACAGGAAAAGAAGCAATACAAATTTTGGGATATCTAGGTTTCCCCTGTCTAGAGTTTCTACACTAATTTTATGAAGGTTCCCTTGTGCTCCTCTGGCTTTCTGAATATGAAATTGGAGCAAAATGTTACTATATATACACTGGAAAACAAATATTTCTTTCATATAGTAAACTGGGCAATTATTTTGTAACTAGTTAGTAGAATGTGCCATTTGACTCTCTGATATTCTGACTGATATTTCTTTTTAATCACATTTATAAGTTTTTTTTAAGCTACACTTACAAACAACCAGCAGCATTTACTGCACTGTCACCTTTCCACAAATTACTTGACTTATTTCCTGATCTAATAATTTAGGTATTGTTTAACTAGCAGTGAAAAATGCCTGTTTAGTAAAATGGCACAATGGTACAATGGTAAGTTTCTCTGTTTGAATCATAGTGTGCATTTAGGAGCCTCTTTTCAGCTAGTCTCTATGCCCCTCTTTTTTGTGTCTTGTTTTCTTTGTTTGACGGACATTCGAACGTTAATGTGTACACCAGACAACATAACGCCTGGGCATAGAAGCCGGATTTTTTGTAATTTGACCCATAATGATATTGTTATTTTTAACTTTATCTTTATTTCAAATGCAGTCTTTAATGGTAAAATTAAGTTTTTGACATCCCAGAGCATTGTTTCACTGTTTTTGGAAAAATAAGTGTAATGTGGTACAAGTATTGTGGAGAATGAGTTGACTGATTCTTATGAAAGTTTTTGGACAACTTGTACTCATTAAGTTAATTTAAAGAAAAAAGAAAAACAATTGGAAAAAACCTCAATGATGACAGGTGGCACAGTGGTAGTACTGCTGCTTTGCAGTAAGGAGACTGTGGAAGATTGTGGGTTTGCTTCCCGGTTCTTCCCTGTGTGGATAGCGCTTTGAGTACTGAGAAAAGTGCTATATAAATGTAATGAATTATTATTATTATTAATTGTCAGAAATGCAGACTTTAGTGCCAGTCTTTGGGAATTGCAGAATACTGCAGATGGTAGCGTATTTCACTACAAGTCAATAACATTGTTGTCCAAGATATATATACTTTATCCCTATAAATACCTCTATTTCTGTAAATACTATCACAGCAACTTGGTTTTCTTTTCCAGAAGTCACACAAAATGGTTATCAAACCTTAATTACCAATACCATGAAATAAAACTTAAATGAATGGGCATGCTCTAAACAATTAGAAGATTTTTATGGTACTCTTTGCTATCTACTAGAAGGCTGTAAGCAGTTTTGGCAAGAAACCATGAAACTTTAATAATGTATTTATACAGAATAAAAATGAAGTCTAAACAATTTCATACCTTAATAAATAAGACATAAAAGAAAATATTTAGAGAAAATTTACAAGTGAAAACATCATTATGAAGGAGTGCTCAGCTGACAAGACTGGGAACCATTAAGATGGCACAGGGCAGGGCGAGGTCTCATGGGAAGCCTACAGGAGAGAGTGCTGGTTTCTGGAGGCACTAGAGACTGGTCCATTTTGTATATTTGCTGTGTGTTCCCAAAGTTAATTGGTGAGGGATACCAATATAATCTCTAATGTGACCTGATTCAGATTTATTCGCCAATCATATTTAATTTTGATGTTAACACCTAAAACCATATGGTATCTAATATTATGAGAACAATAAATTGGGCACCACCTTTCCAATGACAAAAATTTCCCATTTTCCTTTTATAATGTTGGCTTGTGTGTACAGCATAATTGGAGAAGTGGACTTGTCAGTAAGTCTTCTGTATCTAATTTCCTGCTGACTGGTGTCCTTGAAGGTTTTTTTTATCATAAACCACATAAAGGCCAAATTTCAGATTTTCCATTCACACTGATATGAAGTAAAAGAAAATCAACATACTCTGTGCAATGTATCTCATTCTGCCAAACAATGGGGCTGTAGGAATTTGGCATGAAATAAAATTGTCAAACACATTTGTGTTTTTTCTCCATTGGTTCTTTCAGAGACTAGAATGATGTCACTACAAGCCTATACATCAACTACTGATCATGCTTAATCCAGATTCAAGGTCAGGGAATAATAGCCTACCCTGGGCTGTAATGGGTGTTAGGCTGGAATTGTCTTTCTTTTACATATGCTGAAGCACTGTGAGTCTTTACATGTTTCTCAAACTATTGGATGTGCTAGCTTATTGCAAAAAAGATAGTGTTATTTAGTCTATGTTTTTAACAAAAGAATATTTCACAAAAATCAATTTGCATAAAACATTTGAGCAGGAAAGTATAAAGTTGACAAATACTTCAGAAACAAATGTAAAAATAAAGCACAATAAACTTAGTCTGCAGTTACTCCCAAGGCAAAATGAATACATGCTGTCTAACAAAACAACAGCTGTTGGATTATGGCAGCATCAGTGCAGCTGTATGTATCTATATCCAAGATGCTTTATGAAAAGGCCTCTTTTTAAGAGCTATGTGCCGTATTAATCCCAGATCTGCAGTATTCACTTGCATCTTTCAAGAAAGCATGCAGACTATAAACACTTTATACTTTGCCAGTGCTTTGTTTCCCTGTCCAGGAAGTCTAAATACAGGCAAAGTACAAACAGAACTCTGTACATTCTATCAACCCAAAAAGAAGGTTGGGATGCAGAGAGTCAAATTATTTTTTACTGATTAATAAATATCCTAATCATTTTGAAACTGAAAACTAAACAGTGTTCAATCTATATCAAAGTTTAATATACAATTTATGGTGGAAACACAGTGGTAACAGCTTTATTGATATCCTTATATATGTTAAACATGTAGCCCCTATTTATATATATACTTTTATATATATTCAAAAAAAACACATTTTAATATTGTCATTCAAGTTATTAGACTAACCAGTTGTGCTTATCTATATCCTATATACTATCACACTCGTGCGTATAAGACCAAATGTGGGAAATTCTGCCTGGGCCCTATGTCATCACTTCCATTTCCACCCCACATGATATCACTTCTGGTTCCAACCTCCAGATGACCTTATTTCCCCTCTTCCAACTTTAATACTATCTTGTCTGTACCATAACCTCAGTTCTGTTTTGGACACTTGTCTGTAAAGACCTTTCTCAACAAATCTTAAAATTTTCAGCCACATTCCAATTATATGGGAGGCTGACCCAAAACCTCTTTGTGTGTAAAGGTTTGATTATTACCACAACACAGTCATAATGGCATAGAGATGGTATTACTTTGGGGATATCCTGTATTCAAATATTTGTGGGTACTCTGACCAGGAAGTCACTCTGCAAAGTTTGGTATTGATAGATTGTACAGGAGGTACTTAAAACTTTTCAGGTAAAATGCCTTTTACTTATAGCCCTTGTCTTGTCAAACTGAACAGGAGTGCAATGCATGCTGGGAACGTTGGAACATGAAGCAGAATTCTACAGTATTTTGCTTAGTTAGCTTTGGAATAAAACAAAATAACCTTGAGCTTAGTGATAACAATGCACAGTAACATTTTCTGTTTGATTTGACAAACACAAAATGTCAGCGCACCCTCCAGCTTGAGATAAGAAAGTGAAGAAAGTGAGCCAGAATGTTTGGGTGAGGGAGGGATGGGTAAGAGCAGCTCCCCTTTTTATTGCTTGTGAAGACTTATTCTGGAAAAAGAAATCTGACCTCTTCAGATATTCCCCGGCATCTTGTTGTTGCGGACAGGACTGCATGAAGACTTAAGTCACCCAGGTTGTACGATTCTATGTATAAATTTGTACTTCATATTATTGGTTTTGATATAAATAAATATAGTTTTTGAGTGAAAGCTTAAAGCCAACATCTCTGTTTGATTGCTACTCACAGGCTGATCAATTATTTGACTAGCTACAGTACCCTGAGTTAACATTTTACTTTGAAAATAAAGACAGCTATAGTGAAAGAGAAGCCTGCCATTGGTGTCCCATGGGTGAAACACAAAGATGCAGCACAGACAGCGAGATGTGAGAAGTTACAAGAAACACCTACATTACTGCTTCTGGTATTTCATTTTGTCTCCCATCTTGAAAAGAATCTCACAGGTCGGTTGGTATCTTTCACGTTAGGTGCATGTCATGGGAGATTTAATAACACAATAAAACATAGCTCAAAGGGTATGGTAATGTATAGGAAACAGACAGACAAAGACATACAATTTTATATATATGAGGTAATGCATTATCACATAATTTTGACATTTTTAATAGGTATTCAAGTTTAACCTAGTCACAATGTTTCCAGATAACTAACTCACCAGGCTAAGTTATTGACAGTTTGTGGGGAACTAGAGAGTATAATGAGCACTCCTAAAAAAATGGGTTATAACTTCTGTAAAACACTTTAAAACAACGGGACTTTGTAGCATAAAGTTAATTTGTACAGAATCTAATTGCTAAAAGAAGTTATCTTGGTTTTATTGTGGAAAAAAACTTTCCTCTGTTTTCAAAGAAGTCATTCTCAGAGACCAGATAAAAATGCAGAACAATTCCGTAGTTGCACATACTGTAGATATCCACAAATGTCCATGGAGTGAGCAATCAATAAAATTGTTTATTGCCTTTTATATTTTTCTTTTATTATTACCTTATCTAATACATCATGTCATTTGACTCTTAATATGCAGAATTTAGCCAACCAACTACAGCCACCAGTGACTTCGTATACATGCTGATTCTTCCATTATTTTAAATATCACTTCATTAATAGGGGTTAGGGTTAGGTTAGGGTTTGTAGAGATAAGTGTGCCCCCGAGGAGGCACAGATGCAAAGTTACACTTCCAGTGTGTATACCACTATTTTTACCTCAACAGCACAGCAACTATTCCTAAAAAGCTTTATAAATACCTTAAAATATCTTTTAAAAATCACCTTAAAGGGTTTTATCATTGATCTTATCACCGTTTCATAATTGGGGGTATTTGGGCCTTCTCACTAGTTTGTTCTTGCCTTTTAAGGGGGTGTTTATTACTTATTTACTTCAGTTTAACTTTATTAATTACCTTGATGGTTCCTCTTGAGATGACACAACCCTCGCGTTCTCAAGCTCTAAGTCACGTTTAGTTAACCCTCCAGTTACCTTCGGTCCTTTTCCATATGCTTTTAATAATTCATTAATAGGACTTCATTTAAATATACATTTGAATTAAATTGCAAAAATTACCAATTGATTAAAATTCTATAATTTCTATATACATTCTTCTCCATCTATTTTACTATATAATATTTTCTAATTTACTATATAATATATGATAAAGGGGCTATAAACTGAATAATAGTCTTTTAGTCTTCAAACAACTGTGAACAAGTATAGTAGAAAAAATGTCTAAAAAGCAAAGTAATATATGCTGTGCACACTTTCAGATTAGGGATTAAATGTAATTTTTTTTTTACTTTTAAAGCTAACTTCCTTTTCAGCAATATACAGTAGAAACCTTTCAGCTGAATATTAGTCGTAACTTCAACCATGAGTGAACACAAATTACTTCAAGTATTAATTCATCTCTTTGCATTATGCTTACCATATGAGCTTCCTGGTAGGGAAGAGTCTGAAGGCAATGTGCAGTGACCTGTGGCTGCTTCATACAGTGATCCTAAAGTGCAATGTGCAAAAACAAATTAAATCATGCAAAAACAAATCAGAAAATACAAAAACAAAACTGGAAGCACAAACACAAATCAGGAAATACAAAAACAAATTTGAAATAGAAAAACAAATTGGAAACGCAAAAACAAATCAAAACCACCAAAACAAATTGAATATGCAAAAACAATTGAGAAATTGTCTCTCTCAGGTCTAGACGTTACACTATTTATGAAGCAAAAAAATAACCCTACGTTCACTTGTCTCTAATTTAAGGATTAGTGTGGTTGTTTGCTGCTTCA
This sequence comes from Polypterus senegalus, assembly GCF_016835505.1. Classification (NCBI taxonomy): domain Eukaryota; kingdom Metazoa; phylum Chordata; class Cladistia; order Polypteriformes; family Polypteridae; genus Polypterus; species Polypterus senegalus. The sequence continues at coordinate 128,806,739 of NC_053161.1, read as the reverse complement.
GCCTGGTATGGGGGAGTATTTTCAGTTTAAGTTAAGTTATAAGTTAAGTTTAGTTACTTTTTTCTTTTTATTTTTCAAATAAATATTCAAGTGTATCTTATCTAGCTTCCACCTGTAGTGATATACTTTCTGATAGCCTGAAATATAATATTATACATTTCACATACTGCACAATGATTTCTGAGTAGAAAAGCTGCATAGATTAATGACACCTATCTTCTTTCCTTTCATGTATCTTTTCTATTTTTTCTCTTTTCTTTCTTTTTTTTGCTATTTTCTTTTTGATTTTGAATATATCATCTTTCTAAATGCAAGATTATAAATACAGCCATATGAAAACGTTTGGGAACCCCTCTCAGCCTGCATAATAATTTACTCTACTTTCAACAAAAAAGATAACAGTGGTACAGTATATCTTTCATTTCCTAGGAACATCTGAGTACTGGGGTGCAAAGATTTTTAGTGAAGCAGTATTTAGCTGTATGAAATTTAATCAAATGTGAAAAACTGGTTGTGCAAAAATTTTGGTACCCTTGTAATTTTACTGATTTGAATGCATTTAGCTGCTCAATACTGATTACTTGCAACACCAAATTGGTCAGATTAGCTTGTTAAGCCTTGAACTTCATAGACAGGTGTGTCCAATCATAAGAAAAGCTATTTAATGTGGTCAATTGCAAGTTGTGCTTCCCTTTGACTCTCTTCTGAAGAGTGACAGCATGGGAGTCTCAAAGCAACTCTCAAAAGATCTGAAAAGAAAGATTGTTCAGTATCATGGTTTAAGGGAAGGCTACAAAAAGTAATCTCAGTGGTTTAAACTATCAGTTTCAATTGTAAGGAATGTAATCAGGAAATGGAAGGCCACAGGCACAGTTGCTGTTAAACCAGGTCTGGCAGACCAAGAAAAATACAGCAGTGGCATATGCGCAGGATTGTGAAAACAATGTGACAACCCACAGATCACCTTCAGAGACCTGCAAGAACATCTTGCTGCAGATGGTGTATGTGTACATCATTCTACAATTCAGTGCAATTTGCACAAAGAACATCTGTATGGCAGGGTGATGAGAAAGAAGCCCTTTCTGCACTCACGCCACAAACAGAGTCGCTTGTTGTATGCAAATGCTCATTTAGACAAGCCAGATTAATTTTGGAACAAAGTGCTTTGGACTGATGAGACAAAAATTGAGTTATTTGGTCAAAACAAAAAGCACTTTGCATCACATTCCAAGAAAAACACCTGCTACATGCTGTCTAATTTGGTGGAGGTTCCATCATGCTGTGGGGCTGTGTGGCTAGTTCAGGGACTGGGGCCCTTGTTAAAGTCAAGGGTCAGATGAATTCAACCCAATATCAACAAATTCTTCACGGTAATGTTCAAGCATCAATCACAAAGTTGACGTTACACAGGGGTTGGATATTCCAACAAGACAATGACCCAAAACACAGTTCAAAATCTACAAAGGCATTCATGCAGAGGGAGAAGTACAATGTTCTGGAATGGCCGTCACAGTCCCCTGACTTGAATACCATTGAAAATCTATGGGATGATTTGAAGCAGGCTGTCCATGATCGGCAGCCATCAAATTTAACTGAACTGGAGAGATTTTATATGGAAGAATGGTCAAAAATACCTCAGAATCCAGACACTCATCAAAGGCTATAGGAGGCGTCTAGAGGCTGTTATATTTGCAAAATGAGGCTCAACTAAGTATTGATGTAATATCTCTGTTGGGTTGCCCAAATGTATGTACCTGTCTAATTTTTTATGATGCATATTGAATATTTTCTGTTAATCCAATAAATTTAATGTCACTGCTGAAATACTACTGTTTCCATAAGGCATGTCATATATTAAAAGGAAGTTGCTACTTTGAAAGCTCAGCCAATGATAAACAAAAATCCAAAGAATTAAGAGGGGTTCCCAAAGTTTTTCACATGACTGTATATCAACCTATGTAAAACTACCGGTCATTCATTATACTGTATCTATCTGTTTTTCCCTGTTTTTAAGTGTCTTTCATTTTTTTGAAGCATTGCATTGCATGGGTGGTATACAAAGCATTCATTATTGAGAAAATTGTTTTGAAATATCTGCCTTTTACAGTGTGGAGAAAAAGAAGACTAATTGGTATGTTGTTTATTTACATTTGTATTGTGTGTTTATTGTGAAAGAGTTGCTACTGGGCTACACTAGAATGTTTTGGCAACCTATTCCTGATGGTTTTAGTGTACAATTTAGTATACAATTGTCTTTAGTTTGTGCATGTAACAATGACATGATAACAAAGTGAATATACAAACTTACAGTAAAAATAGATTAAAATGCCATTCATGATCAGTTTATCTTTTATTTTTGATCAAGGTTCCTTTTATTCTTTGCTCTCCTCTTAGCCTTTCAGTTTGCTTAGTATTACTGAGCTGGTGTGTCAGGGCATTTTGTGCTTTTGCCCACAGGTACTGTGATGTTTGATGTTTGGTTCTAATATCAGAATTTTCTAACAACAAAGTCAAATTACAAACCAACATGTTCCAAAAAAAAAGGGCTCATATCTACTGGAGGGTTTGTAGCAAGAGCAGAGAAAATAAAAGAACAGGAACATCATGACTATAGTAATATTGAGTTGAAATTATTTTCTGCAAAGAACAAAAATATGCTTGTAAATGTTTTTTCAGGGCTCAGAAAATTATATTTAAAGTATCTTCTCTCATTCAGTAACAGCTAAGATGCCAAACCTTTTGAAATTTCAGTGAAGGGTGAAGCATTGTCTAAAGCACTCCATTATTATACTAAATTACACTAAGCACCCCATTATTGTATTACATTATTTTCATTAAAAAATCATTCCTCTTTGCTGTTTATTTAAATAGTTAAAGTAAAAAATTATAAGTAAATATATGTGTTATGTATAAAGGGACAGTTATAGTAGCAGATGCACTAGCTAACCATCCAAAATGTTTATTTGTATACCTTTTGGTTTTTTTTACAGTCTAGCAATTGCTTAAGAACAGGAATTGTCCTCAATTAATTATTTCCACCACAAACTTAAAGAAAAATGCAGTTATTTTAGAGAGTTATTTAATCTTAACACCTTCAGCCCCAGACTGCATAAGTCAGTGCAGATGAGTGAGTGCTTTACAATTACAACTCTAAAGGCTTATGTTGAAACTATGCCTGACACAAGGCCACCTTTCATTTTTTTCCTGGTCCTGTGACAAATAATAATAGGTTGTAGTTCATCCCGCATTTCCATAGTCTCACCTTGACTGACAACAAATTTGGAAGTGTGAACACAAAATGTAAAAAAAGAATGTGGTTGCAGCTTGTGTCTTTGTGAAAAAGGTGGATAGTAGATTTAAATAATTGTTGTTTAACTTATCATTTTGATTTTATGGCATACTTGCCATGCTAGTCCTTTGCTCCTCTCTATTATTCTAAAAATGTAGATACACCACGAAAACATCAAAATTCTAATTTATCATAAGAAAGTAGCTCAGACACACACAGTAAACTTGAAAGGCTTAGGTTATGAAAATGGAAAAGAAAACAACTCTTACTAATCTGAAGGAAAATAAACTTACATAGATCCAGGATATTTACACTGCATAAGGTCACAATACAGCAAATCAAAAAAAATATATATATATAAAGTAGATTGTTTTTTGTTTTAACAGTCCACACATTTTTGTTTCTTGATAATAAAGATTCAATACCTGTAAATTTGACAAATCATAAGGAATCCTTCCAAACGAAAGAAATTAAGGAGGTAAAAACAATATCTATGTCAGTAAATCTTTTCCCTTTAGTGTGTCTGTGGGAAGGGAGAGCCAAAGCCCTTTTAAAAGGAGCAGGTCAAGATCAAAGTGAAATAGTTTAACCAAAAAAAATCAAAGCTGAGTACTTTCTGCTATCTTTCTAAATGAAAAAATTTTAATGGAACAGGTGTCATTTTTCCTTGGTCCTTTTTCCACTTGAGTTTTCCCATACCTCACATGCCCAAGTTTACCTAATAAGCACTTGAATGTTTTAACATTCTTCACTCAAAGTTTTGTTTATTTGCTTTTTTTAATAATTGCTTTTTCTTCTTCAAACTAAATATTCTTAATTCTTTTTCCCTCAAAACCCTGGTGCCTCCCTCTCAGTAAAACATAAAGTGTCCCATGACCCACTACAATAGCAAACAAGTCATCCATCTTTTTTCCATCTTATTTGATATTGCCCATTACAATGGGTGGCAGACTAGTTCTAATTTTTTTTCCCTTGCTTTTGTTTCTGTGCCAGCACATCACTCTCTCTATCTTCAGACTAACAACTCTTGCAGTATAGTGAAATTGAGCTGCTTAGGCATTCTCAATCTCAATGTAAGTAGCTGACTACAGGAATCTTTTATACACCCTGCTTTTATTTTCTCAGTGTCTCTTACGTTTCCAAGTGTTGCAGACATAAGGCAACCATCAGGTCACCTTCTCAACTCCATTCACGATTGAAGCCCTTTTGAAGTGCAGTCAAGATGAGTCGGCACCAGGGTTTGTGTTGAGTGCAGATTTAAAATCTATTTATTTGATTTCTAGTGGCTACTATCAGAAGCCTGGTCAAATCTAATAGTAATGAAGATTAGTAACTAGTAAAACAAGGTCAGAAAAAAAAGGAAAAAGAGAAAAATGTTAAGTTTCTGTAAAAGGCTGCTGCTTACACAGCACCTGGAAGACCTGAATCAATTTTTTTAATTGATTTATCCCTCTCACTGCCACCTTCTTCCAATGACCAGTCCACCCCATGCTACATATTCTACATATACTACATACAACTCTTACCATGTCAACTGGAATGGACAGTGACAAGTTCACCTCTGACCATCAGTATAGGCCATCCATAACTGAAGACTAAGTAAGGAAAAAAACTGAAGGAGCTACACAAAGAAAAAGCTGTGGAACCAGATGGAGCTTGTCCTTGAGTTCTTAAAGACTATGCTGACCAACTCTTGTTGTTTTCTGTCACTTGTTCGGTCTGTCCTTACAGCTCCAGAAAGATCCCCTGCTCTGGAAAATATCCTGCATGGTTCTTGTTCCAAAGAAGGTAGGCACCTTTTCAACCAAATGACTAAAGACTAGTGGCACATACATCTCACATCGTGAAGACCTTTAACAGGCTGGTCCTGGACTATATGAGCACTCATGTGGAAGACCCACTGAAGTTTGACTATTGGAGAAAGATTGAAGTGGAGGATATAATTATCTTTCTGCTCTATTAGGCTTATTCTCACCTGGACAAAGCTGGCAACACTGTGATTGAGATGACACAAAGTATAAGATTAGATATAGTATAGGAGTCAGGTGGAAAAGTTTATTTCTTGGTGCAGAAAGAATTGTCTGCAACTTAACATCAGTAACAAGCAAAGAACTGGTTATTGACTTTTGCCACACCAGTGAGCCACTATGTCCAGTCATTATTCGAGGAGTGGATGTAGAGGTGGTCCACACCTACAAGTACTTGGAAGTCCACATCAATGACATGTAGGACTGGTCTTGTAACACAGAGGAACTATATATGAAAAGACAGAGCAGGACTCATTTTTTGGGAAACTGCTTTCCTTTAATGTGGGAAGTGACATCCTTCACATTGTGGAGTGTACACAGCCCCGCCATGCTATGCGTCCTGCTTCAACAATGCCTTTGTGGCCCTGTCACACAGTAGAGCGTCCATTGGCCATAGAACACTTGTCACCACAACAACAAGTTTCTTCACAGCTATCTGCACAGAGCATATGTCGGCCAGGGGACAATCGCCGATATATGGGGGATTGTGTATTTTAATTTGGGCAATGACCAGGCCCACTTTTTCTTTGTCCCCTCTCCTTCCTATTATATTATATTTTGGTTCTTCTTATACCTTTGATTTGTGCCACCAACCTTGAAATTTTTGTGCATATTACAATTGTTTATTCTCGTTTATAGGATATCTCCTGATTTCTTAGTTATCTCTTAATCATCCTTCAGTACATTTTGTATATTATATCAACCTTTCTTCTGGTACATTTTTTATTTACTTGATCATCTCAATAGTTTTCCTAAACCAATTCTTGTATTTCAGTGTATATCTTGTTGTTCACTTGACCTTTATCTGGTTTCCGACATCTGTTAACCTTTTATGCAATTTCTTATAGATGAATGCTATGTTACCCTAAAATCATTTTTCCACAAGGTTGTTAATAAAGCTGATCATTCTGAAGATTGTGACTCAGCCTCCTGTTTTTGGGGTGTAAGACAGTGACTCACGAGTCACATTTTCTAACACTCTGTGGTGGCCAGTGCAGTTTTCAATGCTGTGTTCGGTTGGGCAGGTAAAAACACTTCAAGAGAGACTCACTGAATCAACTGGCTACTTAAAAGGGCAAGCTCTGTTACACTACTGGGGCTCCTTCATACCAACAGCAAAATGTCTGCATAATGCCTTTCTGTGACTGGGACAGACAAGTCAGAAGAGTTTACAATTTCACCCTTGGTACAATTAAAGTTCTGTCTATCTAAATTCATGTGGTGCTTTTTGAGAATCTTCATCATTGGTCACATCCAATCTGGTCCTTATAGATGCTTCATATATTCTGTTTGTTTATAATAAATCATGTGAGAGTAATCAAATGTTTTATATTACTTCTTATGAAATCTACTATTGCTTCCATTGTAAAGGATTTTGTGATAGTGTATGTTCTATACTATATTTCTATAGTTGTGCAGTTAAAGACAAGTCAACAGTCTCATTTTCATTATTGAATTAGCATTACTATTTTTGATTGCCACATATGAGCTTTCTAAGGATTCAGCAGTTATTGTACAATTACAGTACTTAGTATTCAGTGATTAATGTTTTATTAACACGTTATCATTTTCTGTTAAAGTAAAGACTTATGAGGAAAAAGAGAACCCTAAAAACTGTATGTTATGTTTGGCATAGTGCTCTGGGTCACTAAGTTATTTTAAATTAATCAAAGTTGAATTACAGCTTTGCAGTTTCTTCATGACATTTTGGCTAATACATCATTTATAAAGTTTATATAAAAAAGTGGATTATGTATTAAAAAAAATTATAAGTGATATCAATAATACATCAGAAAGACTTAGGAAGGACAGACCTTAGTAGTGCTGGTTTGCATTCATATTGTTAAAAAAATGTGTAGGACCTCGATTGTATACTTTTCAAAACTAAATTAAAAAATATAGTCAAACCCACTCATGCTGAAAGTCATTGCTCATGTATTTTCCATTTTTTATTGCCAAATTTAATATGGTATTGAACAAAATATCTCTTTGAAATAAAATTAATAAATGCTGTTCAATCCAGTAAAACTCCCTTTCACAAGCATTTTTTACTTCTTAGTCACAGGTATAACAGTAAAAGGCCTGTGTAAAGAGTTGCAAAGAACTAAAAGGTTTCATATACATTTTATTTGGTTGGTAATTAAGCGGCCTGATCTTTAAAATGGTCATTGCTAATGTAGTGTTAAAATAATTGAATTTTATCCTAGGGGAAATAATTTCTTTTTAAAACTTGCCTTTGTGAGTAATATGTTGGACATATCTCTTTGTTTCCAAATGTTGGTTTTTTGTATGAATTGCTTTTTGTGTTAAAGAGGAAAAATATCTGAAACCTTTCTGAATTATATAAAATAGAACAAAACATAATGTAGGTGACGTCACAGTGTAGCATTCAATTAAATATATGTTGTCATATAAAGTTCTTGTTTGTTTTAATTATCTGTATTTTACATCATACAAATCAGACTGGATTTTCCGCTTGTAAAGACATATAAAGTGTGCATGAGTTTTCAGTGCAGAATATAAAATCTTCCGTCTTAGTCACTGATCAAAAGCTTTATTAAAGTTATACCAAAGTCATTTTAGAAAGCAAGATTTAAGCTACTTATTCTAAATCTGAAATATGTAAAAATGAAAGGAGGTCAGGGATGGCAGTATCTTCAAAATTAGTACAATTTTAATAATTCCAACCTCAATTAAATGCAGAATTTTACTCAATACTAAATTTTAGAACTTACATGCACTGTACAGTATCTAGAGAAAGTCTAAACTCACCATGTGTATGTCAAATTATTGCATACATTTAATGATATATTTAAAGCCCAAAATAATACTCATTATAAATACAATAATAAGACACAGAAAAAGTAACATCAAAATGAAACAGACAGAGGTCATTTATAGAACTACAGAAAAAGTAAGGAATTTTCTTGCAGGAAACATCCTCATTTATTTATTAGTGTCAACAGAATTGTTTTGAGGCTATTTAAATTGTTTGTTTATTATGTGCTTATTATTATTCTTTGAATTCAAAACAATGTGGTAAAAGATTATATGCACAGTGAAAATGTATGAACATGTAATTTTTAAATGATCCTATTAACATCTGATATTGAAACAATTTAAAAATTAACTGTAATGACATAAACTCTTAAATGACATAGCCTGCTGTTTATATTGAACATATCAATGACTACTGTATACCTGTCTAGAACATACAGACAAACCACAAGATGCACGTTTTCTTAAATATGTTCTTAATAAATATAACCTACTATAGGAAGCACAGCCTTTACTTAGGTTCACCAAACTTTGAAATGATCCCCCAGCAATTTTTACAGCCCCAGTACTTTCAGTGGATACATCAATGATGAAGATGTGTTACTTTAGCATACCAATTTATTGAGAGAGCTGTTAGTGTGGTTGTTCATGTTGCTTTTCAATGCACTTTGAAACTTTTCAGCTGTCAACAGAAACAATACAAATGAATGTATGACATACATGATTATGGAGGAATATGAATGTGTTTTGACTCAGCTTTATTCATACGTCTAACAGTTGCTCTTACTCATGGCCTTTTTAGAAACATAGTCTGTTGAATACAGTTTCAATGCCACTTCATGGTTTCTTCTTGATAGACTTTTATACAAGTAAAGAAGGAAGGTTAAGAAGTTGGAAAGATTAGCTGGATAAATAGATGTATTACTTGTTGTTGCCAGTAGGTTTAGTCAAAGAAGGTGGCGATTAATTGGACTAACTACACAAAATCTGCAGAAAATAATAAAATCACATCCTGGCATGATACATGTAGATTTGTGTTCAGCAACATCTCTATTCAATCCTGTTAGACCAAGGGAATTATTTCTTGAATGCCTTTTCACCAGTGAGAGGTGACTTAAGTGACTCTCATTCACTTTCTCAAACAGTGATACATGTGATTTATGTATGACAATCAATGTATCTTCTCCTAACCTTCAGAGTTGGTGAGAAGCTTTTGAACAGTTGAATATATTTGGTTCTCATCTTGTAAACAGATGGAAAATGGTTGTTTTACTGCATGCTATGTTCTCAAGACACCAAAATATTCTTTAATATATAGAACAACAAACCACAGAAGAGAGTGAGTGACCGTGAATCATTTAAAATATATATTGACAGAGTAAGTAAGGAGGAAATAGTAAATAATATAGTTTAAACTAGAATATTTACATTCAATCTGTTGTAAAAGAAAACAGAGAAAACAATTTTTTTTTTCTCCACGCCATATATTGTAAGTTAAAATTCAGTTAATTCAGCAAAAGTGAGTAATCACAATGGACTGAGCCAAAACTATCACTGGTGTGGAGAGTGGAATGCTCGGGTCTTATAAGTGCAGAACAGGAAGAGGTGGGTTCTTAGGCAGAAGTGAGGTCTGCATCAGGGTGTGGTTTATCAATGGAAATGGGTGGAGTTCTAGTTGGACTTTCTTTCTGGTAGTCTGGTAGCGGAAGAGGGAGAAAAGACATTAGTACAGTTTATCAACCCCTGACTCTGCGTTGTACCCTCAGTTAAGCCCTTCGAACGCCTCCTATGCACGTGTGACACTGTTTAAAGGCAAACAAGATAGCAGTGCCAAGTTCTAGTTACTGTAAAAAAATGCCTTGGTAGAGGTTCTTTTAAGAATGTCTCTAGAGATATGCTGAGAATCAATACTTTTTCAATAAACTTTTCCAGTGTGCGCTTTGTTCAGATAGCCGTTATACTGCAGTACTGTATATAACACAACATGACAGTTAAGGGAAATTTTCATGCAATTTGTGAGTGTTTGGTTATAATTGGTTTTCCCCCTATCAACAAGCCACAAAAATACTTTCTTAAATGTGTAATGCAAGCACATTATAAGAAACGTTGTGCCTGGAGCTATGCTGGATAGAGTCATATGGGCAAACTGGAATGCTAGGTGTGTGGCAGGAGAAGGTTAGTTTCATGGTTGGGGTAACTTCTATCTGTGTCTCTCACCTTATTGATGCCTGTGAAACACCCGTTGTCTTTGTGAGGTGAGATATGTCAGGCAGGTGACAAGTCATTGAGATTTGTATTGGTTTGTTAAAAGGTCACTTCATTAGTTTGTTAAAAGGTCACTTCATTAGTCAGGAAGCGTGCTACTGCATTTTTCTGAGAAATGTGCAACGGCACTGCTATAATCTGTCAATTTTTTTGTTACTTGCCTGATTCCAACTAATTGGCCTTCCACTTCCCATTTTAACCACTTTTTTAAACTGCTGCTTTCATCAAAATTTTAGGCATCAATGCCTCTTAAAGGGAAGTTTGATTTTGGGCATGGCTGCGTTTCATCGGTGAGAGGTCTTACTTCTCAGTGATCCTTTGCAATCTTTTGAGAAACTGATGAAACAGATTTCTGAGATACTAATTGGAACAGCACAAGTGGATCTTGCACTGTTCATTATTGAAAAAAATTGTCCCTAAAACTTTGAATCTTTCACAGAAACCAGGCATCAGGAAGGAGTTGGAAAAAGTTGTGGAGCTTAACAGAAAAAGAGGAGACTGTAGATTTGTTTCTCTTCGATAATGTGGATTCTTTTGTTCTGATAGAATTGATGGGTAGTACCCTGTATCTTCCACAGCTACATTTTTTTAATAATGCAAATGTTTTATCCTTTCTTTCTTGGTTTAAGTTTGTCACAATAGATGCAAGTAAAAGAATATTTTTACAGGAAACTAGTGCCTCATACAGAATGCAAACTGTCACCAAGTCTTACAGCTTGAAGTATATTCCACAAAAGTGCTTCTATAATTTGCTGGTGAGCTAAAAATGTGTCACTACCTGTTTGGCCCACTGGTCCTGTCTTTCTTCCCATATTTCCACACTTCTCCCTTTCTTTCCAACATGCACGATTAATTAATAATACTTGGAACAGTTACTCATTAGTAATTAAAATCAAATGAAAAAATATTTTTGAAAAAGAGCATATTTAAAAATAGAATGTGGAAAAGTGACATACTGTATGAAACAATCATCTGATGTTCTGCAAAAGATGTCTAATAAGATTTGTCTCACTGAAGAATTTAATTAATGGAAAGTTGCTTCATGAAAGTGATTCAACATTCTTAGTGTTTTATGTTATAGAATATTTTCTATGCAACTCTAGAAATGTTGTTCCTTTTTCAAACAATGGTTAATTTCATTTGTAAACTTTGTTATTTACCACAAAGCATTGAGGAATTGGGACTGATATCCTGGCAGCATTATGTTTTTAGACAGTGATAGAAACCCTAAAGGAATCCAGAAAGGACTCTTTTTCTTCGGTTGTTTTTTGGAGAAAAATCACAATATAGGTCAATTTTAACTGTATTATTTATATAACACTTTCCACATGGCACACCAAAATAATGTGAAAATAAATCACCTTGACACAGGAAAAGGTTTGGAGCAGCCACCCGTATACTTGAATAAGTCTGCAAAATTGAAAAATTGGTAGTACAGTAGTGTACAGACTGTGTTCAAAACAGAAACTGAGAACTGAAGGATTTTGTCTGGCTTTTAAGGCAGGTTGGCGGAAGTGATGTCTTCGGTGCCAAAACCAGAAGTAATATCATCGGACCAGAGAACTGGAAGTGATGTCTTTGGGGTTGGGACCGGAAATAATGTCATCGGACCCAGGCAGAATTTCACGTATTTGGTCTGCATTGATAACAGAGAAAGGGTTACTGCACCTACTACAAAATACTTAGAATTGTATTACATTATGGTCACTTGACCCTAGTGGTTCAATCACCTCTATACCCTCAATTCTATCCTGATTATTACAAAATACTAAATCCAGACAGGCTTCACCCCGTGTTGGTGCTTTAATATAAGAAACAGTCGCTGATTACTTCTAAAAACTCATGTGCTCCTCCATCTGCAAGGTTATCCCAGTTAATATTTGGATAATTAAACTCCCCTATGACTATACTATCTCCCTATCAACTTGCCTTTTTGATATTACTAAAAAGATGTGTGTTGAAATTACTGTCGGAATTAGATGGTCTATAACACACTCCTAAAATAAGACCTCTTTCCCTAATTTTTTCCAGGCAAAGCCACATGTCCTCACTAAGATGGGGCTCATCATCCAACTGAAGAGGTCTTACATTTAAATACTGTTTGACATACACAGCAACCCCACCTCCTTTTTCAGTTCTGTCTGTCCTTCCTAAAAAGGTTTATCCCTCTATGTTACAGTCATCTTCATCTTTGCTATTTAGCCAGATTTCCGTTATTGCTATAATATCATAATAATGCTCTGCTACATACAACTCCAAGTCACTTACCTTATTTTTGGTACTTCTAGCATTAAGGCAAGCTATTTTTAATGTATTACTCCTTCTACATTTAAATGTTTGCTTAGAATTTACACTACTATGAATTTTTATTTCAACACAGTTATTTGTTAATCCATGTATAGATCTAAACCTGGCCTATCCTAAACTCCCTGCTCCCTCATTCCCTAGTTTAAACAGTCCTTGACTAGCCTACTCATATGCCTCCCCAATACATTGGTGCCCCTCCAGTTCAGATGTAACCCATCACTGCGGAACGGAACAGGTCCCAGCTCTTCCAAAAGGAGTCCCAAAGCCCCATAAACCTATACCCTTCTACCCTGCACCAAGATTTGAGCCACACATTAAGCCTTCTAGTCTCTTCAGTCTTACCTGGAGTGGCAGGTGGCACATGCAGAACTTCAGAGAAGACTACCTTGTCACTTCTCCTCCTCAGATTGGCCCGTAACTCTTTGAATTTGGACGGTAGAACTGACAGACTACCCTTATGTATGTCATTTGTTCCAACATGGACAATGACAACAGGATCCACCCCTGCTCTGGCCAAGAGCCTATCCACCCTTCCAGGGAGGTCCCCCACCTGTGCACCTGGAAGGCAACACATCATGTGAGATTCTCTGTTTCTGGAGCACACATGCGCTTCAATCTTCCTAATGATTGTGTCCCCAACTATCACTACCTCTCTCTTTCTGGGAACTGGTTTTGGGGTGGCCTGTTGGGGCTCCTCATCCCTGCGTACCATCTCATAATGATCAGAGACATAGTCCAGCTCCGCAAGGACATGATAAAGGTTTGACTCTTTTAATTCTAGGGTTAATGTCCCCGGACAATGTGCACCCTTTACCTTACGCCTTGTGACCGTGACCCACCTATTTCTACTTCTCTGGTCTGGAATCTCCTCCCGTGCCACATTGGGTGTGCACACCATCTCTCTTAAGGACACAATTCTCTATTACAATGCAGGTAAACCAACTCCTCCTCCAGTTCAATGACCCTGAACTCAAGGTGCTGGATCAAGCTGGCATTTCCTGCATATGTAGCCCATATAGACAACTGGCTCCTCCAAACCATCATCTAAAAAGTCCAGCAGGACTTGCATTGCACTGGCCTCATTATTAAAATTATCATTATTAAAAAATTAAAGTAAAACTACCTTAACTTTTTTTTCTTAAAATTAAATGATTTAACTTGTAACACTAAGAACTGCTACAGCTATTTTACACATTTCCCTCTCAGCTGCCTGTTGTTTGTCCTTCTAGGAGCTTAACTTTACTTTTCTGTCTCTTCTCCTAACTTTGCGCTGCTCTTACTTAAAAGCTCTCCACTCACACTGTTTGTATTAATGAGCCCTAATTCCTTAGTGGCACCCAAAGTCCAAGTTGTTAAGAGCAAAATGTATTTTTTATTTAACTCAGAACCACAGAAAACACCAAAAACTCTCAGTTGCAAAGTACATATCAGCATGCCTCAAGCCTGAGCCTATGTCCATGTGTGACAGTAGTTTACAAAACAAGCAAGACCATAATTTAAATCAATAAAACTGAAAAAAAAAAAAGATTTGCAAATCAAAATGCTAAAATGTTAAGTGAAATAAGTTGTTACTTTGGCAAGTGGAATTCAGTGCAAAAACCAACATTCCAAAAACTGGCACCTAACATTAGCTGGGTTTTGATCGAAACAAATTGTCCCATCCTTATACAGAGCATTAAATGCAAGAGAATTTAAACAAGCATTTAATTCACAATACTATTGTAATTTCACAAAAATATTATACTTCTAAAAGGTAATTGGCAAAATTATATGAGAACAAGAACTAATTAAGAATTAAACCTCTAGCAGAAAACAAAGTAAAAATCATTAAACAGAAATGTTCCTTAAATAAGGTTAAGAAAGTCAAAAAACTAATTAAAAAGCACTTTAAGTCAGTCATTCTTCTCGTAAGAGCTTAATGGCTTTAATGATGAGACTCCCCAAAATCAGAATTACACTTAAAGCTTGTGAGAGAATAATTTAGAAGTAACAGTATAGTTAAGTATTTTGGTGTGCAGTGCACATTGAAGTATATAAGCATTTGTTTGAAAATGTCATTAAGAAAGCTACTGAAATATTCAAGTAAACAAGCCGAATGTTCCAGGGGGATAGTTCAAGAAACTGGCTGATGTAATGTTCTTTCATGCACCTAGTAAGACTTGCTAATGGGCACCTATACAGTGTTGATAACAGAATAGGAGCTGAATTCAAGCGATATTGAAGAACAGAAGGATGTAATGGAGAAAGACTTTTATTCTAGGCTGGTTGTGCTTTATGCTAAAGCACGTCATGTCTTAGATAGATAGAGAGAGAGTTTATCCCGAGGGAAATTTAAGCACCAGTAGCCAAGAATTATACCAATTTAGATACAAACATTTAAGTACACAATGTATAAATCACATTAACTAAGTACAGGCTATCAAATATAGTTCCAGTACACTGGGGTTGGAATCCTACAATCCAGCACAGGTAATGTAGATGGGGCATTCAATAATGCCAGTGCGATGTGAATTGTGCAAATAATGCAACTACCAAAGTTACAGGTGGCCCTTAATATTAAACTGACAGATACTAAGTGACATAATATTAATAAAGTACAATTAAATCAAGTGTAATGGTTTATTCTGATAGGGTAATAAGTTTAAAGTGACACATTATGAAAAAAGGTTATACAGTAGTGACCAAGTAGTGAGATATCAGATGTAGTGCATAGCTAATATAGCTTATGAGCAGACAAGGAGCATCAGGCCCAGAGCTCAGGCACCCTCCGCCTCTGCTGGCAAGAGTTAAACAGTTAATACAGTGCTGTTACAGTGCTGTTCAGTTGTCCACAAATATAATCTTCTACCTGTATGTTTGGACTATTCTGATCATGCTGTAACAGACTGCTGTGATGGATTCTCCCTTTTCGGCCTGGTGCTGCAAAAGTCATAAATGGCATAGATGGACAAGCTTTCCTCGTGCCTGATTACTGACTTGAAAAGGTTTTATCAAACTTGTCCTGGTAGAGGATAAGTTTCTTTCCTTAATCAAGATGTCGATTTCTACCACAAACTCCAAACCAGGAAAACTGCATAAATGTGGAACAAGACATATTTGAACTGTCAGCCCTAAGAACCCAGTCTTGACTTCTGTAAAAGAGAAGAAACAGCAAACTCTAAAACAGAAACAAAGAAATGAAGAAAAGAAATGCAAAGTAAAGGTTCTGAGTAATGTTAAAATGATGTGCCCCTCCTTTTACTGTGCAAGTCTGACCTGCTAAGTAAACATGCCATAATTACTTATTATAGCACAAGACTGTCAGACAAAGGGCTGCAATTGTTGAATAAAAGAAGGCTCAGATTGGGTATGGTTATGTCAGGAACACATAGTTTAATGCGTAATTGGTTAAATCAATTCTTCTCTACTGTTATTCCTGACGTCTTTTCATTGTCATTTTCTCTTTAATGGGCACTCACTTTTTTATGTCAGGTTGTTAATATGCTATGTGATTGCAAGGCATGTGAGGTCCTACTTGACCTGTACCATCATTGTGGCCAAGACATTAAGAATTACTACTCGCATTAGGATATGTTTAAACTTTATTGCTAGCTAAAGATTGCAATAGATTTTGCCTTTGAGCAATTTATTTTCTTCTTTTTTTATTTTGATGACCAAATCTACATTTTATATTTTCCCTTGGACCTTTCTTTCTGCTGTCCGATGCTGTGTATCTGGCTATGCTTTTGTGTTAACCCTTAAACTTTCTGCCACTTGATTTCACAATAGGTCAATTTAATTCAAAGTAATTCATGACAGATTTAAAGTAAGTGCGGCAAAGAACACTTTCAAAGAGCAAGAATGGAGAATAGTTTAAAAGTAATCATTAAATGATTTGTATTCAGTTGGTAAAACAAAAGAGTTTGGGAACTCTTAAAGTCAAGACATAAGGCCAGAATTTTTCTCTTTTTATTACTTAATTTGAATCAAAGCACAGAATCACAGTTACCTTTTTTACACATGGTCATTATGATGCCAGGCACATACGGAATGCGCACATAAGACATGCCAATATCAATGTGCATTGTTGAGAAATCTGTTCCAAAATGGTGGCATATGATGATGTCACAAACAAGCTAATTAAGTAGGGGTGAAAACTTAAGTTAACAAGGATAAAATAAAGATTGAAAAGAACCAAATGCTGCTACTTTTTACAGAATTATGACAGGAAGGCCTTGGGATGTGCAACCTTAAAACTATGTCACATTATGCAGCTTTTCTAGTGATTTTCAGTTGTATCCTTTATTTACATAATCTTACTGAGCCAGAGGCAGTCGCTTAATGTGACATGCCAAGTTATTCATTCCAAGTAGCCTGTGACACAGTCCAATAAACTCAAACTTGGTTTGATTTTGTCTTTAGTCGTAGGGGTGGGCTTGTGTGCATGAGAGCCGACAACCAATGAAGTACAGTTCATATAATGCAGCAACATGGTGGTGTGGTAAGGCACATTGTGGCATGTACCTTTGGTTAATAAGAACCATACACTGAGGCTCTGTGGGTGCTGGTGCAGGTGAGAAGCTGTGCTGCTGCAGTGAACAGCAAGCTGCTTGTAAAGTAACTCACTTGTTTCACATCGGCACTCTGTGTGGAATAATTAGGAAGTGCTACACCCACTCAGCACAAAAGAGGAGGATTTGTGGAGTAGGGAGAGAAAAAAGAAACAAAAGAACAAAAGGAAGAGGAGGCAGACTGAGATGACTGGGAGGTGTGAAAGGACGTCAGGTGAAGGAGCTAGTGTGGAGGACAGGAGGCATGACTGCAAGCAACAGGATGATTCTTTGTGAGTAGGTTGCTTCCTGTTGAGATTCTGAGGAGCAGGAGTGACCAAAAGGATTTTGGGGATTGTCTTATGGATGCCAGTGCAAGGATGGTTGATGAACGATGAAGCCGGGCTTGCGTGACTAATGAAGGTGGTAGGGGTGTCACAGCTTCCAGCTAAATACACCGTAAGAGGTGAGCTGGAGCTAAGAGGGACAGAGAAGAGCAATTAAAGCTGAAGGGAGCATGAGAGAGAGAGAGAGAGAGAGACACCCAGTTTTAACTGACTGATTTTAAATGGGTTGTTTTTTGTTTTTATCTATTATGGATTATTTATATCCTCCTGCACACCCCTGGCACCTTCTCTTGCTGTGTGTATGTGTCCTCATTGCTCAGTCCATCCTGGCCATGTTATCAACAGTTCCGGATTTAATCTACCCATGGATTGAACTGTCAAAGGGGGCTCTGGACCTCATAAACAGAAATGAATCTTGTCTGTGTTATGTCTCGTGTTTTATTTACCATGATGGGATGGAAAACGGAAAAAAAAAAAAAGTCTGTAGCTAGTGTAGCTGTTAACCATTCGTATTGCATTGGCTCTGTCAGACACATGCTATTTGTAGTCTGAAAAAAGGACAAGCACAACTGTGCAATAATGTTGGCATTCAGCTGATAAATGTGACAGTCCAATTCTCTGCCATTCTCAGGCAAAGTGATCATCAACTATGGTCAGCAAATCTGACTTAAGCGTCATTAATGGATTTAACCTAAGTAACTTAGGAAGCCAATTATTAGAAAAGCCAGTCTCCGTACATATTTCACATAAATTACATCACATTTTTTTCTTACACTTAGGTAAGGGTTTATAATCTTATATTGGCATTTGCTCATTTCAACAATGTTGTTTTATTTTATTATTTTTTTCTTTCTCCAGCCATCTGGAGTTTTTTTTTTTTGTTTGTTTTTTCTGTCCATCCTGGCCATCGGACCTTATGCCATTTCTATGTTAACTAATGTTGTCTTATTTTAATTTCTTATTTTGTCTTTTATTTTTCTTTTGTTCATTATGTAAAGCACTTTGAGCTACTTTTTGTATGAAAATGTGCTATATAAATAAATGTTGTTGTTGTTGTTGTTTTCGTGTAAATAACTAACTAAACAATCTAGTCATTACCCCGAAACATTTCATTTCAAATATCTATAACTATAAAAAGTTAATCAGTTTCTTAAACTGTGCTGATTCTTGCCTAAAAATGCCGATTTACTACATTGACCTAATTACCAGGATACTGAAATTTGCAGTAATATCCTGCTATAGTTTATATAAGTTGATTTCTTTATTGATTACACAAAAATATAAACAAGATCTGTTCACTGATCCATGCTAAGTAATTTCCATTTACTGTCATTTACAAAAGGAGTAATTTGTTTAAACTTATATTCAGTCTATATACATAGGTATTACATGTCGCTCACCTATTGTTCTATAAAGGAACACTAATACACTGTATTTAAATTCTGGAATTTTTGAATGCTATTGAAACATTTAATAATGTATCATTTAATTAAATTCTTGCAGCTGGTATAATAAAGACATTACTAGTATAAAAGCTAGTAGTATGTATTCCTTGGCATTTAAAGCCTATTTTTTTACTATGCTGTTGAATAAGCTGCCTGTTTGGCTTCATGGGAAGCAAAGTGTAACAAGTATTTGCCAGTTATTCTTTTGGCTTTGACGGTTTTAAAAAGGGGAAAAAAATCTTTGAACTTCTCTGAATCACAATTGGTCTGAGAAAGTCAGAGAGTGAATGGAGTTGTTCCTAGGCTGCCAGAAGTTTCAAGCTTAGGATCTGACCCCCCTGGCTCTGACCTAGCAGGTGACTGACATGAGCAAATAATGAAACAGCGTTGGCATTACAGAGAAGTAATAAGACAGTCGAACTGTCTCTGCAAACAGCATGGCACAAAACAAATGCATTACATCTGCATTTCAAATGAGCACTTTGTTGTGCAAAGCTGAGACTGAAAGGTTTTGAGCGATTACAGCAGACTATTGTTTCTTCCCATACACTGGGATGTTTATCTAGTTATAATTTATACTTATTTCTTGCTACCAGCTGACAGAGGACTGCAGTGTTAGCTATTGTACACTTGAAGCAGAGGCTCTTCTTAATAATTTTAGATTAACAAGACCCCTTAAAGAGAATCATAAAATTAAAGACAAAAGCCGCCCAGTCTCTGCTTTTTGCCAAAAGGAAAAATTATCAGAGTACAATTTGGATTCTTCCTCTGTAAAGGCTCATTATACTATTTGAGGAACTAGCAACAATCCAGATTATGTTATTATTGTATACAAAAACTTATTCAGGAAACAAAAGTAAACAATTCAGTTCTACTGTGGAAAAGGCTGCATTTTTTGATGAGTTATCGGTAAATTAATTTGTCCGTAAATAGAGACATTTACCAATTTATATTGTACATTTCATGCTTTTAAGAAGGACCCTTTACACTCAAACCCAAGCTGATGTAACATCCTCCTATTTAAGCTTCAAAGCCAAAAAAGATGGAAGCTGTTATTATTATTATTTTTCTTTCATCCTTTGAAAAATTGCACTAAAGTAATTCTCAAGTGACATTTTGATATGTTGCAGCTGCAGCCGCCTTACAAACAACAAAGAAAAAGCTCGACACCCTGCTGCGATATTCTACATCTTTTCATGCTAACTTGCTTCTTATGTTTCTCCAGTAACAAAACAAATTTGATGCAGGTATCTGTTTGTTATCACTCTTTAAATAACTCATAATAAACCTACTGAATCTTCTAGAGGGCAGACTGTCCAACTGTTTAATTCCGACTGGACTGACTGGCACTGATAATGTCCATTTAGTAAAGTAGTAACAAACAGAGTGGATACAGATAGATATAGTTGAACTATATGATAAAAAATTTCAGAACTGAAATACATTTCAATATATTTATACACACATAAAGTATAAATATATACCATAGGGTGACACTCCATTCAGGATGGGGTCCTGGCCAATATGCTAGGTTGAAGAAAAAACAGGGCATTTCATGTCCTTTCCACGAGGTTGGCAGTAGATGCTAACAATGTAAAAAAGTGTATTGGTATTCCAGCTGGAATGGACCAGAAGGTCGGTACAATGGCTGGACAGGGAGAGACAATGGGATGTGGCTATGGCCCAGGGTTAAGAAGTAATTGGAGCTACCAGGGTGGTACCCCAAACTTTCGCATTGTCTCGCCTGTTTCCTGGCTGACAGTCACAATACATACTGTATATAAACATATACATATATCTATATGTACAGTAAGTATATAAATTATACAGTACTACTTTGCCAGTTTCAATGAAGTTATTTTAATAGCTTAATATTATTTACAATATTTATACATGTAAACAAAATTGAATACACTGGTCCTGGTCTACAGTGGATTGTGAGACATTTTAAAATGCAGACTTCTTAACATGTTTAAATGTTTTTGTGTTAAATTATGATTACATCTTTGACAAACTGGAGTAGTGTGAACACTAAAGAAAACAAATTTTAAAGCATTTGCTGTTTATTCATCTACTCAAAATAGCTGCATCAAGAAACAAAGCTAGAGAAAACCACAAAAAAAAAACCAGTAATACTCAAGTATTCTGCTTATCCCCTGATTGATTTTTGGATCTATCTTTTAATATTATAGGATGACAAGAAACCTGTGTTTATTCCAGCAGCATTGTAGGTCATATTCACTCAAGCTCATTCATAATGGATTCTACAATTGACATAAAATGTGTATATTTGAGAAATGGGAAGATGCAGCTGGAGTACCTGGTGGAAACCTACAGCAACATAGAACAACACTGCAATTGATGTAAAAGATATGCTGATAACTAAAACATAATTAGCATACTTATTCTTGCCTGCTGACTGCAGTTTAGATCCAACTTGCCTCAAATTTACTTAGTAACTGGAGAGCAAACAAGAAATTCAGGCATACATCTCTAAAAGAATATTTGTTGAAACTGTTTTACAAAGAAATTACTTACTGGAAGATGTATCTATGCAAATTGATCATATGCCTGTTTTCTTTTTTTATCTCATATCATCTTGTCTTCTCAAAATGATTTTCCTGATTAGGGTTGCATGGGCAGCTGACCAAGCAGGTCTACCTAGACCTCCCTGTCCCAAGCTACAAATCCCAGGTATTTCAAAGTCGGCCAGATGATATAATCCCTCCAGCGTGTTCTGTGTGTGCCACAGGATCTCTGTCTTGTGGATGTGTCTGGAGCAGATTCAGGAAGAAGCCGACTTGTGGGGCAATCTTATGAAAATCCTACACAACCTCATCTGGCTCCTGTAGATACGGATGAGTAACGATTCTACTCTTAGGCTCCCTCGAACTGCTGAGCCTCTCATCCTATCATGGAGTGTCAATTCAGTGGCCCTGCAAAGAAACCTTTTTCTGCCCCTTGTACTCATGATTTATTCTTTTGGTCATTGCTCACAGCTCATGAATGTAGCTTTTATCTTCTTTAAAACCATCAGAAATCACTCCTTATTACCTTTCTCATGAGTGGTGTTCTGATTCATGAGCAACTGGCTTCTTCTATTGGTTTGGAGAGTGATTGATTGTTAACTATTGCCTTGTTTCATTCACCAACTTCCTCACTCTCAAAGTTGAGTCTACCACCTGAAAATTGTATCTTTGAGGTAATAAGCAAATTCAGTTCATCCACCTGCTAATTGGATCCCATACACAACAGACTCATTAAAGCTTTTATACAAAATATTACCCCTTTGATAAAATATTTACTACTCATTTCTCTCTCACTAAAAACTGCCTCCGTCACAACGATTTTGAAAAAAATGTTTCACATCCTGATGACCTCAATAATTATTGGCCTATTTCCAACCTTCTGTTTGTTTTCAAAGTTCTTGAGAAGATAGTTGCCTCCCAGCTTCAGTCCCATTCTGCAAATAATAACTACTAAACCATTTCAATCTGGTGTTCATTTTAAACACAGTATAGAAACTGTTCTGGACAAGATCTTTAACAACCTCCTACATGCTGCTGACATTGTACTTTTATCTATCCTCATTCTTCCCAACCTTAACTCAGTCTTTGATACAACCTTATACCGCTTACCTCTGGAACATCTGCCTAGTGTTGGTGTTTGTTGCTTTGTCTATCAGTGACTCTCCTCCTGCCTTACTGATTGGAGGCAGTTTGTTCAATTGAAGAGATTTTTGTCCAAGAGCACTGTAGCTACCCAGGGAGTTCTGCATTGTTCAGTTCTGGGGCCACTCCTGTTTATCATCTATCTTCTACCTCTTGGCAGTATCTCCTATCATCATAGCTTCGAATATCACTGCTATTCTAAAGACACCCATCTCTATTTATCTACCAAGCCTGCGTCCATTCTGCCCCCAAGTATTCTCGCCACCAGTGATCATGACGTAATGACATAACTAACAATTTTCTCCAATTAACTCTTTGAGGGCTGAATATTTTTACAAAAAACCTAGTTTTCTGAAAAGCAATGGTTTAACATAGAAATCAGCATAAAACATTTGTTGCTGCATACTATGGCTGCCAGTTTGCCAAGAATGTGCGACAGGCATACTGCCAGGTTGTTTTGTGTGGCTGGGGCAGCTGCAGTGGTCATTGTGACAGTTTATTGCAATCTGCTTTCTACCTCTTATCATTGTAGTCCTCCCAGGTGAACAGTGCCATAGTTGTGTCAGCTACTTGAACCTGTTCAGCACCATGATTAGCTGGGGACCAATCAGCTGAAACTGGAACCTCACAATCGCTTGTATCAAAATTTGTATCCGACAAGTCATAGTCCAATTCAGAGACAATAGGCAAAACGTCATCCACGGAGTATTTTGTTGATCTATCGCCAGGTGTCAGTGCCATTTTTGCCGTTGTTTGTGCCTTGTTACTCACGGGAGCAAGGGAAATCCTGGTGAAAACCAATGAAGGTAACTTTCCTTCGAGCAATGAGAGTCCAACGAAAACATAACGGTTGGTTTTGTCACCGTTTACAGTTGATTACCATCGTCAGCTTCTCCTTTTGACAAAAGTCGACATCAGCCCTGAAAGAGTTAAACAACAATAAAATGGAGGTTTTTCATAATTATTCTAAATCAGCACATGCAAAGGTTAATTTTTTTTATTTTAATTGATAATACAGTTGCATTCATTTTCAGGCAGGTAAAGGGTCATGATGTCATTCTGGGCAGTACCTTTTACATTTTGTCACAGAAAATTAATTCCTGGATTGCCTTTTTCCATCTTTGAAATACTGCCAACCTCCATTCTGCCCTCACACAACTTAGAATCTTTGGTCAGTGCTTTGGTTACATCCCACATAGACTACTGCAATGCCATTCTCTAAGGTATCTATAATAAACACCATTATCAGCTGTAGCCTACCAATCATATCTCATCACTTCTCTCTGTGTCCCAACAAATACATTTTCAAATATCACTTTTAACATTGTCACAAACTTGACTCAGACTCATAGAAAAGTTTGGGGCAGCCACCCGTATAATTGATTTCCTGGCTGCAAAGTTGTTCAAATGAATACAGCACTGCCGTGCACAAAACCGGGTCCAAAACAGAACTGAGGGAATAGGGAAAAGGTGGAGGCTTTTAAAGGGGAAGACAGGAAGTGAGATCGAAGGGGTCGGGCTCATGAAGGTCTTCAGCCATAGGTTCGAGCCCGGACGTGACATCACAGGGGCCGGAGCCAGCAAGGTCTCCTTCCATAGGCTCGGTCCCAGAAGTGATGTCAAGAGGACCAGGTGGGATCTCCCGTGAATGGTCTACAGGAAAGGGAGAAAAAGAGTCAGTGCACTCTGCCACATCCCGATATGACTTACTCAAGCCCTTTAGCTGCCTCCCATGTGCACGTGTGTGACAACATTTAAAACACTACATAATCTTGCCCCTTCCTATCTCACTGACCCTCTACAAACCCTGCTGCTCCCTCCATTCTTCATCAGCAGGTTTACTTTCTGTCGCTGTCATTAAACTCGGCACCAGGGGTGCCACACCCTTCTCCCTTTCTGCACTTTTTCTCTAGAACGCTCCTCCTTCTTACATCTGCCAATTGGACTCTAGAACATAATTTAAAACTGCTGTTAAAACTCATCTCTTTAGTTTGGCATACTCTCTTTGAGTACATGTATTTTATGATTCATGATTTATTTTGTTTGATTTTACTGGTGTCATTGTGTTAGCTGTGTTAATTTTTTGTGAAGTTACCTTGAGTGTCTTCAAAGATGCCTTTAAATAAATTGTATTATTATTATCCATCCATCCATTATTCAACCTGCTACATCCTAACTACAGGGTCATGGGGGTCTGCTGCAGCCAACACAGGGTGCAAGGCAGGAAACAAACCCCGGGCAGGGTGCCAGCCCACCACAGGGCACGCACACAATAGGAACAATTTATAATCGCCAATGCACCTAACCTGCATGTCTTTGGATTGTGGGAGGAAACCAGAGTACCCAGAGGAAACCCATGCAGATACGGGGAGAACATGCAAACTCCATGAAGGGTGGACCCGGGAAGCAAACCTGGGTCTTCTAACTGTGAGGCAGCAGCAGTACCCACTACACCACCATGCCACCCATTATTATTGTTATTATTATTTCTGTGGCTGCTTTGTGTAGCCGTAAATGTATTTAAATTACTCTTTTCGGATGACTGTCTGTTCATCTTGGTTTGCATTCATTCTTGTGGCTCAGGTAACTGCCTTCAAAAGCCGGTATGAGGGTGCCTACTGAGTAGGTCACTACCCTTGAAGGCACAGTCAAGATTACCACTTCTAACAGATCAAAGATGGAGGGATACCAGAAGATACTGGAGGGAATTCTCACCTGTTGTCTCCAAGACAAAAGTAGCCACTGAGTCCAAAAACAATGTCAGATCTTGGTAGGAGGAGACTCTTTAAAGCCACCTCATGGCAATTCATACCTTAAATCTAGAATTTGGGAAAATATTTGGAGCAAAGGCTTACTGGTAGAAGAAAGAAGACTTAGAAGATGGTTGGTAAACCATGTTGACATAAGTCTAGAATGAGAAAGGAGGCCGACAGTCAGTAAGGTTTTTTTTTTGTTGTTGTTGTTCGCTTACTTTTTTAATGTACAGCAGGTTTTCCATTTAGTTTTTCCATCATTTTTGGTTTATAATAATCCCACTGTATTTCTGTATATTTGGCTTGACATTATTCAGTGTGGAAAGCTTCAATAATGCTGTACACTCCTCTTATGTAAATGTAAGTGTACAGTGTATTCCTTGTTTTTTGTGTGTATTTGTGTTGCATGTTATATTCTGTTTTAGTTCACATATAATGTACTTCTTGTAATGGTGCTTATGGTAAAGCATTTTACAGTAAATGTAAGTGGACTTTATAAAAATAAATTGCATTGAATTAAATTGATCCATTAATTGAAACTAGCAAAATATCAGGACTTCCTAAAATTGAAGACACAGTAATTCCTTGGAAGTCAAATTTTAAATTATGATTTGTCATCTGTCATCCATCAATAAACTGTTGACACTGCATTCCTCAGCTTTTATTATATTGATTTTTATTTATCTTAAATCGGCTTATAGTTACAGTCATTTTTTCTAAGCCAGTAATACGAAATCCTCTCACAGTTGCATACTATAATGATTTGATTTGTAGAACACTCATTTCTGCCACCTCCGGTTTTCTTTATTCTTTATACAGGTACTTAGATTGGTTTTTGGTGCACTTCTAACTTCAGCTGCTACTTGTTATTTGCTGTAGTAACTTGACAAAATATTAAAGCCACACTCTGAATTCATGTTTGGAATTTTATATTCCTGAAATTAACACATTTCTTCAACAACATGAAAACAATTAACACTCCTTTATTATATCATTCAACAATAACATTTTAATCATCTTTTAAGGAAATAAAATAATTTGAAAATGAGATGTACAGGGTGGTCCAGATCTAATTATGCAATTATGAAAAGGCAAACGCATCGCACCCGCTGTTCGACTGACAACCATCTCCCCGCCATTTTGGAATGCAGGGCAGGTGCTGCCAACTATTGGCAACAAAAATAATTTTTTATTAGTTCTCTTTGTAACAAACTTAAAAAGTAATAATGTAAGGAAAATTGCATAATTAGATCTGGACCACCCTATATTCTTTGAGCATTCGCTTTGAGACGTGTTTTAAGATGGTAGAAACATGTTGATTGCCCTTCATTATGTTTTCAAGTTGAAGTTAACCTGGTCATTCGCAGATCATTCCAATTTCTCCCCTTTACTTCCTTGAGACTAAAAACGCAACATTAGGCCTTCTAATTTAATGTGCTATTAGTATTTGGATTAAAGTCGAAAAACATGTAGGCCCTGCCCGTGTTTGTATACACAAACCTCCATTTTTTATAACCTTACACTAAATCACTGCACTTGGTGATATTTTAGACTGCCTGGAACTCAAAATGTTCCACTTATTCTTCCAGGTTTTCTTTTGCATTCTCCTCCATTTTTTGTCTCCAGCTTAGGGTCAGTTTTCAGATCTGTTCTTTCCATTCTCTTCTCACCTTCTTCTATCCTTTTTCCACAGTTTGTCCTTCAAGATAAACTCAATTTCTGCTAAATATGTCATTTAACATTCAGCCACCCTTAAACTATTATTAAGTGAATTGGTTTCAGAAAGTGATCTTCCATCTCCCACTGTTTTTGATTGGGATATGATTTGCAAGATCATTACCTTTGCATCTAAAAACCCCAATAATTGACACAAAGAATTTAAATTTATATATCACTTGTATCTGACCCTCAGCAAAAATGTGTTATGTCCCTTTCTGATGATGTCATTTGCTTAATCTGCTGTCATTAGGTGCCACTTTGTAAATATGTTTTGTGTATGTCCAAAGGCTTTTTGACATTTCTTTCATTTATTCTTCCTTATCACACTCTTTTACTCCTGAAGTTTTTCTACTCCAGGACCTTTCTGCTTTGTCTCTTTCACCATCCAGCAAATACTATTTTTCAAAATTAGCCTTAGCCTCATGGACCTTCAATTTCTGTAAAGCTTCTCTCTTTCTTCAGCTTTGTATTACCATCTACTTCATGGATCAATGATCCATCCAGCTCCTGTATTTCAGAATGGTCACACAGAGCTGGAGGCTATGGTATGATTGTTCTTATCCTATTATGTTTTTACAGTTTATTGTTTGTTGGCATAACTTTATATTGGTTTACATTCATTTAATGTAAGGTTGATCACACATTTATATTTCGTAATTTGTTTTGTTACAGGGTTTGTTTTGTGGATTGTATTATGCAAAATTATTAAAAAGAGAAAAAAAGTTTCCCAAGTCACACCATTTAAGTGCTGTAAATTATTGCAAAGGCACCAACACACTATTTACAGAATTAAGAAAATATTATCTCATACATAATCTTCACATAGTGTGCAAAATGTGTGGATTGCTATGACTTATTAAGGCAGTAACAAGTAAAATTTTCTACTCTGTTCTGAAAAGCCAAGTTTATTTTAAGATATCTTGAAATTCATCTGAGATATCTTGAAATGAGCAAGAAGATATATTGAGATTTCTTAGAATGCATTTCAGTTACCTAAAGGTGAACTAGAAAATATTTAAGGTTTCTAGACATGCATTTGAGATATGCTGAAGTTCATTTCAGATGTCTTAACATGGTCTGGATGCTATTTTAAGGTATCTGGAAATATAATCAAGATATCTTAAAATTTATGTTAGATATCTTCATGTTGACTCATATTTCTAATATCTAAAATGCATTTTAGATATCTTAATTTCATGATATCTTAATAAAGGTTTCTGCTCCATTTCAGAAATCTTAAAATTAAAAAGCCACCTTATTATGACTGCCAAACAAACTGACAAACTCACAACCTTTTGATTCCCAGTCAGCAGCTGATTCTATTGCACCACAGAGGCATTCATAATAAATAGCTGTCAATGTCGCATGTTAAGGCGGCTTTTTGTTTCTGCAGTTATATTTTTGAATGAAAGCGCAATTATTGTGTTAGATTTGTAGCTTTTGTAAAAGTATTTGTTTGATACTTCAGGCTTCATACATTATATAGTTTATGCCTACATTTTGTCATCTACTACTAGAATATAAAAAACGTTTCTGTTTTAACAATGTGATTACACAGATTACTGTAGAAACAGAACAGACATGAAATGCGTGTGCTCTCTAATCTCTAATCTATTATTTCCACTCTAAAACTCCACTTCACTCCCAGAAAATCAATCAAGGCATGAGCTGGGAGAAGTTTGTGCACGTTCTAAGTCGGTGGGGGGATGGAATAGCCGGCTGCTTGCAGCCTGATTTTTATCAGCACATTTAGATGACAAAAGACGCTGGTGGAGAGCTGTAAACAATTTTAAGAAGCGATTTAAGGTGGGATGGATTTACGAGTTTTTTCGTAGGCTCTGGTAATTCTATTGTTAAACATATCACCATTACAAAGTAATAAATCATATCATTGCAAAGCAGAAACTTTATTTTTGCCTATTGCTTAGTAAGTTGCCCCCTTGCACCTAGATGTACTACATTTATCTTTCTGGCCTCAACATATAACACTAAAACCATCCTTCCATTTCTATTTGTTGTTGTACCTGCTTAATCCAGGTAAGGGTAACAGGAGACTATTGTGGCATTCTCAGGAACAAACCAAGAATCAATCGTAGATGCAACAACAGGGCAACAAACAGAACAATACCTACCCTCATTCATGTGGGACCAATTAAATGTTGCTCATTATTGTAAATATTCAATGAAAACCCTGCAAAAATCCACACAGAGATCGGAAGATAATGCAAAATTCACATAGAGAAAAACAAGGCCCAGGAAATAATCCAATAAGCAATGCTACATGCATATAAATTTACTTATGTTCTCTTGCCATTTAATCATCATTAAATTATTTATTTTTGTTATTAAAAAGCTTTTATACACCTTGTGGGTGCTTACATAAGAGGGTAAATATTCTGCTTTGAAGTGAATAAACTATGCTGGAAGAAAGCAATTAAAACATTCAGTCGCCACCCTAAATATTAAACATGTTACAGTAGAAATTACAGAGGATCTTTGGAAAGCGTCCGGTTTTTTGCATGTGCCTGTTCTAAAAGAAATATTGTATTATAAAAAGCCTGATATGAAATGACATTGCAGGGCACATAAACACAGCTCAGTAGGTAGCTGAAGTCTCTTTGGAGTATTCAAATGAAAAAAGCTGTGTCACATTTCTGATAGAAACATTTTGTTCAGCTCAGACATAATTTTAAAAAAGGCAAATCTTGCTGTTTGGATTCATCATCTTGAATGAAAGCAGCTCAGCTTTCAATTCACAAGTGATTTAACACTTTAAAAACGTATAGCCTTTATTGTGATCTGGGACATAACATATGACTGCAATCTAAAGAAGTATAAAGAACAGTACTTTATTAAAGGCTGAATGAAGTAAAACACACAGGAGCTGGCAGCACCTCTGGGCCTGCGTTAACAGATCTTGGTTTCCTGTCTTACAGGTAGTGTGGCTGGTCCACTTGCCCACTAATGTAATCAGAAACTCTCTAATTTCTCTTGACCAACCTTGTTCCTATCTAAACCTTCTCTCTTGCACAATATTTTGTCTTTTCCTCTTACCAGCTACTGACCCAGACCAGAGTTCTGTTTCTGAGAAAGCAACAGGTCATATCTCCCCCGTGGTAATCTAGTGCCTGTGCTATTTGAAGGACTTCCTATATGAAAGGTTCTAGGAACACATATACTGGTTTACTGCCCTGGTTCTGTTTCGGCTATTGAGCTAGCTTGTCAGAGTAGATGGCCTGTGCTAATAAATGTCTTCTTTCAACTTGGTAACCTACTTTACTTGGAACATTTTTTTCAAACTGTGGAGTGATTATCACATTTACAGTAGATGTGAACACAACAGTTGCACTCTGCTGGGGACCAAAGCAACTGCACTGAAACCCTTCGGAAACGTTCATCTCTGTGCACTATGAAGTGAACCCAGGAGCAGTTAGCATAGTTATGAATATTATCTGACATGAGACCAATGTAACTACATGAAATTATATGCCTTAAATGAAACATTTTTACTGGTAATTAGGCAATCTCAGTATAAAAATAAATCAATACACACATGCACGTTTTCATAAAATACCGCGCATAAGTACAAGTCAATCATAGCACCCTCTTCAGCCTCAAAACTTCTTTTTCTCTCTTTCATACAACTGGATCGGATTGCAGTTTTTCACGTTAAAAAAAAAAAAAGATGTAGATTCACTTATGATCGGGTAGATCAAACCGACCACGTGCAGAGTTAGTGACAAACAAATGCCCTTTTGTAACTAATAATTAAAACCCCTAATCTTATATGGCAAGAGTAATGTGTACAGGTGGGGCGATCACACTTCTGGCCCAATACTGTAGGCATATTCATTTTCACATTATTCAGTAAATATGAGTCAAAAATCCCAAATGAGCCCACTTATTAACAAATATTTAGAGAACCAAAGACAGGTAAATATGCAAAAATCATAAAGTGAAAATAAGTTCATCCAGTATGTCTGCTGTCTACATGTAATTAAAATACATTACTGTGTGCCCACAGCAGATCTTGCAGTGGAGTATCCTAGATGAAATGTGTCTTATCTGTAGCAAGCAAAGCAATGCATTTTCATGTACTCATTCTAGTTATCAGATAGGCATTATGTTTACACAGCTGTACTTGTGACCAGGTAATGCAGCGCTTGCTGAACATTCACTTTGATTTTTCCTGGGAAAAAATTGCTTCTACCCAATGAATGATGTTCTTGACACACCTGTGGGACATTTATTGTTCAGTTCTGGTTCACTTGAAAGACTAACTTAAGAGTAAAACAAAGTAACTAATAAAGAATTTGGAACAATGCAAATGGACTATGAGTATCAAAAAATACCTTTATTTTCAAGGAACATGACCAGATGTGTGTTTTAGATTAATTCTTAGTTTGAGAAACATAGCAATATTTTTAAATTTCATTTTGAGTACATCACAACAACTAGTTTAGGTGGGTTGCTAGGAGATGATAAGGCATGCTTCCCAAAAGGCACAATGCATCACATCACAAGGCCTCTGCTATCACACTCAGCCCAACGCTTTAGCTCACTATCTGAGATAACGGATTTAAACCTCGAACAGTGTTAGTCTTGAACTGATACTGTTATTATGTTTAATGAATCACAGTATCTTTCTTTTCGATTCAGTTCATGTTCTTACCATTTTGACCCTGGTTCTTGGAATTTTTGGAAAGACTCCAGGCAATTCTGTTTTGAACTGCCTGTGGTTTAACCCTCTGATTTTTGTTTTTGGTAACAGTACTTCTGTATCTAGTAAACTGCTTTTGTTCTAGATTGTGGAAATTATGCACATCTCCTGTTCTGTTTCTAACATTTTCTTTTTGTGTTTCCTCATATGTTCTAGCAGACAATATGAAGAGGCTGACTAGATTTAGAAAAGCTAGCAGAACAAGTATGTACTGCTGTCTAGCCAAGCTGTTTTAGAAATGTGTGACTAATCACAAGAAGATTCATAAAGCAAACGAAGAAAGATCTCAGAAACAAAAAACTGAAAACTGAAGAAGAAATACTCATGCTGTGATCTCATATTTGTTTATTATCGAATCATTACTATAGAGTAAAAATGGTCTGGGAGGTTTACACACAGTTATTGTGCTATCATTAAGAAGGTGTGTGCTGCTACATTTTGCTTGATTCTAACTACATCCTTGTCTCTATCATTACCCAACCTTCTTTTGAACTTTTGCCTTCTGATGATAGATTATATATCTATATCTTCCAGTCATTGGCAGACATTATTGTTTATAAACTAAGGATTAGGACATTAGGATGTTTGATCATTAGTGTTGATTGGCAAAATGCAAGTGTTTTCACTGCAAATATGCTGTATTTGCCAGTGACCTTGTTTGCCAAATATTTTCCTGGAAATTAGTCTTGTGGTCTGGTTAGATAATCGTTTTTTTCCAGCTCCCCATGATGCTTTTCAAGGTCTGTGTCACATCACAGAGCTGTAGCAGTCATACACAGAATTTTCATGCATGCCTACTGTAAGATTGCTGCCAGTCTGCTTCACACATACGTGTATGTGATATCACAACCTGATCAGTGCTGTACATCTAATTTACATCCCGCATGTGTTATTTTAATGTAAGTGGTACATTAGTTGACCACAGTGAGTACTGCCATGGGATATATAACAGATCCCTGTGTGTTGGCAGTGCAGCACCACATGGCTAATTTGCATGCATAATTAGCCATGTGGCAAGCTATGCAATACAAGCTGCAAAGGAGCCCACCCCCATATCAGAATGAGACCAGTTAAATAATTATACTAACAAAAGATTTAATTTGAGACTTGTTAAATAATTATAATAACAAAAGAGGCATTTCTCTCTTCTCAATGTAAGATAAAAGTGTGAAGCATCTGCATAGACACATGGGAAACAAAAAAGATGTTCCAGCAGTGTCTGGTGCCGCTGCTTCAAACAATATGTCACACATGTGAGTCAGAGAGTCAACTTCAGCACTGTCACTGACCGTCTTGTCTCTTTTGCCACCCACAGCTATACCGGTACAAGGACTATAAGAGAAGAGCACTCCTGGAAGGAGGCATCTCAATGGGAAAGGAGCAACCTGCTGGGCAGAACTCCAACCTAAAGCCTAACCAATCTTCAGAGCCTTATTGCTTTAGCTGACAAGTTACAGCGTTGTTGTTCCTTAATGTGCCTGTTATTTTGTTTATATGTATTATTTCACTAAACAGGGTGACCCCATTGGCACCCCAACATTTCATTTAGACATTTGTATTCTTCTTGGTTGATGAAGAAATTAAATGAGTTAGTCCCACACTGTAGCTTTGTGGCACGGCAAATGTGTGCTTCAAGACTGGAACTCTATCAATGCAATGATCAATATTTTATTTACTTATTGTTAGTTTTAGGCTATCTGTTGTACAGTATTTTGTTTGTGGTTTTCATTCTGTCTTCATCTTTTGTTGCTTGAGCTAAAGTGGTACAGTGATTAGCACTGCTGCATCACAGCTCAAATCATATTTTTGGCCACAATAATCAGTCTAGCATAGCTGACAGACACTTCCCTAACAATCAGGGACACTTTAAAGATCATTGCACCATTATAATCTACTCAAAAGTAGGTCAGTTCATCTTTCCTCATTGAATTCAATGCATTTTACAGAGTACATTTTCGGTTAAGTCTGTCAAATTCATTAACATTTTTGTGATTTCACCAAACTCATTGCGAAGTAACCTTTAGTGAGTTTGCTCATCAGTATTGTTCATTTCTAGCTACTGACTCACTCTGTGATCCTTGAAATGCCTAAACTATAATTAGAGAAATTACACAGGATCATTTTGTACAATATTGTATATTTGTACTTGAAGTGTTCTCGAACACTGTACTAAGTAAAATAAAAAGCTGATGTCAGCTGTCAAATATGCCCTTTGAATAACTTTGCTTACAGATTTTGTTAGCCTATGCTCGCTGGTATCCTCCATACTCATTTACATGTCAATGCCAAACTGAAGGGTGTAGATACTGGATGTGAACTCAGTGCAGCACAACAGTATTTACAATGAAAGTAAAGGGTTACTAAGTAACATTGGGGAAGTGGGAAGGAGTACATCAAACATGTGTACAACAAATCCTGACTAGACTAGTAAAAGAAGAATGCATTAGGAAAGCAGTAACAAGGCCAAACTGGAAGCATATTTTGGTGCGGAAAATAAAACAGTTAAAGACAAGTGTTTGGTCTTTGTTCTGTCCCAGAAGAACTCTTAAAAGTTTTTTAAAAGGAAATGATGTAAAGAAATGCTTAAGACTATGTGAGAAAAATATGTACAGTAAATGGATTAGGGGAGATACTCCTAAATATCACCAAGGCAAGAACAGATTATAGTGCAAAAACTGCATCATTACTAATGCATTACTAAGTGCCACTGTCAAGGTTATAAAAAAAGGACAAGATATTTCATTAGCAAAACTCAAATTTTATTCATGAAAACTGCAGAATAAGAGAAGCAACAACTGTAATGAGGATTTTATGTGAGTGAACACTGGGTATTAATGAGATACTCACTGTTTGCTTTGCTGAATTTAAAATATCTTTTAAAAGAAGTGGAAAAAAAACCTAAATACTAAATTAAATATGGCTAGGCCTGAGAAATCGATACTCCTTACAAAGTTACACATGGAAGAGAGAACTCTGGTTAAAGTTGAAAAAGTAATTCAGAAGTATCTGAAATCAGATGTTGTATAAGAAAACAATCTGAGAAAAGAATGACTTAAGAGTGCAAAGTCTGTAGATGAGCAAACCTAAAGAAATAAGCACATAGTGTAATTTATTCACAATGTATCAAGAACTATGACATGAAGGTATTATTATTAAATTATTAAAATCATCACAATTTGAAAAGTAGGGTAAGCAAGCTCCGCAAAATGTTTATCAAGACCATAAAAGGAAGCCCATAAAGGCTTATAAAATGTGAACGTGAAAGAATACGGTAAGACTCAAGTAGCAACGCTCAAATAATAAATGTTTCAGAAACATTGCAATGACAGAAACTCTGTTGAAAGCAGTACATATAGCTATGTTAGGAAAAGAAGTCACAGAGAGAAACCAAGAATAAAAATTCCTGTGTATATAAAACAATAAAACATAAATTTTAAATGAAGAGACATGAACAGTGAGAACTACAAAAATAGGATGCCTCCAAGTTATAAGTAATATTTATTTAAGATACCCTTTGAATCTGCTGTAATGGAAAGCACAAATACACTGGAATTCTGGCCAGAATTGATGGTGGGCTCATTCTTAGTCAGGAGGCTATAAAAGATGGATAGCCTGGATAGTTGAGCAACTATTCCAAATGGTTGCTGTTCCTTTTCCCAGTCGTGAGGCCAGTATAGGAGGAGGACAGGAGGAGAGTGCCTCCCAGGGCCATGTGTTATACCAGTATTCCACTGACACGGCTCTCATTTGGACCCTGCAGGGCTGCATGGGAGTTGTAATTCATGAGGTTGGCCCTGTTGGGGTCTAAGGGTGCTGCTGGAGGGAGTCACTGGGATTGAGGCTCCCTTGTCAGGTGAAAGTTTCACCTGACCTGGAAGTGCTTCCTGAGATCAACACTGTAGCATCAAAAGTGCTCCTAGGCCAAGAGGAGTTAGAGTTGGGAGCTTAGCGGTACAACACTGACTTGGAGTGAAGGCAGAGGAGGAGAACTTAGATTATTTTGTCAAACTACTGTGAGAAGTTATTTTGTTAAATAAAAATACTACATTTGAACTTAGGACATGCATCAGTATAGTTATGGTCTGGGGTTGAGGCTTGTGACACCCCCAAGTGTCCACACTGGCCTAACAGAGAATCATTAATACTTTTTCAATGACCAAGACAAATACTAAATGTACATTCGTGGGCTAGAGTCGGGTGAGAAGAAGGACAGATAGTGGTGGAGAGAAGTGGAGACGGCCTGAAGAGTGAAAGAGGCATTGTGAGGCCTGGACTTTGGGGGTTGTGTGCACCTTTGTAAATATAAATTACTAGCCATGTGCGCCCAACTACGTTGCGTGTGTTAAAGTTGTCTGTGAAGGGCTCCCTGTTTAAACTTGGCTGCCAGTCGTGAACTGGGCCCTTCGTCGCACAGCATTATGATTTTTTATAAGGGAAACAAAATTACAAAAGAACACCCTTGGATATTGATTCGATAGGAACGGCCTACTCAGAATCACTGTCCGAATCGTAATTATGTGGTGGTGTAGCAGCATTTCTGCTTCTGTCCGTTCACAGTCCGTTTCATTTTCACAACGCTGTCGTTTCCTCTCACGATCTCTTCTCAACCTTTCTCCAATCTCGCAGGTTACAATATACACGGAGCAATGGTTATAAAAGGGGGACACATAGGTATCCAGGCTCTTTTAGGCATAAATAGGGATCACTTCACTGACATGTGAGCAAGCCACGGTACAACTGTGAGACGCGCAGCACTCGCCAGCTACAACGTAACAATAATAATTTCTGGAACGTGCTGCTACGTTGTCATTCATTTTACCCACTGCCTTTCTTACCTTTTATCTTTGGCAATCTCATTCTCTAACCAGGTCTCAGGAGCTAACCACCGTAACACTGTCCACCACCCCTTTCGTTATTCTGGCACATTGTTGACATCCATGAGTAACAACAACGTACTAAACTGGAAGGTGGTCTACGCATGCGTGGAATTCGCGGACAAACAAAGATCAAGATCTAAATTAAGATCTCTTTAGTTAATATAAAGCACAACAATTTGTTTAGTTTGAATGTCTGTGTTTTAAGGTGTGACTGGAGTACTACAATCTTCAGTAGTATAAGCCTGGAAGAGATTCTTAACACTAGAATTACCAGAGCCTACGAAAAAAACTCGTAAATCCGTCCCACCTTAAATTGCTTCTTAAAATCGTTCACAGCTCTCCACCAGCATCTTTTGTCATCTAAATGTGCTTATAAAAATCAGGCTGCAAGCAGCCAGCTATTCCATCCCCCCACCGACTTAGAATGTGCACAAACTTCTCCCAGATCATGCCTTGATTGATTTTCTGGGAATGAAGTGGAGTTTTAGAGTGGGAATAATAGAGCGTTGTTTGGAACACCCGCATTTCATGTCTGTTCCGTTTCTACAGTAATCTGTGTAAACACATTGTTAAAACAGAAACGTTTTTTATATTCTACTAGTAGATGACAAAATGTAGGCATAAACTTTATAATGTATGAAGCCTGAAGTATCCAAGAAATACTTTCACAAAAGGTACCAATCTAACACAACAATTGAGCTTTTATTCAAAAATATAACTGCAGAAACAAAAAGCCACCTTAACATGAGACATTGACACTTGTTTATTATGACTGCCTCTGTGGCGCAATAGAATCAGCTGCCGATTGAGAATCAAAAGGTTGCAAGTTCGATCCTGCGCCACTCCACTTTGAGAAGTTAACTGCTCTTAGTCTTACTATTTTAGAATAAAAACATACATTTGATTTCAGTCTGTAACAGCTGGTGTAATTTATGATACTTGTAAAGGTTAGCTTTGTTTTTTTTTTTAGTCAGTTTTATTATCTCAGCTGCGTTCACAAGCCCAAACACACCCCACCCCCGCATCTGATACTGCTGTTTTCACATAGATGCGCTGTAACAGAGGTAAACTCAGCTCCCTTCTACATAGGAGCAAGAATGCACATACCATTGCTTGCATACTAAAGTGTCAGCGGGCACTTTTCATGGCATTACACACATTTTTGAGCATGCCCTCTGCACACTACTTGTGACTTTAGGCTTTAGGAAGTAAATAAATAAATAAAGGTAAATCGTGTCATAAAATGATTTCTTCAAAACGTCGAATGTTTTTTATTTGGCACGGACATGCTCAAAAAATACATGTGTAATGCCACAAAAAGTGCTTGTATCTTTTGTGAAAGTATTTCTTTGATACTTCAGGCTTCATACATTATATAGTTTATGCCTACATTTTGTCATCTACTAGTAGAATATAAAAAACGTTTCTGTTTTAACAACGTGTTTACACAGATTGCTGTAGAAACGGAACAGACATGAAATGCGTGTGCTCTCTAATCTCTAATCTATTATTTCCACTCTAAAACTACACTTCACTCCCAGAAAATCAATCAAGGCATGAGCTGGGAGAAGTTTGTGCACGTTCTAAGTCAGTGGGGGGATGAAATAGCCGGCTGCTTGCAGCCTGATTTTTATCAGCAAATTTAGATGACAAAAGATGCTGGTGGAGAGCTGTGAACGATTTTAAGAAGCGATTTAAGGTGGGACGGATTTACGAGTTTTTTTCGTAGGCTCTGGTAATTCTAGTGTTAATGCAATGCCTATGTTTTACTGGGCTTCTTCTTCTAATTCATTCGCGGACAAACAAAGATCAAGATCCAAATGAAGATTTTATATAGAGATGTATAATAAACGTGTGTGGGTTGAACCATCGCTGTCCACCTGTCTGTGTCCGGGCTGTCTGCCACAACATGTATTATAAACATTTCTCTCACCTTTTTATTTGAAATTTCAGATTTGGTGGAAAGTATTTTATGAAACTTTTTTGTAATAATTTTTTAATAATGTTTCCTTTAGAAGCAAAAGCTCCCTAATTTGAATAAGTTCATTTAAATTGCGGCATTTTAAGTAACTGACAAATATAGAGATATGATATTAAAAGGCTATATCCCTCCCATAGGCGGCGGTAAACAAATCACATAAGAGAAAATAAACTTAGCTTTCTTTACTGATGATTCACGCAGCATTACAAACGGAGGAAGCTATAGTAGACAATACATAAGGTCGGATCTTGATGTATACAGTCTGCCATTTTCCGTTGCTGCGCAGAAAGGATTTTCGGGACAGATGGCGATAACATCATCTGGCCGTCATCTTCAAAGGGTTTGGCCGTCGTCCAAGCCTTTTTATACTGGCTGCTCCTTGTGCTGGTCCTCTCTGGTCTCCAAACAAGGACAGTAAAGGACTCAATTTCATCTCAAAAATTGTACAATGCCTTCTCAGTTGTCCCCTTCATTCTTCAAACTGCTAACCTAGTGGTTTCTAAATGCAGGCAGACTAGCACACATGTGCCAAACTTGGCTTGCACATGTGAATTAATCCATACAAGTGTTTTACAAAGGCAGTGACATTAACCTTAATATTATAACAAACTTATAACAAATAATAAATAATATATTTTTTAAAAAGTTTCATTTTACCAAATGTGAGAAATTCTCTTCATATAACCCTTTAAAAATTGTTAGCATATTGTGATAAGTCAACCACTCCAGACATCATAAAGGTTTTGGGCAGCCACCCATATATTATAACCTGGCTGCAAACGTTTAAATACTTGAATTGAAATGTGCACAAGATCAAGTCCAAAACAGAACTGCCAGACTGGAGGTAAGCTGGCAGCTTTAAAGGCCCGTAGAGGAAGTGACATCATCGGGGCAGGAACTGGAAGTGAGGAAAACAGTCAGTACATCCTGCTGTCCCCTGGTCTGATGTAGTATTAGAATTGCTCAAGCCATTTAGCTGCCTCCTATTTGCACGTGTGTGACAATATATTAATTGGAAAAAATTGTTCTAATGTTGATTTTTCGATTGATTATTTTAAATTTTTATCTACCTGGCAACAATGGTCTCAAAAGAAAGCTTTAAAGCTAACCATTAAGTTATTTATTTATATAGCACATTTTCATACAAACTATGTAGCTCAAAGTGCTTTACAAGATAACAAACAAAAACTTACAAGAAAAGAAAAACAAATAAGATTAGGCAATAATATTAAAGAATAAGTAACAACAAAACAAAGTAAGGTCAGATGGCCAGGAGGACAGAAAAAACAACAAAAAAACCCCCCTCCAGTTAGCATGGAGAAATAGAACAAAATCTGCTGGGGTTCCAAGGTCAAGCACCCACTGAGCATTCTGCCTAACATAAATGTTCCTAAATCAGTCCTGTTTGTTTTCAGGCTTCACATGATAGGATTTGATGACGTTGGTCTCATGGACAGTTGAGGCACCCGCCTTCATTCCATCATCCTAGTGGGCTGCATGGTGCTTTAATCAATTGATGGTGGTACAGATCACCACCACAGAAGAACTGGAAAAGGGAATAGTGGGGATTAGTAAAGATTGTGGATCCTTGAACAATATGATAACCCATACAGTCAATTATGAATACAACTGAAATGTGTCTACAAAAGAGCCATATTAAAATAATGTTTTTAGCAGTTTTTTTTTTAAATGCAACATAGTATTAGCCTGGTGAATTTCTTAAGGTAAAGTATTCTGTATTTTAGGTGCATAACATCAAAATGCTTCCTCACCATGTCTTTTAAGCTTGGCTGTTGGAATTATAAGCAGACCTCCATTCAGAGATCTAAGGTTACAATTTTGGGTGTAGGGGGACAGCCATTTCAAAATATAGGACAGAACAAGGTTATTTAAGGCTTTATAAACCTTTAGCAGTCTTTTAATGTAAGTTATGAATGACACCGCTAACCAATGTAATGACACTAAAACTGGTGAGATGCGCTCAGATTTTACATTCTTCACTAACTGCAGCCAATTGATGTCTTTCTTAAGTAGTCCTGTTAAGAGTGCATTACAGTAACCTGGTCAACTAAAAACAAAACTCGTGAATTAATTTTTCAGAGTCTTGTAAAGTTATAAGTGGTCTAACTTTTGCTATATTCCTTAAGTAAAAGAATGCAGTCCTAATAATCAGGTTAAAGTTATTGAAATATATAGAAAAAGATGATGCACCATCTACAATGATAATTATTTTAAGTATAAGCAAAACATATGGCAGCATATTGATTATATTATACAGATTATATCTCCTCTTTAGTTAGGCATGAAGCTCTATGCCCAAGACACATTTATCACCACATTTTCTGTGATGCTTATGAATATGTAACCACTATCTGGAGAAGGACTTTATTTATTAATCTTTCAAATCCAGCTGTGTTTTTCAGCACATAAATTGTTTCATTTTCTCGCCATACCTAGACTTTCATTTAGCCAACCATAACTCACAAAATTATTTAAAATAAAAATGTAATGTATACAGAGTATGAGATAAGGATGGAATAAATTAATTGAATCACTCATATATTGTGTTCTGTTAAACAGCTATTTATTATACTGTTCAGGAATGCAAATCTATTAAGTTCTCATGAAATCAGTTATTCAATGATCTACATGAATGTTTTATAAAACATTTATTTAATGAATGTTAGTAATTCTAAATTTTAGCTATAAAAGTTAAAAAGATATACATTTGGAACAAAAAGGCAAGTACATTCTTCTTTAAATAAAATCAGTGTTTAACCACC
Source organism: Polypterus senegalus (assembly GCF_016835505.1). Classification (NCBI taxonomy): domain Eukaryota; kingdom Metazoa; phylum Chordata; class Cladistia; order Polypteriformes; family Polypteridae; genus Polypterus; species Polypterus senegalus. Next base: position 128,765,248 of record NC_053161.1, on the reverse strand, counting down.
ATGGGGCATGTGTGATTTACTTTTTGCAAAATGTGCCTGAGACTGAAAGATAATGAAATCTTTGAATTTTTTTTTACATGTATATAAGGGAATTGATACCACAATGATATGGTGAGAGGACAGGTTAAAAGTTCTGAATGCCATAAAAGACTAAAGAAAACTGAGACTTCAAACCCAGAACAGTCTTAAGGTCTTAAACAAAGGTGATTGAAGCTGCAAAACCCAAACTAACTGAATTTCTTCCTGACCGTTCTCCTCCCCATAGTTTGCTTGTTTTAATTAGATGCAACACTAATACCAAAGAGTTGTACCCTAGCCTCCTTTAGTGGTGGCTCTGAGGCTAAGGAACTGCACTGGCAATCGGAAGGTTGCCAGTTCGAATCCCGTAAATGCCAATAGGGACTCTGCTCTGTTGGGCCATTGAGTAAGGCCCTTAACCTGCAATTGCTGAGTGCTTTGAGCAGTGAGAAAAGCGCTATATAAATGCAAAAAATTATTATAGGCTGGACAAGATGACTCACACTGTCATGTGACTGGTAACAGGCATAACAACTTCAGACAATATGACTGCAGACATGGAAAGTGATCACAAAATGGTGCTGAACATCCAAAACAGATGTAAGTGAGCATCCTTATTTGATTCCACAACCCCCATCCCACTGACAACAGCAGACACATGGTGTAAAACACACAGTCAACATCCTAGAACTGGCTGCATGGCGTCCCAGCTCCATTCAGCTGTCCGTCCATCCATCCATCCTCTTCCACTTATCCGAGGTCGGGTTGCGGGGGCAGCAGCATAAGCAGAGAAGCCCAGACTCCCCTCTCCCCGGCCACTTCTTCTAACTCTTCCGGGAGAAGGCGTTTCCAGGCCAGCCAGGAGACATAGTCCTTCCAGCGTGTCCTGGGTCTTCCCCGTGCCTTCTCCCGGTTGGACGTGGTCAATGTAAGGCAGTCATCTAATAAAAGTGTGGATGGCATACACAAAGGAGGAACAAACACATCACTTTGTTATAATCACATATAAATCTTGAGCTCATGATATGACATTTTAACTAACCTATGGAATTCTCCTTTTTCTAACTGCCTTTTCTCTGTCTCATGTTTACTTACTGCAATTGAAGTTTTATGACATCTGTTACTCTTATATCACAACACCTATATTCTGGATCTAGATTCCACACTTTTTATTTCCTCGCAGGCACTTGAAAAGTCATATATTTAAATAACACACAACTTGCCCTTAAGAGGTCACACTTTCCCCTTTTTATGACTTTTTCTGTGACTTTATTTCACACTTTTTCATATACTTACTAACTTTACTACATCCAGCTGTATGGCCAGTTTTGCAAAGTTTAGATTTTTTATAAGAATTGCTCAGATAATCAATCATTTCTAAATATTTATTTTAATCACTTACCACAGGGCAGTTAAATAATGAGGATTTATTGAAAGTCCTGAGATGCAGAAATATGTGAAAAGTGTGGCAGGAAAAAAAGCAGGTGCTTAAGAGCATTTCTCACAAGGAAGGTCTAATCTAGAGTATATGTATCTGACAGTGTAAATGAAGACAGATGCATGAAGCATGTAATTTGGAGCTGAATTTTTCCATGCCTCACAAATATCAGGAAGATCTTTCTAGGCCTGACTTTCTTTCATTTTCTCACTTTCATTCATTTTCTGAAAATCTAATTTTAACATTCTGTTATTATTACTGCCTTGAATTATAAAGAAATGTGTTATGAAAGTACATGTATAAAGTAATTTTCAGATATTAGTACAATACTATATAGTAAAGCCTCTGTAGTGAAAGATGGAAGACGATTACATGAGTACGAAAATTTTATTTGTAAAATCTTTGTACGTAATAGAAAAAACATTTTTTTAGGCATTGCGGTAACCAGGCCACCTGCCACCCTGACCTGACACAAACAGGCAGAGACACCAGTTCCATCAAACAAAAGCCCCTTTATTTAGGGAAAGGAATCCAGAGCAGTCTCTAAGGGTTGATACCCATAGTCACAATTGCTATAATAACACTATCCCTTTCTTCCAGAGCCTTGCAACCCCCTTTTTTCTCCACACCTCATAGGTGAGCTTCATCTACCTCCTTCTGATTCAGGCTCTCTTCTGTGAGGTAGATGGCTCCTTTTAAGCCGCACCTGGGAGAACTCAGGTCTGGAATAACTCCCAGGTGTGGTGGAAGCCCAAAGTAGGGCTCTGCAGTTCCTTCAGCTCCCTGTGGCAGCAACCCTGGAACCCAACGTTGCTGAGCCAGCCAATTTCAAGTCCCATATTGCCCTGGGGGCGTTACACCTCAGGGGGACTGCCAAATAGTAGTTTGGGGAGATAGCTCCCTTTATAATATCTCCCTCTGTCCTTCCATTACGCAGGTGTCCCAGTTCGGTAATGGCACTAGCCGCCACCCATCTCTGCATCTATGGTAACCAATGCTGGAAAACTGCAAACAATATAAAAAATGGCAATGAAAAAAACTCTTTCTTACTTGTATTGCAAAATTCAGATATCAAGTCATCCATATGTACTGCATGCTCACAATGTTCTCCTCAAGTATTTGAATTGAAGACCTAGCCCCTCCCCTATGTATTAGTCACAAGTCCAGTCCAGTATCAGTTTATTTATTGGTTACCATCACACTTCACATGATACAATTCAACATTGTAAAGTGCACTGAGAGACAAGTACCAAGAAAGCACTTTAACATGTACTTAAAAGTTAAAGAAATGTGAGTGAAAACATCTGGAAGCGAATCTGCCTCAGACATGGACATATCTAAGATGCTTCAACAAGCAGAGGGTCAATTCATCCACGTAGTTTCATAGACGGCAAATAAATAATATCTTAAAGCACTCCAGATGTGGGTATGAATATAAATGTAATGGGAAGAAGCGAGTCAACAACTCGAATGCTTATTCACATGTGCATCTTCTGGAAGTAGGGTAGGAATCATAAAAAGCAGTTATCTTTTTTGAACACATTTGCATTTCCACTCAAGCTAAATATGACTGTTCTCTGTTTCTTACTAACAATGTGATTGTTCTCTGTTTCTTAATAATACTAAATGTGATCTGCATGATACATTACCAGTGTGATTATACCTAATTTTTTAAAATGTAGTTGTAAGAGCCAATCTTAGAAAGTTAAAGTTTTGAGTTAAACTCATATTAATGTTTGCTTAATTTGAATAGAATATACATTTCCTTCATAGTCATAACTTATGGTATAGTCTTTTCCCCCTTTAAGTCAGCAAGAGATAGAACCTTCTTACTATAATTGAGATACAGTGTAATAATAAGCTTAGCTGTGATAAGACCAAGTCCCAGTAAAGAGGGACTTGAAAGACCCATTTTCAAGTTAGAAATGGGATAAACATACAGTTTTCTGACCGTTTAGAAATGGTTCTAGAACGTTTTGAAATGGTAACGATTTGAGATGTAATAAGATTAAGTCTAGAACTGAACTTTTCTTAACATTAATTTTTCTTTTTTTTGCTATTTTAATTTTCTTTTTTGTGTAAACTATTTTTTTGAAACTTAACTAAACTTTTAAAAACAAAGATATTTTGTCTGTGGAATCATTTCTGCGCGTCAGGCTTTTGTTGAATCCCATTTTTTGAGTTGAAGCTGCAGAACTTTGGTAATTTTGGGAAAACGCAGCTACATTTTCGTCAGAAAACTTGCTATTTGAAGGCCTTGATGTCGAACTGGAATCTACCATCCAAGCATGGAGGACACTTCTGCTCCAGAGCTTGTCAACGAAGAAAAAGAACTGAGCTATTCTGAGGTACTGTGCTCTTATCTACTATCTCTCCATGATCATAAATTAAAGCAAGGTTGCCGTACCTTGAGAAGATTTGAGAGACTGTGATATTATAAAAAGACATTGTGGATGTTCGGTTGTGCTTTTGCCTGAGTCATTGAAGCCTTGTTTCAAGGAAGTAATCTGCGTTGTTGGAATGTCCCAATTGTGATGAAATTGCTGTCAGGAAACATCCTGTCTTTTGCTCGAACTGCTATCATGGCAACATCTAAGCATAGCTCAAGTGAGATCGGCAGTGATCTGAGTACAGACTCGAAGTCCGAAAATATAATTGGAGATCTTAAAGGTCACATATGTCAAAAAATGAAAAAGATTTGAGTGAGCCAAAAGATAGATTCCGTTAGTTATAGTGAAAGTCGTCCTACACAATAACTCTCCTCCTCCTCTCCTCTCTCTCGTCTCTCTCACACCAGCCACGATTCTTTTCAAAGGTAAAGTGCAGGCTAATTTGTTTTATCGTATGTATTTTTACTTTATATTTTGCATTAATTATTTTTACATGAATATTTTTGGGTTGGAACGAATCATCGGAGTTTCCATTATGTCCTATGGGGAAATTCGCTTGGATATACCTTTGCTTTGGATTAAAAGCACATTTCCAGAACGAATTATGCTTGCAAACCAAGGCACCACTGTACAAATTGAAATTAACAGAACAGATTCTAAACAATCCTCCAGCACACACCTCAAAGCTGACCATTGAAAATTTGGAGAAATCTGATAATCAGCTGGTTGAACTCCCTTCTTATTAATCCAATTTAGCACCATGGAATTTCTGGTTGTTCCCAAAAATTTAAGGACCTTTACGTGAAGATGTTTATGAGACACATGATGCATTGATTGGTGTGGTGAATAAACCACTTAAGAGTTTAACTTAATGTGATATTGCTGCTTGCTTTGACAAATGGATCAAGCTCATAATAAATTGCATCACTGTTGTGTTGAAGTCCCCAATAAAAGAACTTTCATCAGGGAAAAAGTTTTTACCTTAATTATTATTCATTCACAAAAGGCTAATGATTTTTGCAATGCCTCTAGTACTGGAGAAGTTCTTCCAGAAGTGAAAATGTAACTGAAACATAGATTATGTAATATATCGAAGCTTTGAAGAAAGAGAAGGAATCAGCACAAAAGATTTTTAATAGTGTATGCTGAGTTGCTTATCTTGAAGTTACATTTCGTTTCCCAAAAGCTAATTTTGATTTCCATAGTCTAGTATGTCTTCATCTGTCCCAGTCTCACCTTTTACCCAACTAGTTTTTGCACCTCACTCTCGATGTTTACGTTAAGATCACATGAAGGCTATTTAAGATTAAATAAGATGAAATCAAAAAAATCACCAGGACCAGATAATATTTATCCTCGTGTTCTTAAGGAGGCTAGTGAGTACATATATAAACCCTTGACACATATTTTTAGGAAGTCACTGCACACTGGAGAGATTCTGAAGGACTGGAAAATGGCAAATATCATTCCATTATATAAAAAGAGTGACAGGTCAGATCCAAGCAACTATAGGCCAGTAAGCTTAACAAGCATCACAGGAAAATTAATGGAAGGAATTATTAAGGATAAGATTGAGCAACACATGGCAAGGACAGGAGTTATTCTGAACAGTCAGCATGGGTTCAGAAGAGGGAGGTCGTGTTTTACTAACATGTCGATCAAAGTGGAGCTTATGATATTATTTATCTGGACTTTCAGAAAGCATTTGATAAGGTGCCACATGAGAGGTTGGGCATCAAATTAAAAGAAGTGGGGGTTTAGGGTGATGTTTTTAGAGTAGTGCAGAATTGGCTCAGACACAGGAAGCAGAGGGTGATGGTGTGTGGAACCTCATAATAACTGGCCGATGTTAAGAGTGGTGTTCCACAGGGGTCAGTGCTAGGGCAGCTGCTATTTTTAATATATATAAATGATTTAGATAGGAATATAAGTAACAAGCTGGTTAAGTTTGTAGATGATGCCAAGATAGGTGGATTAGCAGACAATTTGTAATCCATTATATCATTACAGAAGGACTTGGATAGCATACAGGCTTGGGCAGATTTGTGACAGATGAAATTTAATGTCAGTAAATGTAAAGTATTACACCTAGGAAATAAAATATTAGGTTTGAATACACAATGGGCAGTTGGGAAATCGAAAGTACACCTTATGAGAAGGATTTAGGAGTCATAGTGGACTCTACGCTATTGAATTCCCGACAGTGTTCAGAAGCCATTAAGAAGGCTAACAGCACGATGTGTGGAGTACAAGTCCAAGGAGGTTATGCTCAACCTTTATAATGCACTGGTGAGGCCTCATCTTGAGTACTGTGTGAAGTTTTGGTCTTCAGGCTACAAAAAGGACATAGCAGCACTAGAAAAGGTCCAGAGAAGAGCGACTAGGCTGATTTCAGGTCTACAGGGCTTGAATTATGAGGAAAGATTAAAAGAGCTGAACCTATACAGTTTAAGCAAAAGAAGATTAAGAGGTGACATGATTGAAGTATTTAAAATTATGAAGGGAATTAGTACAGTGGGTCGAGACTGTTATTTTAAAATGAATTCATCAAGAACACGGGGACACAGTTGGAAACTTGTTAAGGGTAAATTTCGCACAAACATTAGGAAGTTTTTCTTTAAACAAAGAACAATAGACACTTGGAATAAGCTACCAAGTAGTGTGGTAGACAGTAAGACGTTAGGGACTTTCAAAACTCGACTTGATGTTTTCTTGGAAGAAATAAGTGGAGAGGACTGGCGAACTTTGTTGGGCTGAATGGCCTGTTCTCATCTACAGTGTTCTAATGTTCTAATATGGCTTTTTGCCAGAGAACAACATTCCTATGTTTTCCTGAAGCAGTATGTTCTGGTATCCAGGTGAGGTTCTCTTTAATTTAAGCAGAACTAAGATGTTCATTAATTAATTTTTTTTTTTTTGCCCCTACCCAGAGCCATTTTGAAATTGGTTGCTATATCAACAGCAAATATCTCCAAGTGGCATAACTCTTAGTTTCACTGAGGCACGGAGGGCCTCCCAGCATGACAAGGTCACAGTCCTGGGTGGGGTGTTAATTAACCAGTTTTAAGTTGGCTTTCCATTCAATTTGACGAAAGAACCTTTCCATTTGATGATGCCCTATAAGACATTATATGCCGTATCTTCTTCTTCTTTTCTGCTCCCGTTAGGGGTCGCAACAGTAATTCAGGACAGGTTTCTCTGTTTGTAATCTCAGCACAGACAAACCAATCTATATCATCAGCAGGTAATAATTCATGTTGCAAAGTAACCAATAAATGCATGTGAGGCAAACCCCGTTTTTGAAATTCGATGGTGTAAATGTATGCTCTGATTTGCCTGAACACTGTTTCGAGTTCATTCAATAAAAATATGACTTTCTGATGAAACAATCTACTTACGAAAGTGGGAATATCCAGAGCTGATGTAGCCAGTGGCATTGTTGTCAAGAATCTGTGGATTTCTGGCCATTGTGGGTTGCACATCATTGTAAGAAATAAATCTGACTGATAGTTCGGGATATTGCCATTACATCATGATTCAACTGTTGCAATGCTCTTGGACTACCTTGATATGATGAAGGTAATATTACTGCTTTACCTATTTTGAATTTGTCTAAACTATTGTTATTTGAATTTTAAACGTGATCAATGAGCCCTTGCATATGTTCCGTTCTAAGTTTAGCTTGATTCGATTTAATAAAGAAGAGGCGATTAGCTTTGACTTTTAGATAGGCATTAATAATGTAATGTTGTGATAGACGTTGAGATGATAGATGTGGGTTAAATACATGGGAACTTTTCTCTAATTTGGACCCGAAATATTGTGTGGGTGTTATACGTTTTTCTGAATGCATTTGTTTCATATTGTACGACCATCCTGTTTCTGGGAAAAGCAAAGGAAAGAGTAAAGGATCTGAATATGGCGATGTATTTGACAGAAATGGAGAATCGTGCTTTGCCTTTGGATATAAAAGAATATCAACTCTGTCTTTGATATCTCCGTCTTTCGAAATTATTATCGCTGACAATTTGTCACATGTGGGTTTATTATAAATGCGACTGTGATCTTTCGAATTCAGATAGTAATCCAAAACAATTTCTTTGTCCGTGTTCTTTTGATAAATGTTGTGTAAAGTGCAATATTTTTGGACTTATTAATTTGTATCCATTATTGGCTGTATAATTTCTAGTACATCAGATCGTTTAACTCTTTCGATTCTATGTTGCAGCGCTTGTCCGTGATCATAAATATACACCTGACCAAATCGAAATTAAACTTGTTGTAGCTTGAATTGTTGTGGGACCACAGATTCTCATAGCATATGGTCCATTATTGTGTAAATCAACGTTTTGTGCATTGAATGATGCTAATGCGAAAAGATGATTGTAGGCGCGTATATTTTGCCTGTAGTGTTTGTGGATTTCCCATTTACCAAACAACAAATCTTTAAATTCTTGTGGAAATTCCTCTTCATTGGGAAGTAGCAGTACTTTACCCTGGTGGCAACACGAATTCGCTGATCTACAAGTCCCCAACTTAAACTTTAAAGCCTTACAATATCTACCTACTCCGGGAAATCGGAGCTGATTATCCCTTTTTTGTTCATTATTTTCTCTCCAACACTTTTGGGTCTCTTTTCGACGAGTTGCTCTTTCTTCTTTGCTTAGTCATTGACGTGTGATGTTTAATTTGTTAATTTTGTTTGAGCTTCTCTTTCTTCTTCGCTTAGTCAGATTATTATTGTTCTTTTTTGCATTTTGTTCAGCATTCTTTTCTCTCCAGCGCTTTTGGGCCTTTTTTCAACGCGCTGCTCTTTCTTCTTTGCTTAGTCATGGTCGTGTCATCTCCAACTTATTAATTGCTTTAGAGCTGCTCTTTCTTCTTTTTAGATGACCGTGATCTTGTTTGAAAATGGTTGTAAGTAGGGCAGATGGTTGTAAGTAGGGCAGGGCAACAACTGACATGTTACATGACCGTGATTTTGTTTGACAAGCGACCATCTCACGGGAATATGCTTCCAATGGATGTCAGTATGACGTGCCTTGACCATGTCGCCGGAAGTGAAAGTGTCTCTCTGTCTCTTTTCAAGATCACGTCTCGTCGCAGGATTTTCTTTTAAAATAGAGAGATGTGGGTAAAACAGAATCTTCCATTATCTTTGTAAAAGCTTAATTCTATTCAAATTAAAGTTAAACAAAAATTAATATGAATTTACAATTAGCATTAACTTAAGAGATTTGGCTCTTATATCTAGAGTGACAGATTTTTAACTAATATACAGTACTTATGTTAAAACACCAATGACAGGAGAATCTAGTGTAGAGTTCTTCTTCTTCTTTCAGCTGCTCCATTTAGGGGCTGCCACAGTGGATCATCTGTTTCCATATCTTCTTGACCTCTGCATCTTGCTCAGTCACACCTACCACCTGCATGTCCTCTTTCACCACATCCATAAACCTTCTCTTAGGCCTTCCAATTTTTTTTTTGTCTGTCTGGCACATCCATCCCCAGCATCCTTCTCCCAATATACCTACCATCTCTCTTCTGCACATGTCCAAATCAATCTAATCTCACCTCTCTGACTCTGTCTCCAAGCCATCCAACTCAGCTGACCCTCTAATGTACTTGTTTCTAATCCTGTCCATCCTCATTACAACCGATGTAAATCTTAGCATCCTTAACTCTGCCACGTCCAGCACTGTCTCCTACTTTCTGGTCTGTGCCGCCATCTCCAACTGATGTTACATAGATGTCTTCACTGCTGCCCTGTAGATCTGCACTTTCACTCTTGCTGATAACCGTCTCTCACAAATTACTCCTGACACTCTTCTCTAGCCCCTCCACCCTGCCTGCACTCTCTTCATCACCTCTATTCCACACTATCCTTACTCTGTACTGTTTATCCAAGGTATTTAAATTAATCTACCTTTGCCGATTCTACTCCAGGCATCCTCATCATTCCTCTGACCTCCACATTCATAAACATGTATTCTGTCTTTGTCCTACTGACCTTCATTCCTCACCTCTCTAGAGGATATCTCCACCTGTCCAGGGTCTCCTCAACCTGCTCCCTTCTCTTGATAAAGATCACAATGTTATCAAACATCATAGTCCAAGGGGACTCCTGTCTAATCTACTGTCAAACTGTCCACCACCATTGCAAATAAGAAAGGATTCTGAGCTGATCTCTGATGTAATCCTACCTCAACCTTAAACGTATCCATCACTCCAATGACAGACATCATCACTGTCTCCCTTCCCTTGTACATATCCTGTACGACTCTTGAATGCTTCTCTGCCACTCTCTACTTCCTCATACAATACCACAACTCCTCTCTAGGTACCCTGTCATATGCTTTCTCTGGGTCCACAAAGACACAATGTAATTCCTTCTGACCTTCTCTATACTTTTCCATCAACATCCTCAGATCAAACATCATGTCTGTGGTGCTCTTTCCTGGCATGAAACCATACTGCTGCTCACTGATTATTACCGCCCTTCTTAACCTAGCTTCCACTACTGTTTCCCATAATTTCATGCTGTGGCTGATCATTTTTTCCCTGTGTAGTTACTACAGCTCTGCACATCCCCCTTATTCTTAAAAATTGGTACCAGTACAGTTCTTCTCCACACCTCCGACATCTTCTCACTTTCCAAGATTGCATCAAACAGTCTCATTTAAAACTCCACTGCCATCTCTCCTAAACACCTCCATGCTTCCACAGGTATGTCATCTGCATCAACAGCTTTCCCATTCTTCATCCTCTTTACAGCTGTCCTTACTTCTTCCTTGCTAATCCGTTGCACTTCCTGGTTCACTAGCTCTACATCATCATCATCATCCAGCCTTCTCTCTCAATCATTCTATATCACTTTCTGCAACTCTCTGACTATCCTGCTTCTTCTTTGCCAATCTCTTCCTTTGTATACTCTCCTGTACTTCCCCATTCCACCACCAGGTTTCTTTGTCTTCCTTCCTCTGTCCAGATGTTACACCAAACACCCTTCTATCTATCTCCCTTATCACTTCAGCTGTAGTTGCCCAGCTATCTGTTAACTCTTCACTGCCACCCAGTGCCTGTCTTACTCTGTCCCTAAACTCCACATTACAGTCTTCCTTTTTCAGCTTTTCAGGATAACTCCTACCCCATGTCTCCTCCCATCCACACCATGGTAGAACAATTTGATAACAATATTTTATACAAACAGTGAGTTGTATGGAGTATTGAAGATCTGCTTATTTGGCACTGGAGGTTGTCATAAGCGGTTTTGTTCTTCACTCAATCTGGTGTCTTGGACACTCTTACATTAGAACCCATGTGCTATTATTTGTAATGATAGAATATTTTACTCATCACCGTGTAGAGGACTAACCTCCATAATGGTAATATGGCATCAGTTTCTTTTGATGTTGTCTCAGTCTTTAATTTTTTATCCAATTCCTTTTAATGCAAAACATAATCATGTCATTGGCATCATTTTTGAAGCTTTTGATAAATTAAATCTCATTGTTATTTTCAAGATTACAATTACTTGTTTTAAGTTTTTTTTTTGCTTTTATTTTTGATGCTAATAAACAGGAGGGAGAGAGGTGTGGGGATTACTTTTACTGTCTACAGCTCCAAGGATGCAAGAATGATTCCCAGCCATGTGAGGAGTTTGATTGCTGGCTATGAGTTGATGTGGATTTTCATGTGGTACTGCAGATTTGTCCAAAAACAACCATGTTAGGGTGTTCCCCCCTACCCATGATTGACTTCTATCCTGTCTATATTTAGTTCCAGCCTTGAACGTAATGATACCTTGCACATGAAGTTGTCTTCCCACAACCTTGTAATGCAAATTTGGAAGGTGTGGGTGGTTGCTTAACTGCCATATTGGCCTGTTTAAGTGAGTGTAATTTTTTCCTATGATTGACTGACACCTGCCAGCACTCCTGTTAGCTTTAAATATATACTAGTTAAAGGCAAAGCCCTCACTGACTGACTCACTCACTCACTCATCATTAATTCTCCAACTTCCCGTGTAGGTAGAAGGTTGAAATTTGGCAGGCTCATTCCTTACAGGTTACTTAAAAAAGTTAAGCAAGTTTCATTTCGAAATTCTACACGTAATGGTCATAACGGTTGACAACGTCCGCCATGTTAAACTTTCTTATTTATGGCCCCATCTTCACAAAATTTGGTAGGCGGCTTCCCTGCGCTAACCGAAACCAATGTATGTACTTATTTCGGTGGCATGACGCCACTGTCGGCTGCCATATTGAACTTGGGCTTCGCTGACTCACTCATCACTAATTCTCCAACTTCCCATGTAGGTAGAAGGCTGAAATTTGGCAGGCTCATTCCTTACAGCTTACTTACAAAAGTTAAGCAGGTTTCATTTAGAAATTCTACTCGTAATGGTCATAACGGTCGACAACATCCGCCATGTTAAACTTTCTTATTTATGGCCCCATCTTCACGAAATTTGGTAGGTGGCTTCCCTGTCGGCCGCCATATTGAACTTTCCAACGATCTTTGTTACCTATGGGCCCATCTTCAAGAAATTTGGTACACGGGTTCCCAACGCTAACAGAATCCTACTTACATACATATATACGTCCATAGCCTGCAGCTCGGTCGCTGTGTGAGGCAGTGTTGGGTCCCCCATCCCCACACCTCCCACGTTGTTGGCTGCCTGCCTATATAAGGCCGTCTGTCGCTCCGGTCTCTTCGTTTCTTTCCTTGCTTCGCCACGGTATTCACGTCTCCCTGCTGATAACTGTAGCCTTTGTATTTAATCCATGGCTTCTCCGCTGTTTTATTGTTCGTTTATTACGATTATAGTTATTGTATAGGTATTTTAGACTTAGTTTACATTGTACAGGTACCCATTTCCTTTATCATTCCAACCGTACCTCCATTAACATGACAATCGAGGTGATCACCATCGATCAAAGAACTGTCACTTACAGAGTGGTTTCCATGCCCGGAGATGGCGCCTGCCTTTTCCATTCTCTGTGTTACATATTGCACAGCCATATCAGGCTCACTCTTGATATCCAGAGGAACGTTGTGTCTTATATATTGAATGACTGGGACAGGTTCAAGGTGTGGACTGATGACGGTACAGGAGATAATTATACTATACAGGAGCACTATAAGAGTGAAATGTTTAAGCCCTTCACCTATGGTTCTGCATGTGAGTTGCTGGCTGCCGGTGAATTGCTTGGTTGTCGCTTTCAAGTGTTCCGAAATGGCCAAATATTTTACACCTTTGGACAACTGCCAATGCCTCTTAAACATCTTAGATTCACAGGTGACGATTTGAGTAGTGGACACTTTGATGTTTATGAATGTTTAAACTCTCAAAAGCTGGATGCGAAGTTATCAATGAAACCAGTTGTATGCTTACAACGCTTGACAGATGCCGAGTGTCACTGCAACACAACAAGTCCTGCAAATACTAACGTAATTGAAACAAACGATGAAACTCAAATCGATTATGACAGCAGCAATCCAAGCTGTGAGATTTGAGACAAGATTACTGTTCACATGGCCAACTGTACATTGCATGCTCAAGAGTAAGCTCAGCGTACAGCTTGGTCATATTACAGTTGGAGGGCCGAACTGACAACGTGGCATACAAAGAGATCCTTAACAAATAATTATTGGTATATTTTCCCTCAGTTTAAAAAGGTTTACTTTTCTTCTTAATAAAAATTTTAAGGCAGTATATTGCCGCTGCGAAGCGCGGGTATTTTGCTAGTATTAATTATTAATTAATTATTGTCAAAAGACCTAAATTGTTTTCCACGTATTATAAAGTCTTTTTTTATTTTGTAATCAAACTCCTCAATGATTAATTACTGTATGAACAATGTGATCCTGTATATATAATTTGTTTTTTGTTCAGTTTATCAAAAACAATAACATAATCATTATACTGATTAGTAATAAACAACAAAAGTAACAATATAAGAAATTCCAGACATGGAAAATATAATTTACCATTGAAAAGAATCAGGCTCACATCTACTCTCGTCAGGCCTAGTTTTGGACAGCTGAGGCGATTGCTCCACCCATTTGTTACAAATATCTCTGAGTGCTGCCAGAATGTCTGAGACATGTCAGCAGGCATCTGATTTCCATTGATTTCCATTGACAAATCTATAGGTTTAGGATAAATTGTGAAACGTCATCTCAAACATTGCTGCATGAAAAAATGGCATTCCAGTTAAAGCATTCCAAGCACTGGAAGCCTCTCCTGACCTATGTAAAGGAGCCAAACTCAGTAGATATATTTGGTAATACAGGTGATATCATCTTACAGTTTCCTTCATATTTGGGTGCACCCTCAATGTTGTTCCCATCTAGAATATTTTTTTCTAAAGGAAGAAGCAAACAGTGTTATTAATGACCTTATTGTCTTGCACATTTGCTTTTCTCACTTCTACTTTCTGGCAAACTATACAAGACCATTTATACTCACACCAGTAGTTGGTGACCGTGGGGCAATTTGTACCCACAGTTCATAATATTACTGAACAGTCAGTTATGAAAACAGTACTGCAGGTGTTCTTATGTAAACACATATTGCATATAATTGTATATGTAAAGTATGTTTCATTCCATGTATATATGCTTTTTTGTGAGTCTTTTTGTTGATATATTGAGGAGTCTTGCAAGTAGAACTTTCATTGTATGCATAACAGTAAACATTTGAACTTGATCTTACTAATGTAGCATACATAATGTATTGCCGTCCTGTTCTGATGGTGATGGGTGTATAGTGATAAGGATCAGGTTGTTTGGTGATTTCTAGACAGAAAAGCTTCTCTATCACTCTCTCCAAGGATTATGTTATCTTCTGAGCAGGAGCTAGGGACTGAGTCATACCCTATTATCTTCGTCCTCAGATATCATTTTGAAGTAACCTTGAGATAAAATCAATCTGAGGAGCTAATCAAAACCAGCAGAAGCAATTATAAGGAATACAAAGAACTGTACAACCTGGGTGGGTTCTTGTAGACTTCATTCAGTCCCAGATGACAATTTCTGGATGGTTTAGCTTCTTAGTTAAAAATTAATTGTAGAAAAATGGAAAGAAAGATTTTATGGCTTCTTCTAAAGTGTTCAGCAGCTAAACAGCAGCGAGAAGCGTCCATCAAAGTATCCAAATTTTCCTAAACAGCAATGGATCTGACCTCTTTACAAAGGCTTTAGAAAGGCAACAATTGAATTGAGAGAAAGCTCTATGTCTACAACAAGCAGTAACTGAGAGGAAAACACTTTTTAAAAATGCCTAATAAAAGGCAGTCAGTCTTCCTCTTCACCTCACTTTTCTGTTTCTCACTATACTGAATGTTACTGAATTATTATCATAAAGACACTAAGCAAAATACTCTACATCTAGCTGTTCTTTCCGCTTTCCGAGAATACATCAACCACTTGACAATATTCTTCAGAAAAGGCCTATTACTTGAGATCTGTCAGCTGCAAAGGTTAAAGTATATCCCATATACGACTGTGTGCAGCAATTCTGTTCAAAACAGTGATATTGAAAAGTACAAGTAGAAATGCAGAAAAGCAATCAAAGTGACTAAACATCAGTATGTGAGTAAACTAGAGACGCAGTTTAGCATCTGTGACAATTCACACAAACTTTAGCAGGATTTGGGTATACTTAAGGATTACAAAGTAAAACGTAACACAGTCAACATCTTCATGTTCTCTTCCTGATCAGCTTAATGTTTCAATGTTCATGATAACAAGTGCACTTCAATTTAATTGCCAACAGTTGACAAAACAAGTGTCACTCACTCCAGTTGTGATGATTTGCTTTGAGAGGATGGTGCTAGGACACATTAAGCTTAATATTCCAAATATTCATGATCACCTCCAGTTTGCATATCATCACAACTGGCCCAGACTTTAAAACGATAAACTGAAGTGACAACAACACATTTCACTTCTCTGCAAGAAGGCTAACCAGCTCCTCTACTTCCTTAGACATCTTTAGCATTCTTAGCTGCTGTATCAAAGCTTGGTATGAAATTTATACCAAAGCTAAACAGGGAGCTCTTCAGCAGGCTGTTAAAATAGCACAGAAGATCATGGAGCACAGCTTCCAGCAATTGAGCACATTTATAGGTCATGCTGCTTGAAGAAGGCATTTACCATTATTAAAGATCCTTTTCACCCTAGTAACCATCTGTTTGATCTTCTGCCATCTAATAGGCACTATAGAACTTTGTACCAGGCTCAGAAAGTTTTTATCCAAGGGCCATCCTTTAATTGAACTGTAAATTTAAATACGAGTGCAATATTGAATGTCCTTTGTTTAAGTGACATAAACTTTAAATATTTCAGGTGCAATGACAATATATATGGGATATGTTTGCAATATAATTGACCAGAAATTACAGAGTATAGAAGTATCCCTTGTAATTTATGTGATAGATAGATAGATAGATAGATAGATAGATAGATAGATAGATAGATAGATAGATAGAACTTTATTATTCTGTTATATGATTTCCTATATTTTATTTAATTTTTTAAGTGTTTATATTATATTTGGCATTGATATTTTTAAGTTACAGATATAACTTAATTGTGAAAAAACACAATGACAATAAAGTGTTATTTGATTTTGATTTGATATTTGATTTGATGTGACAGCTAACCATTGGTTTTGTGAACTTTTATACAGGTGCACATTACTTTCTGTTCTCATTGGCTACATCACATCCTGGTACAGAACCTGCATGGCAGAAGACCATAAACCATTGCAGAGGAAAGTGAAGGTAGCACAGAACAGTACCCGTTCCCAGCTGCCTTCTGTTCAAAACATTACAACACTCACTACCTTAGAAAGGCAAACATACAGTATAAATGAAACCCTCAGTCATCCTGCACAATCATTTTTCTCACTCCTATTTTCTGGCAAATGGCACTCAGCTATTGGTACTTAAATCAGTAGACTCTGGGTTGGTATTTTCCCACATATCATCAGGTTGTTTAACTGTTAATCATAAGAACAAATATTGTAAAATACCAGTGTATGTGTTTGTTTTATATATGTATATATATATATATATATATATATATATATATATATATATATATATATATATATATATATATATATATATATATATATATATATATATATACAGTGGTGTGAAAAACTATTTGCCCCTTCCTGATTTCTTATTCTTTTGCATGTTTGTCACACAAAATGTTTCTGATCATCAAACACATTTAACCATTAGTCAAATATAACACAAGTAAACACAAAATGCAGTTTTAAATGATTGTTTTATTATTTAGGGAGAAAAAAATCCAAACCTACATGGCCCTGTGTGAAAAAGTAATTGCCCCCTGAACCTAATAACTGGTTGGGCCACCCTTAGCAGCAAGAACTGCAATCAAGCATTTGCGATAACTTGCAATGAGTCTTTTACAGTGCTCTGGAGGAATTTTGGCCCACTCATCTTTGCAGAATTGTTGTAATTCAGCTTTATTTGAGGGTTTTCTAGCATGAACCGCCTTTTTAAGGTCATGCCATAGCATCTCAATTGGATTCAGGTCAGGACTTTGACTAGGCCACTCCAAAATCTTCATTTTGTTTTTCTTCAGCCATTCAGAGGTGGATTTGCTGGTGTGTTTTGGGTCATTGTCCTGTTGCAGCACCCAAGATCGCTTCAGCTTGAGTTGACGAACAGATGGCGGATATTCTCCTTCAGGATTTTTTGGTAGACAGTAGAATTCATGGTTCCATCTATCACAGCAAGCCTTCCAGGTCCTGAAGCAGCAAAACAACTTCAGACCATCACACTACCACCACCATATTTTACTGTTGGTATGATGTTCTTTTTCTGAAATGCTGTATTCCTTTTACGCCAGATGTAACAGGACATTTGCCTTCCAAAAAGTTCAACTTTTGTCTCATCAGTCCACAAGGTATTTTCCCAAAATTCTTGGCAATCATTGAGATGTTTCTTAGCAAAATTGAGACGAGCCCTAATGTTCTTTTTGCTTAACAGTGGTTTGCGTCTTGGAAATCTGCCATGCAGGCCGTTTTGCCCAGTCTCTTTCTTATGGTGGAGTCGTGAACACTGACCTTAATTGAGGCAAGTGAGGTCTGCAGTTCTTTAGACGTTGTCCTGGGGTCTTTTGTGACCTCTCGGATGAGTCGTCTCTGCGCTCTTGGGGTAATTTTGGTCGGCTGGCCACTCCTGGGAAGGTTCACCACTGTTCCATGTTTTTGCCATTTGTGGATAATGGCTCTCACTGTGGTTCGCTGGAGTCCCAAAGCTTTAGAAATGGCTTTATAACCTTTACCAGACTGATAGATCTCAATTACTTCTGTTCTCATTTGTTCCTGAATTTCTTTGGATCTTGGCATGATGTCTAGCTTTTGAGGTGCTTTTGGTCTACTTCTCTGTGTCAGGCAGCTCCTATTTAAGTGATTTCTTGATTGAAACAGGTGTGGCAGTAATCAGGCCTGGGGGTGGCTACGGAAATTGAACTCAGGTGTGATACACCACAGTTAGATTATTTTTTAACAAGGGGCAATTACTTTTCACACAGGGCCATGTAGGTTTGGATTTTTTCTCCCTAAATAATAAAACCATCATTTAAAAACTGCATTTTGTGTTTACTTGTGTTATATTTGACTAATGGTTAAATGTGTTTGATGATCAGAAACATTTTGTGTGACAAACATGCAAAAGAATAAGAAATCAGGAAGGGGGAAAATAGTTTTTCACACCACTGTATATATATATATATATATATATATATATATATATATAGGGAAGCAAGTTGGCGAAGTGGTAGTGCTGCTGTCACGCAATAATGATACTGCAAGTTAGGTGAATTGGTGACACACAATTGACCTGTCTGTGTGTTCCCCTGCAATTTGTCTGGTGTCCTGTCTGAAGGACTATTCCTGCCTTGTGCCTTGTGGTTTCTGGGATAGTTCCAGCCTCCTATAACCCCGCTCAGGATTAAGCAGGTTTACAAACTAGTAGTGTATATCTTATCTAGGGCATGTTCAAGGGGCAGCTGGAGTCTGTATTGTACATAATTGTATACTGTACATGCAATATATTTTTGGTGTGTGTGTCTTTTGCGATATTGTTTCACTGACAACTGTTCTCTGGAGACATTGAAGTTGGAATTCTCTTGTACTTAGTATACATGACAATAAATTTGACTTAAAAAGTCATTAAATGTTATGGTAAAAATCTGATATTTAACTCTTTTGCCTGCTTGTTAAATTCAGAAGCAGATTATTTTATCTGAAGATAACAGGATAGTTATATTGCACCCATTCCCACCAGGGTAGCATCTGGCTTCTTCAACTTTGTTTTGGCAAAAAGTGGGTTCCCAAGAGAAATGGATGAAACAGGCAATTCTTCATATATCACAGAATTTTACTACTGAGCTATCCTTCTCCACTAGAATATACTATTCAGTTTTGGAAATAGATGCTGTTATGTATTAAGCTGGATTAAGTAAATTTATATGGTGAAGGGTATGGTTATGTGCGCATGTTTAATAGAAAAAGGGGGCGTGGAGTTTAGAACAAACAATGTGTATGTAATGAGCGATAAGGAGACAACTATGTGAGAAAGACATATAAGTGTTTGTGGCTGTTTCAGATTTGTTAAATAAAAGTTTTCCTGTTGTTCATCAGTTTGTGGGATTGGTTGTATTTATAAGTGTAACAGAAAGCGAGAAGATATAACAGATGGCATTGGTTTTGAATCACATACCTGGGGCCTCATGTATAAACGGTGCGTACGCACAGAAATGTTGCGTAAGAACTTTTCCACGTTCAAATCGCGATGTATAAAACCTACACTCGGCGTAAAGCCACGCACTTTTCCACGGTACCTCATACCTTGTCGTATGCAAGTTCTCCGCTCGGTTTTGCAAACTGGCGGCACCCAGCGTCAAAGCAATGGTACTGTTCTTGTGTGATTACTCATTATTTTCATGACGCGGCTTTATAAATACACAGAAACTAACCGCATATTGTTTATTAGTGTAATGCATCTGATTGTAATTAACTCGTAACAATATAATGGTCCAGGGAACAGCCATAGTATTCCAAATACCATAACTGCTTTAGCGTTGTTACTCTCACTTCTCCTTCTTCTTCTTCTTTCAGCTCCTCCCGTTAGGAGTTGCCACAGCGGATCATCTTTTTCCATATTACTCTCACTGCACGACTCGGAGTATTTATATCACTGTATCTAAGTGTGAATCACAGCAGCAGCTGTCCTATTCAGTCCTAAATGTTTTTCTTATAATCTGAAAATTGAAACTAATTAAGCAACAAACTTTTGCCTCATGTCTGTCACAGTCTGGGTTGCCTTTACTGTTTTAAAATCTACTTTTATGTATTGTTACTTGAATATTCTACTAGACCATGAAAAGCTGCATAAAGCAGCTAATTAGTGCACTTATCAAACTTTTACTTATTTATGATACCCTTCATAGCATCACTGTCCCCAAACTCTTTCCATAACACACATAAATAGTGTAAAAGAGTGTAAAATGGTAAGGCGATGACGTTTTTCTGAATTCAATAAAAGAATACAAAAATGTGCATATAAAGAATACTTTGAACAAAAAGTTCCTAAAAGAGATCACCGTTTTTCCATCTCATCTATTACACTTACCTGTCCCTATTGTTTTCATATAATCTTCTTTTAAAAGCACTCATTCTTTTCTTTTTATAAGCAAGTTTCTGTTGGCCTTTATTTAACTGACTTCCTCACAATGTTAAGTTTAATAGCCTTTAGGTCTCTGCTTTTTCATATTGTTACTGTAGTTGTTACTGCTTAGGATTAAAGCAATTAAAAATAAACAGTTAATTCTTTAGAGCCGGGTGACAGGAATGACTCATAACATTTCAAATTCTACATGCGGTAATTTCCTCATTGAGATAAAGTTATTCTTGCCTCTCATGGGCTATAAGGATTGTTAAAACATGATGGGGGGAAAAAATTAAATCACAGATAAAGTGCCATCACATTCCTTTCTAGTTTCTTTAATATCAGGTTAGAATACTACTTAGCATTTTTATTTGACCAACTATTTGATAAAGTAGCTTTTGGAATTTTGTAATAAATCACATAGTGTACAGAAGGGTTATTATTTTCAGTAAGAACGATATACAGATACATGAATTAAATCTACGACTACTTTATCTGTTATAATTAGACCTCTAAAATAATAAGAGCATTATTTGATTCATGTATTTTACTTTAGACTGGACCATAGCCTCTTTCATCCCTTGTGTATCATTACGATGACACTTGAGAATGTTCTGTGGTTTTCATTGGTTGGCATTTTTCTTATTTACAGAGTTCTTTCTCTTTGTTCTTTTTCCCTTTTGGAGATGATTTTGTCATTGAATCTGGAACAAATAGACTATTTCTTCACTTTGGGCTTCATTTCAAAAAGTGTGATGTTAAGCAAGAAATTAACAAAACTTACCTCTTAGCCCATGTCTGGATTAGTAGTATTGAATGCTGGCATACAAAATATAACCGGTTAGTATTAGATTACATTAGATGAGATAAACTTTAGTAACCCAAGTGGAAATGCAGATGTATACAGCAGCAGAAACACGGAAAACAATGATACAGACTCATAAGAGACATAATACAAACAGTCAATCAATCAATCAATAAATCAAATGTTTATTGTGCAGATATTTGAAAATGAACTTAAAGAGTAGATCGGGAGGAAGCATTGAATTGCCTGACAGCAGTGGGCAGAAAACACCCCCAGTGGTGTCTGTTAGCATGCTGTGGTGGAATGAGCCTGTGACTAAAAGTGCCCCAATAAAAAGCCTCTTGAAGGGATGGATGGGATTTTTCGTGATTGACATCCAATTGTGCCATCATCCTCTTCTCCACAACAATTTACTGCTTGTATCTCTTTGAAGGAGCAGGCTTTCCTGACAGGTTTGTGATAGGAATTAAAAGTATAACAGTTTGTATTTATGTGAATATTTGTTTGTAGCACAATAGATTCATTTTTAAACATGGTATTGGCAAATATTGGAAACTGATTATATTAAAGAATCATTTGGTGATATTGTGAATTGGTTTGAATTATGTTTCAGTGTATTTTCACCCTTGTTTATTTTTAATATTATGTCACTGACATTTCCAAAGTTGAGGTTTCTTTGCTTTATAGAAATTTTCTGTTTTGTTTGTATGCAGCAATGTCTATAATTTAAGATGGCGGTACACATTCTTTAACATGTAAGCTTTGGATCAAAGACCCATAAAACAAAGTACTAATAAGGGAATGGATAACCATTTCAGTTTAAGACTGTTTGACTAAGGATTACGCCTGGCTTCAAGTTTGCTTTTATTTTGTTTTTGGTGTTTGGCTTTTTAATTAAAATGTGCTGGGATCCCTGCCTACCTGTTAATGCCTGTTGTCTTGCTTTGTCTCTTTTTAAGTTATTTAATGTGAGGATTATCTGTGAATCCATCCTCTGCCATTGGCTCTCACCATTTGCTGGTCTATTTCATTCTAGAGAGCTGCACTGGAAGAGCTACCTATACTTTGTTAATCCCAATGGAAATTGCAGATGCTACTTAATCGGTTTGCTCTACATCTCTCTGTAATAATCAAATATTAACACATGCCTTGCTGAAGTCGCCATAAAATATTTAATGCCACTCTCTTTCTTTCTTTCTTTCTTTCAGTCCATCTTTTTTCCAACGCCGTTCAGCAGTTCAACATGAGCGTCGCAGTGATCGCGTAGTTTCATTTAGCCAGGGAGCAAGTCTTACCTTATTACTGCGTATCTTGGGCGGAGCAATTGCGTCTAAAACTGTTTTACAGGAGGAATTACATTTTACGACAGAATACATACAGTAAATGAAGAATTTATTGTTAACTAAGTGTAAAGTAATTAGAATTCTTTCAGACAAAGTCAAAATGTCACTCATTGGCACAGTATATTGCACATGGCGTTATTGTCTGTTAAGGTGTTTGCTAGGCCAGCTTAGTACCATTCAACAAACAGGTAACAACTCGACCAAGTAGTGATTAATTACTGAGCCTGATGCTGAAGAGAAACCTCACATGGTGCTCCTTGGAACAATGCTGTTGTCTCAGCCTGTTACTACATGGGCTCCTCTTTTTATCCAAAACCTCATACAGGGGGTGACAGTCATTGTCCAGAAGAGTAAGGAACTTGCTGAGGGACCTCTGTTCTACAACTTCCTCCAGTGAGTCCAGCCTGACTCCTAAGAGTGAACTAGCGTTTATAATCAGTTTATTTAGTCTTTTCACATCACCTGAACTAATTTAATTTCCCCAGCACACTACTGCATAGAAAAATACACTGACCTCTACAGATTTATTGATAACAAACAGACCTGCAAAAAGGTTTTTAATTCCAATCGGAATGAAATGACAAAGGAAACTATAAGATGAAAAATTACCCTCTAACTGCACATTTCTGTTTTCCCTCCCCTTCCCAGCATTCCCATCACTGCCTCTGTGAATTGTCTCATTGACATTGGCGTGGCCGTCTCTTATTAAGAGATCCTCTGGACATAATGACTTCTGCCAAGATCCAACCTCTTTAAAGCATATGGTGTAAAAGGCTTGTGAATGTTTAATTATTTTTTCATTGGAACTGAAAAAAATAAATTAAAATACTAGCTAAGTATTTCTTATACATTATTTTCAATTACACAAGAATTGAAAACAGGTACAACAATTAAAATACTCCAAGCTGTCTAAGTGAAATGACTATCAGGCATACAAATCTGTAAATACAAAGAATATAGAGGGTATGTTTTGGACCCAGTTTTATGTACAGTAAAAATATGCCTTCATGATTGAAACAAAAATGCCACAAGGCTCAGAATGCAGTTCAGTGAAATGCATCTTGTTGGAGCAAAGTTTGCAGCTATGAGCTGCGTAAGCACATTTACTGTGTCTCAGCACCACAAATTACATAGCATAGAGGGAGACTTCAAATGGCAAAAGTCCAAACACGTTTTTAAAGGTTACGACAACTGGATTCACCAAGGGCAACTTACTTATAGGATAAGTCTTGTTAATTTTTTTTTTTATTTATTTAAAAAGGCTAACAAAATGTCACTTGGTTATTCTGCAGTTTTGCTAACACAGAAAATATAATTACCAGATGAACTAAAACATATCATCCATCAAAAGCTGTAGCGTTCACCACAAAATTGCTACATTCAGCTACTTTCAGTGTTTGCTCATGAATGGAACACCCTCCTTGAGGCATATACTGTACTTGCTATATTAAAATGCTAATGTCATTAAATTTAAATGCATCAGCAAATAAAACTTTCAGCCTGGATGAGGTACTAAAGTCTCTGAACAATCAAGTACCTACCACATTTTGCATCAGCTATGCCAATTTTTAAATTTCACTCTTCCTTGACTCAGCAATTCCAAAAAATACCAGAAGCAACTGTCTTTAGCCTTCCATCGTTTAATATAAAAAAATAGATTTTTAAAATGTTATTTATCATGTGAGTGCTTATGTATATGTAATGATTTAATTACACAATTCCAACATTTCCTCAATATGCAAAAGGTTAATTCCATTCACCCATCCATCCATTCTTCATTTTTATAAAATATTATTTGCCAAATACTTTACATATCACTGTTGTTAACATCAAATCACTTCAGAAACAAATACTATACAAAATATTCTTTTTAAAATCTGAAAAGATAAACCTGAAAGAAAAAACTACACTGCAAGATTAAGAAACTAAGTCATTTCTAGTCCTACATTCTCAGTTTGCAAAATAGTGCAATTATAAAGGAGCAAATGATGTGCAAGTGAAAGTGTGAGTGTGTATGCACATGCACACATATACATGTACATACAGTATACTGTACACACACACACACTTATGTTCATACAGTAACTGGCAGAATGCATGAATATAAAAAGAAGTCAGGCTAGGCTACTGAATTGAATGGGCTATGGCTCTGGGAAAGAAATGATTAAGGTGTCTGTTAGTTTTAGTTTTAATTAACCTGAAGTGTTTGCCAGAGGGGAGTTTATGGAATAAGCGATGAGCAGGGTGAGAGGAGTCTGTGGTGGTCCTTTTGACATGGTTAGTGATACAAGGTGTATATAGGTCTGCTACGGATGGAACAGCACAGCACAGGCCAGATCAGGTTGGGGAGCATGCACTGGTATAGCGTGTTGACACACTCACCACACAATGAAACAGCTAAGGATCCTGGTTGGCAAACCCCAGGCACACATGTGGTCAAGCCCTACCCTCCAGAAATTGCCGTCTATCTGCCGCAGCCAGGTGTAACTTGGGTGTCCCCCTGTCCTAGTCCAGCCACTCAGGTCCTCAACAATGAGGATCTTACAAGCTGGATCACCCTCAGGGAATTACACCACATAGCCATAGTGCCATAACTGACACACCCTCGCAATACAGGTAATGTGACTCATTCGGGCCTCCATAAGTAATCGCTCATTTGACACAAAGTCAAACTAGCTGTTTCAAAGGATTATCCAAAGAGACACAGTACCACAGGAGTCCAGTCTTTGTTTAAGGTCACTGGATAGCGTCCATGTCTCACAACTATATAGCAAAATATAAAGCACCAGAACTCTTAAGGTTTGGACCATCATCCTTTCGCATAGAAATCAGGAGGGCTACAGCGACCTCATGACCTCCCAGGCTCTCCCAATCCAACTACTGACTTCATAGGAAGAGTCACCAGAGAAATGAATGTCACTGCCGAGGTAAGTAAACCTCTCAAAAAGGTTGACAGTCTCCGTAGACAGACACACTACTGATGGCTGTGCCTTAAAGGTCATTAAAGGACTGGATCTTGACAGCCCAGACACTCAACAGAACTGATCAGACCAGCCATGATATCTAGCAACTTTGAAGTATTCCGCCAAGTCTCAGGATGTCCTACAGGGCAGCTCAATCGAACGAATTGAATGCTTTATGAAAATAACATAGACTGCAAAGAAGTGTTAAGGTCCCAGCTGAGAGCATTTGTGATAGTTGTGCTCAGAAATTTGAAGGATTCCACCATATTGACTGCAGAATCATTAATCTGAGAGGTTGTAACTGCAGTTTGTGAAAGTCAATGACCATTTCCACTGTTTTGGAGGTACTGAGCAATAGGTTGTTAGAAGCACACATGACACCTCTTTTCCATAATTTGTTTCATTGAAAATTGGTATCCATGTTAGAATGGCTGTGAACATGGATGACACAATCCCTTTGAATAATTCTCATTCAGAGACATTTGGGAAATTTAGGATAATGACACGCGATTGATTATACAAAATGTTACTTGTATGTAACATATTTTTTGAGATTACTGTAGAATTAACTATTGGTTTGCTAAATAAAGCACTTGTACATCATACAGTATACTGTATTTAACATGTACTATACTGATAAATGCTTTATGTGACCACACATATCTGCACATGCTTTCTTATTTAAATAAATGTAGTAAAATATGGTTAAAGGGCAATTTCCAAGACTAAGCAAAGTAGTCATCCTTTATATTTTATGAAAAGCAGATTATTGTGCACAATCCTTAGCTATGCCGCATTTATCTTTTTTATGGCTGCAGCAGGGTAAGAGTAATGGTATGCTATAATAATAATAATAATAATAATAATAATAATAATAATATTGGGCAATGGTTTCTGTGCTACTCTGATTTAGTTAACCCTCAAAAGGTTATTATTTGAATCTCTGTACCAACATTTTAACTGCTCCCTTGAGCCCTACTTTACTTTATTCTGAATATATATTTATTTGAAGTTGCGGTTTTAAAACTTCCTTGCAGGTAACCTAATTTTAGTCATTTATATGCTCCTTATTTTTTCTACCATAAGAGTTACCTCTTTAAAGGCAACATTATGTGCAAATATTGGGACAGAATTTGTTAAATATTATTTGCTTCAAAGCAATTCATATGCACACACAGTTAAAGCCTCTGAAGGATTCATTCAGAATAAATACCCTCTAGTTATTTCTGTTCTTGTTCATTTTAGTACATGTACCCGATGACTAGGGAAAAAACTTGCACTCAGAAATAGTTGTTGAATTTATTAAAATCAGCAAGAGAGACCAGAGATACAAAATTTGAATCAACAAGACATTTATTCTTAGAACTGTTACTAGAAGGCCATGCATTGTGCTTGCCATCAATGGGAGATAAGTGAATAGAAGGGAATCGATTCATGGTGGCAACAGGATCTTAAGACTAATGAACTCACAGTACATCAAGAATCTCTCATTAATTAATTTATTTTTCTGTTTTTCATTTCAACAACTGAATTAAATTGAAATGTGGGCAGTTTACAGGCGTCTAAATGGTCAAGTTAACATTTCAACACATTAGAAAACTGGTCAGAGTATGGAATACACAGAACAAGATATGAGGTGTGACTCCATTAATGACATTTTGATGTCTAACATTGATCACTTGTCCTGGCAGAAATCATACGGCTTGCTGTTGGGTCACCTTTAGCAATAAATCTTCATTATCCCATGGCACTGATGACAATTTGGTTTATATCACTTTCAGATATTCAGATGATACTTAAATACTAATATCCATATAACATTTCAGGTCAAGACACCAAAACAATAATTGTTATGATGTAATGTGAGTTATCATTTACTCTGCTGTGTCACCTCTAGACAGCAGCAATACTTGCTGTCTGGTACCATTTTCTATTAGGATATTCTTAAGAAATATCTGCTCCTTTCCCTGGATATATCCAAAATAAAGACTGTAGTACCCTCTGGGAGATCATTAAAGCACACAACACATGCCTGGATGACACCGTTCCATTTTTGACTCCATGCCACAAGATTGGTGCTTCTATATAATTGCGAACCATTGCAACTGTTGTGCCTAGTTAAATAAGAATAAATAAATAGTTCCCTTTTTTTGTTTCCTTCTCTTTACCATTAATGATATCTGGATAAAACTCTTGCTTTGCGTGTTAAACTGAAATAGTAAAAATATGCAGATGTTTGGACTTTTGATCAGTAACGCATTCTTGGGCCAGTTTTAAAATTAACGTGGTATTTTCTGCTCCCTGAAGAAATAGTTATGTGAACTAAAAGAAAGAAAAATGAGCAGTAAAAGGTACCTTGGGATTATTAATGTCATCTTGATTAAGTTCTTGCTTTAAAAAGTAGGAGAAAAAGACAAATAAAGCAGTAGAGCTCCAAAAAGTCTTTAGCAAAAAATTGCATTGTAGAATTTCAAAGCAAAAAGCACTCGATTCAATGAAAAGGCACAACTAAATAACATTTTTTTTGCCCATACTCTATAAAAAGAAAATGAAAACTCCACCTCGGATCAAAAAAATATCATTTCAAAAAGTATTTCCTAAAAAACACTAAATTAATTTACAAGTTTTAGTTCATGTAAAAAAGTGCAATGTATTAATTTATTATATTATATTATTACATTAAGTTACATTATGTTTGCTTTTTCTTTTTTGCAGTTTACAAAGATGTTTAAAATGATTCTCCTAAATGAACTGAGTTGGTATTTAACATGAAATTTTAATAACATGGTAAATACAAACTTTAATTAGTGAGTGTTAAGAAAATAATTAATAATACTAAAACAACACATTCATTCAGAGTAGTTCTGAAAAGAGTAGTGACCAAAACTCAATTTTCCAAGAAACCCTGTATCAACTTCAAACTGGTTCAATGCCACCTGAACTAGTGTGGTGTTGAGGTGTCACCCGTTGCATGGCTGCACTCAGGTCCTAACCTGGAGTCCTGAGTTGGTTTGTCATATGGTGGGTGCAGCAATGCGCTGTATCAGCGCCTGCTCCTAACATCACGACCACACCTGTATTAAAAAAGGCCTGAAAAAACACCAACTCATGGAAGAGAATATAGTCCTGAACAGTTGTTAGCAGTAATTAGATAGCATATATTGTAGACACAAAACAGCATCTTATAGGTTGTACCTTACATAATATCCAAAATCAAAGGGCACATATCCATAACTACAACAAGAACAATGTTTATTTATAATGCACATTTTCATACATGAAATTAGCTCAAAATGCTTCATAATAATAATGATTAAACAGAGTTACAAAAAAGTGTAAAAACTAATGAAAGTTATTTATAAAATCTGATATAAAGCAGTAGAGAATCAAAATTTCCTACTTGATAACAAAAAACTATGGTTTTTCAGGTAGCCTGGGAGAAGAGAAAAATAAAACTCCAGTCAGAGGGATGGTAGAGAAAAAAAAAAAAAAGTTCCAGGTGTCCTAAGGCCAAAAAAATACCCAGACACCCCTGGGCAGTCTACATTCCATCAGTGTGTTACAATTAACAGAATACTCTTGTGGTGCTCTCTTCATCTTCCTAGAATCTCATGTATCTGCAGCATGCTTAGTGCCACAACTGTGCACTGATTAGCGAAATTTACCAAATTGTTTCTTGCAGCAAATATGCTGTGTTTGCTGGTGACTTTGTTCGCTTAGACAAATATTTTTTTCTCAGTGCACCATGATGCTTTGTGACATGAGCGTGACATCACAGAGCTGTAGCATTCATATGTGGAACTTTCATTAATGCCTACTGTAAGATGCTTGTATGAGGTCACAAACTGGACCAGCTGAACTTGTGCCCTGTTTGCGGTTTAAAAAAAATTGCAGTATTTTCATTTGAGGGTGTCACACACGCGTGCATGGGAGGCAGCTATTGGACTTGCATGAGAGCAATTAAGAATCAGACCGGGATGTGGCAGAATGCACTGATTCTTTTTCTTGCTTTCCTGCAGACCATTCACGGGAAATTCCACCTGACCCTGTTCATGTCACTTCTGGGTCCAAACCTATAGATGAAGACTTTTCTGGTTCCGGCCCCCTTGATGTCATGTCCGGGCTTGAGCTTATGGCTGAAGACCCTTCCGATCCTGTCCCCTCTGACATCATTTCCTATCCTGACCTTTAATAGCCTCCACCTTTTCCCTATTCCCTCAGTTCTGTTTTGGACTCCTGTTTGTGCACATCAGTGCTATCATTTATTTGCAATTTGCAGCCAGTAAAATAATATACGGGTGACTACCCCCAAACCTTGCCATGGCTGTTTGTGGAGTTTGTGACAAGTGGTACATTAGGTACACTTTGGATATATAACACTGATCCCTGTGAGCTCTCTTAGTGTCTCGTGTAGCACCACGTGGCAAATTATTGTGTTTAGTTAGCCTTATGCTGCACTTATGAGTCTAAACTCATATAATCCCCTTGAGATTAATAAAGTATCTATCTATCTATCTATCTATCTATCTATCTATCTATCTATCTATCTATCTATCTATCTATCTAAGCCTTAAAGTAGCTCTCATCCTCTCACCCAACAGAAATCAAAAATATATTGCTATTTGCAAGGTGTTTCTTTTTTCTTGAGGGAAGAAAAAGTACAAATTATCTGTACAGAAAAACCGGAAACAAAACAGATGTTACAGTTGCCCCCAGAGCCACAACTTCAAACAATAGAATAAACCAGTCCCATGCAGCCACTTCCTGGCACATCAATGTGTGCCCCAAGATTGAAATTTTGTAAGCACAATGATATATGTATTGTGGTCATTTTCTTATATTTTGTTTGTGGTTATTGTTTCAACTGTTTTTTTTATTGTTTGACGCATGGTGGCAAAGAGATTAGCACTGCTGCCTTATAGCCCATATCCCAGTTTTGGTCACAATAATCAGTCCAGCATAGTTGGCAAATGCTTTCTTAGCCCCCGAGACACTTGAAAGACTACTGCACCATAATAATCCACTCAAAACTTAACTCAGTTGTTCCTTCCCCATTGACTTCAATAAATTTTGTGTAATTCAAGTAAAATTCCAAAACACTTTTGTGATTTCGCCTAACTCACAATGAGGCAAACACTGTGGGATTTGCTCATCACTAGTCACCAGTTTATGAAACAATAAAGAAAATTCCATTTTATGAAAAGAATCCATTTCTAACTTCTCTCCATGTTGTGTTGCTAGTAATTTCTTAAGAGATCAAGAAAAAGCCTGATTAAAGAGGTGTGCTTTTAATAGTTTTTTGAAGTGTTAAACTATACTGGCCTGGCGTATCTCTAATGGTAAAATATTCCAGATTTTTGGTGCACAGAACCAGAAAACAGCCTTTCCAGTTATTTAATGGTCCACTTTTATACTGAATACTGAACAAGTTGGTGTTAGAGGATCTAAGATTACAATTAGGAACGTACGGAGACAGGAAGTCCAAAAGTGTGAGAATGTGCTAGATTGTGTACAGCCCTATACACAATAAAAGTATTTTAAAATCAATCTTAATTGACAAGTAGAAGAACTGAAAATATTTTACATTGACCTTTAAGAGACAAACATACAGGTTCTAGAGTACCATGGCATCTTCTGTTTTCATAAATAATTCTGTTTCCTAGTTCAGTTTCTAACCAGTTCTTTAGGCAGATGAGTATACTGAAAGGATAGGAAATTCCAGTGTCCTCTCTACCACAGATATGACTAAAACATGTTGACCACTGCCTCTGAAAACTGGCACTGCTACATCCTTCCAAGGATGCATAGGGCTGTGACGATGCGGGTTCTGCTCCATGCTCCCATTTGCTGTTTGAAAGCCCTTCAACCCTACACCGTCGGTAATGTTACCGATGAGCTAGACAGTGAGGCAACAACATAGAAAGGGGATGGTGAAAAAGTGCAAAGTGCTTTTTTTTAAACAGAATAAAACAGTGTTCAAATTAAATCAAGTGTAGTGTCTTAAAAACAAACATGTAGGTTTAAAACAATAGAAAAAAGGTTAAAGCGGTAAAAGAGGTTAAAACACCGCTGGAAGCAATCTCTTCTAAACACAACTCCCGGTGTGTTCGTCTTACTAGTGACTCCCCTGCTTCTCACTATTCCGGCTTTGCAGCAGGGAGAGCTATTCTACCTGCACTAAAACAATAAAAGCACTAAAACAAATAACCCCACAATAAAACCAACCCAAGCCCCCTTCATAAAAACAGGACATTAAAAGAATAAGAACTTTAAAAGACAAATAAAACAATAAATAAATGTCCATAAAAAGCTCTGTCCCTTAAAATGTTCTCCTTCGGCTTGGGTCCATGGGTTCTTTTCAAAAGTCTGGCACCAATCCCACTTGCTGCTCTGTCTCCAGTTCTTCTGTCCCACTGCTAGCTCATCCCACCACTGCCCTGCACTGGTCACTCCCACTACTCGATCACTCAGCGGGAGCGACCACTACAACAACTCCCGGGTGTCGGCCTAACACCCAGGCTTCCGTACAGCTGCCTGCGAGCATTCGCTCGCTCACCCGCACTGGCTCTCTCTCTCTCTCTCGCGTCCTGTTTTCTCCTGCCACCTCCATCTTTCTTTCTTTCCTTGTTCTACCTTTTTCTCTTTCCTCTTTTTTTGTTCTCTCTCTTCTGTCCTGCTTTCTCCAGCTACCTCCATCTTTCTTTCTTTCTTTCTTTCTTTCTTTCTTTCTTTCTTTCTTTCTTTCTTTCTTTCCTTGTTCTACCCTTTTCTCCCAGTCGGCTTGTGCTTCTACATATGTCGAAAGGGCATAGCAGCTAGGACAAATTAGCAGCCCCAGGAACAACCTATGCACTTAGGTGAGAAACGCCCACACCGCAAATCACCCTGAGAACTGCTACAACCACCACGCCCCCTCGCTAAGCCGCAAGCGCGGTGATTATTTAAAAGTGCCTTTGCTGAAAGAGCTGTGGACCCGCTATACCACAAGGGCCTGGTGAATTTCATTGCCTTTAGGCCAGAGAGACTATAATCCCACCTAATCCATTGTGCCATGTACTTGGAAGAAAATGACAGTTTTGTTTTTATTTTCAATTAAATGTCATTAGTGTGTAGTTGTTGGTAAAGATCTGGGGTGTTAAAATCTTGAAGTTTAAGACTTCTAAGTTTATTTCTGTGGCTTGTAGGAAAGCTTGCTTGAAAAAGTCAAAAGAAAAGCACAGGCGTTAGACATTGGTGTTTATTTATAAATTAGCCTTACCATTAATTTTTAAGGTTATTTTGTACCTTCCAGGAAATTAAAACTTTTGAGAAAGGACACTGGATAAGGGATAAATAATGATGTGTGTCACCTTGTTACACTATAAAAGAAGCCAGTCTACACTATCCCTCACTATATCACGCATCAACTTTCGCGGCTTCACTCCATCGCAGATTTTAAATGTAAGCATATCTAAATATATATCACGGATTTTTCGCTGGTTCGCGGATTTCTGCGGACAATGGGTCTTTAAATTTATGGTACATGCTTCCTCAGTTGGTTTGCCCAGTTGATTTCATACAAGAGACGCTATTGGCAGATGGCTGAGAAGCTACCCAATCAGAGCACGTAATGCATATTAAATAAAATTCCTCAATGATATACGATATGCTTCCAGTGCGGTGCTTCGTACACTTAAAAGCTCTAGCAGCATATATTGATTTTTGATTGTTTGCTTTTCTCTGACTCTCTCACTCTCTCTGACATTCTCTACTCCTGACGGAAGGGGTGTGAGCAGAGGGGCTGTTTGCACAGAGGCTGTTTGCTTAGAGGATATGGACGCTCCTCTCAAAAATGCTGAAAGACTACCTTCACATTGCTCCCTTTTTCTTGCAGCCACTTTATCGCGGTACTTCGCATACTTAAAAGCCTAACAGCTCGTATTGATTTTTGATTGTTTGCTTTTCTCTCTCTGTCTCTCTCTCTCTCTCTCTCTGACATTCTCTGCTCCTGACGTGCACTCCTTTGAAGAGGAAGATATGTTTGCATTCTTTTAATTGTGAGAAAGAACTGTCATCTCTGTCTTGTCATGGAGCACAGTTTAAACTTTTGACTAAAGGGTGTTATTTCATGTCTAGAGGGCTCTAATAATGTTAAAAAACGTATTTAGAAGGTAAATACGTTTTCTATGCTCTAACTGCGAAAATATTAGATTTATAAATAAAGAATCCTACTTCATGGAAATTCATTTATCACGGTAGAGTTTGGAACGGATTAACCACGATAAACGAGGGTTTACTGTATAACTGTGCGGAGAATATTTATAAACAGTGTTGGAGAGTTTATAAGGGCTTAAAATATATAAAAATAACCATACAAACATATGGTTTCTACTTCGCAAATTTTCATCTATCGCGGGGGATTCTGGAACGCAACCCCTGAGATTGAGGAGGGATTACTGTATACAGTATCCTTTAAAATACAATACTGGGCTGTAAGAGGCCTAGTATTTCAGATGAATGGGCTTATCAATCCACGGGTAAGCAAGACTCTAAATATATGTGAAAGGAGAAAACCCGAAACTGAGCTTCAAATACAGGTCTTTAAGGTACATTAAGATAAAACAGTAGGATTGTTGAGCTCTTTTCTAAAAGGGCTATGCCTGACTAAGCAAAGAGACAGATATTGGAAATGTTGATTTCACTGACAGAAAATCAACCAACAGAGCAGAGAAATATAGTTGTTGACCAAGTGACTATGCTAAGGGTGCCTAGTGCGTCAGTCTTAGAGTGTCCAAGTATTTTCACTGTTTTGAGGTTTACAAGGGTTTAAAGGGATTTATGTCTTATATTTTAGAACATCAACTTTTTATGTGTATGCATATAATTATTGAAAAAACAAATAAATAAACAGTGATGCTATGTATTATATAAAACAAAAATAATCAGACAACCTTATTAGTGGTACTCCTTCTAAAATGATTAACTTATTTAACACTTTCCAACGTGGGCACAACAAAACAAATCATAGGCTCCCATACAGGAAAGCCAACTTAATCCCTAAGCAAAACACATCAGTAGAAAATCACTTCTGCAGCACATCTCTAAAAGTGTGACATTTGAAATTTTAAAGTTCTCATAAAATAGTATGCACCTTCGAAATTGCTGTTTTACTTGACAGTATCTTGAGGACATCATGCATCTTTGATTATTTTCTGTGTGTGTGTGTGTGTGTGTGTGTGTTTCTCTTCTCTGAATGTATCTTTGTTTATAACCATACATTTGAGTCACTTGAATGTTTATGTCTATGTACAGTATTGGTTGGGCATGAGATTTTTTATGTCATACTTAGAGAACAACGGGTTTGACTTGTAAATAGTTATGGATTGGATGAATTAAACACATACATAAGACACCTCTAAGTAAATCTGCAGAAATTTCTCACTAGTGGTCCAGGAATACAGGAAAGGCCTGCAAATATCTTGGAGATAATAGAGATCATTTAGTCAACTGACGATTAAAAAGAACAACATTATGACAGACAAGCCATCAAGAGTTAAAATAAATATTCTTCACTCGATCATTAATCGATCTCAATGAAAAATACATTTCTTCTTCTTAAATGAATCACTGTATATACTTCAAAACAAGCTAAGGTTTTTTTTTCTAGCTAAGTTTAATAAACAGCTTTAGGCAATAAATCATAAAACAAAATTTTATTCACCTAGCAATACACCAAAATAAAGTCTCTCTACAGCCTGATGCTCTTTAAAAAGTTTTCTACAATTGAATATAAATGATATACTGTATATAATAGACTTTTCCTAGAGGTATTCAAAGTCCATAATGTATCACTGTAATTTCAAAAACTTGAGAAAAGCATTCTAATCAAAAGCACAATCATAATGTTGCTGCTCGACTGGATTTAACTTGCCTGGTTAATCGGCTAGACCAAATTTACTAGTTTCAAGCATGTACAGTAAGTCATTTTCTCTTGTTGCCATTCATTCTTAATCAAAACCACTCAACTACTGGACTAATGGTACCTCAACATGGAGCAAAACAAGTATAACTCAAAATACACCCAATATGCCGTATGACTGTTTTTTTTATTGATCATAAATTCAAATGGTAGGTATGGGTAAATAGAACATCCAAAGTATGAAAACAAGCTCAAAATATACACCTGAAACTTTTCCTCAACCATGATGCACAGGTTAATTGCTCAAGCCTCAACTTTCCATCATAAACTCCAGAAAATCAGTTCATGCACTTCATCATAGCATGGGGCATTGCTTTTATAGTCTAAAGTACTTAAAGCATTTTCTTTTGAACTTTCTGGCATTCTGCAGCATATGATTTAATTTATTTGACAAAGTCCAGAACTTTTAAGAAGTAGTGAATCTTAAAATAATGTAAGACTAATGTTACTTTTCCACTCATTTAGAAATGTTATTATGTGAAATATACAATGAATGAGAAGTGTTTGCCTACTTACGTTAATGTAAGTAGTAGAGAAAATTATTTACATAAATGTTTTGATACTTTTTCAGTCTTGTTTTATTTTTTGTTATTCTTGGAACAGTTTTAATCTGCAAAGGAGTCCATTTTCTTAACTTATCTGAATTTCATTTATGCAGTAGGCTTCATTAAGAATCAAAGATTCCTAGTTGCTTTGAACACTTTCATTAGCTCAAACTGCAGCACGTCATCTGTAGGCTGAAACTATTGTTTTTCCAGTTTTAACTAAAAGAGCTTTGCACAATACAAACCAAGTGCAAACAGCCAAGGGACATTTGAACATAGCAGTCTTGTCATGAACGTGAAAACACCTACTGATATTAGTGATCACAAATGTTCAGCTGAAGCAGATAAAATAAAATGACATTAGGGACTAGGAGATGAAATCTGTCACAACATCATTCACAATGCATCTCTGGTTGATGTTCCATGGCAATGTGATGGCAACTACACCACAAAATGGTGTTAAAAAAAGGTAATAGAATGTTTTTGTTCTTTAACTAAGAAATTAGTTCAGTGACTCCAAAAACCTTTGTAAATGACTTAACTATCAGGAAAATAGACTCCCAAAGTATGTAAATAAATGTACAAATGCAGTATATTTATAGCATAACCCCCTTTACAGAGCAGTCTCCGGCTGGAACGTTGGATTTACAGGGAAAACAAGCATGGAACTGTGCCAATAAATAAAGGGGTCGATGTGATTTCATTGGACCCACCTGGAGTATATCCTGACCAGTGGACCAAACATTCCAGCTTGCAACATGACTGCATGTATCCAGATTTGCACCCTAAACTCCTAGGCTCCATCAAACAAAACTAGAGGGGAAGGTAGGGAACATTTGTGATATGTGCATAAGTGAACAGTTTTAATTTGAGAGAAATTAAAGGTAGAATGAATTCTACAGAATGAGGGGGGAGCTAGTTTATAAGAAGCCGGGCCTTTTATGAAATAAAATATTGATTGATAATGAATTGAGTGAGTGGTTGAAAGATAGAATTCACAACGTCTACCAGGAAGATTCTTAATATTTTTATGTATCTTGTGTAACAAATAAAAAACAAGAATACATGGATAGGGTTTCCATAAGAAATTAGCACAACTCAAATGGCTAAATGGACATCAATCACTGTGATGGTCTGAGCGAATCATTTTACTAACCATTTATACTCCAATTGTAAAAATGCATGCCAGTAATTGCAATATTTGCTGATCTTGCCAATCCCCTTAGTGAAAGGGATCGGTCAAATATATAAAAAGAATAATAATGTTAGAATCATATTAAAAGTAAACGCTTGTTTCTGAAAAGCCAGGCAGGATATGTCTGGTCATATTTACAGCTTTCATTAAACTGTGAAAGCTGCCCTGGTATTTTTAAATGCAGTCAAGTCATCAAAAGGAATCATCATTATAATTAGTTTATAATATTGATTAGGAAGTAAGAAATATTAATTTACAAAAACTTGAAGCTGTCCTTGTAAAGAAAGCATGTCCATTTGTTTTCTAAATATTAATAAACATATAAACTAGATATAGCCTTAATAACATTTGTTTTTTGTCCAAAAAAAAAAAACATAAGTCAACTTCATTATACTTCATTATACATAACACATGCAGGTTTATTGAGTGATTATTGAACTTTTGGGAGTCTGGCCTCATTTCAAGTATACACATACCTGCAGGCAGCAGTTTTTTAAAGTGAACTGTGCATTTTAAAGAGGGTCCTGCTCGCTAATTATGACTTAAATGCATAATTATAGGTGGATTATATGTTCTATCATAGTTTGACTTACTAACTTAGTGCTGGAATTCTGTGTTTTATCTCAATAAGGCATTACGTTAGTGAAAATTACTACTATTTTTCTAATGTTTTTAGAAACACAACACCTAAATAAATATTATTTATAGTCTTTTTGAGTTTTCATGATTAATAACTTTCTGCAGAGATGAATATTCACTAATCATTTTGTTAAGAAACAAAATATCTTAAGCATATTATATTTAGCATAAATATGTGTGAGTGAGTGCTATTAAACATATCACCTTATGTGTTCTATATATACTGTACAGTATGTCATAGAACACAAGAGTTTGCTGGCATTGAAGGAGACTACCACCCAGGACAGTGTGTGCCCCCCGTATGACAGGTGGCAAAGTTCTCCTCTGGGTTTCCCATATACACACCCGCAGGGCTTCATGGGAATTGCAGCTCCAATGGGCAGCACTGCTGGGTCTTGTGGGACCCACTAAAGCAGGAACTATGGAGAGTAAGTTTCCTCAATTTAGGGAGGTTCCACCTGACCCAGAAGTGCTTCCTGGATGCAATATGGTAGCACTGAAAGAAATCTTAGGGGATAAAGGAAGCCACTCCTCCTCACACTGGGAATCAGAGTTGGGGGTGGGGAGTGAGAATGAAGCTGACTGAGGAGGAGTGGAAAGAGAGTAAAGAAAGTAAGAAGAAATAATTTATTTTATGGAGTTGGACAAAGACTTCTGTATTAGAAGGGTATTTGTGCAATAAAGTATTTGTTTACACCTGCGAATTGTGCTTGTATTTTTGTATCTGGAGTTAGGGGTGCTAGTATGCCCCCTATTGGTCAGAAGTCAGACATTTTTATATCAATTCACTTTCCTTACACTTTACTGTGATGTGGAATTAATTTTAAATGGATACATTTTTTCCCATAAGTCTACATTCAGTAACCCATAATGACAAAGTGAAAACATGTTTTCACAAAGTTTGAAAATTTATTAAAAATCCATCCATCCATTATCCTACCCGCTATATCCTAACTACAGGGTCACAGGTGTCTGCTGGAGCCAATCCCAGCCAATACAGGGTGCAAGGCAGGAAACAAACCCCGGGCAGGGCACCAGCACAATGCAGTTATTAAAAATCAGAAACTGAAATTTCATATTTATATAAGTATGCAGACCCTTAATTCAGTACTTTGTAGAAGCTTCTTTGGCAACAATGAGAGCTTTGAGTCTTCTTGGGTAGCTTTTTACAAGCTTTACACACTTGGATTTGGGAAGTTTATTCTATTCTTCCTGGCAGATCCTCCATTAGACTAGATGGGAAGTGTCAGTAAATTGTCAACTTCAGTTCAACTTCAGTATGTTCTATAGGGTTTAAGTCTAGGCTTTGGCTGGGACACACAAGGACAGTCAGAGGCTTGTCTTGAAGCCACTCCAGCATTGTCTGTGCTGTACACTTCATGTCATTGTTGTGCTAAAAGGTGAACTATTACCACAGTCTGAAGTCCTGTGCACTCTGCAGAAGGTTTTCTTCAAGGACCTCTCTGTATGCAGCTACATTTATCCTTCCCTCAATTCTGACTCCCTGTCCCTGCCACTGAGAAGCACCACTATAGCATGATGCTGCCACCATTATACTTCGCTGTAGGGAATGACTTCACAGCACAAATCCAGGCCAGGAGAGTGGGGACCCCGGCTGCGAGAATCATCATCATTTCAGGTCCTCTGCAGTTAGTTAGAAGGTTGAATGAGCCTACAGTTGACTACTGTCCTTGAACAACTGGTTGAGAGGCTTCTGCAAAAGATGAAAACATCAGCTTCATGCACAATTGAGATCTTTTCTGTGGAAGACCGTGTTTCTTAAGATGAGATGGTCTGCACCCTAACAGATTCAGCATCCTGGTCCTCTCTAACAACATCTCAAAGGCAATTTATCTTTCTTGACTATGTAATTTTAGTCCTAATAATCTCTATAATGCAGTTTTAGGATTTGATAATTCTGTAGTGAGCTCATCGTTAGATGTGCACTGCACAGTATTAATGGTAGAAAAACTAACTATAGTTTAACTAAAAAACCCGGACAAAGCAGTATAAATCTGAATAATTTACTTACCATTTCACCTATAGCTGCTGTGGGGAACAGCCTGGACACAGACAGGTAGAAATCGTTGTTGAAATCTACACTCGTTTATTTACAATATTTACAAGTGTGCACACACACACAACCCAGTGCCGCAGCACCAATCACCCTCAGTCCAGGCCCTCAATAATGCCTCTTCTTCACCGCCTCCACTCCTCTCCTCCGAGCTCCTTCCTCTTCCACCCGACTCCAGCCATCGAATGGAGGGAGGTGGCCTCTTTTATGATCACCCGGACATGCTCCAGGTGCCTCCCGATAACCTTCTACTGGCCCTCCCAGGTGTCCCTGGTCTTCTTTCCCCCAGCACTTTCGGGTGTGGCAGAAGTGCTGAGGGCCAGGGCTCCACAGGCATCGGGGTGCGCCCTGGCAGTGACCACGGGCCCCTATAGGGTTGAGCTTCTAAGCTCTGTTCCCGTGGTCCCCAAAGCCACCAGAGCAGTCGCCCCCTTGTGGTCTGGAGGAGGCGAAAACCCTCCTCTGGTCCTTCTGGATATCTACCACCCCCAGCCACTCGCCACACTGTGCACTATATTAAAACAATAACAACAGATTATTGATTAAAGAAAAAATCTGCACAATGAGGCATTAACAACAATAGCCTTAGTACACTACATTTCAGCTCTGCTCTTCCGAGACCTTAAATTGGCACCTGCTAAATATTAGAGTGTTAACCAGCAAGACTTTTTACATTAACGATTTTATCAGTGAAAGGAAAATAGATTGTCTCTCACTAAGTCAAACGTGGTTCAGCCCAGATAGTGCTGCAGTATTAATTGAAACAGCACCTCTGAATTACAGCAATGCTCATTCAGTTCGCCAATGCAGGGAAAGAGGCGGTTTAGCAAGTATTTACTCAAGCTGATTAAAACATTAAAAATGCCATTCTGGTACTTTCACATTTTTTGAGTATAAAACCATTGTTATTCAAGGATTCTGAAAATCTCTCATACTAACCATTTATAGAACTATAATGTGTCTTTTATTGAGGAATTCTCAGATTTAGTATCTATAATAACAATGAAGTGTGACAGCTTCTTAATTGTAGGTGATTTTAATTTTCATTTGGACAGCCAATGTGACCAGAATGCAAGAGAATTCCAGAAATGACTGCACTCTTTTGATCTGAGTCAGCATGTCAGCCAGCCCACGCATAAGGGAGGACACGCGTTGGACTTAGTGATTTCAAAAGGTCTAAATGATATAAGGTAGGTTGTGGTTAGTATTTCGGACCATTTTTGCATATTACTTAATGTAGAAATACTGATAACTACAACTGATATTGTTTAAAAAGGTTATATTGATACATCTGCAGCTTCAATGTTTGCTAATATTTTATAGAATCAGTTGGGTTTTAGTGCTTATCTCAATAGTGCAAATAGTGTTAATAGTAAGGTGGAGATTTTTAATGCCAAAGTTAGAGCTGCAGTAGATATAGAGGCCCTAGAAAAGACAGTTAAGAAATCCTTCAGCAGTATTATACCATGGGAGACTCAAAGTGTATCTGATTTAAAGAGAACATGTATGAGAGAACTGAGTGTAAACGGTGAAAAACTAAATGGATTGTCCACTATGAAATATTGAAGGCAAGCATAACTGAATATAACAAACACAGTCCACCTTGAGAGGCAAGCCTATTTCTCTAAAATTATAAATGATAATGCTAGTAATCCAAGAATTCTGTTCTCAAATATTGATTGTCTTCTAAGCCCAGCTCACTCGATCGACTGCCTCCTAAAAACTACTAGTGAAATTTGGGAAGCTTTTGCTATATTTTTTAAACATTAAATAAATTACATTACCGTACATCTGAGTTTTCTTTTCAATAATTGATCGCCTTTTAATTCCAGCTCACTCAATGGAATGCCTTGTTAAAACTAATAGTGAAAGATGAAACTTTTGCCATATTTTTTAAACACAAAATAAATAGCATTAGAAATAACAAGATACAACCCTCCAAAGTTAATCTAATTGAGTCCCAGCATTAACTTTTAAGTGAGTTAAATTCTTTCAATGGAATAGATCAACAAGAACTACATAAAATACTTTCTCAGTTGAAACCTTCCACTTGTGTCCTTGACTCAGTACCAAGAGATTTTCAGAGAAGTTTCTGATATGCTCATTGATAGCGTACTTGACATAGTGAACTCATCATTGACACGGGGGTCTTCCCTGATTGTCAAAAAGATTGCAGTTAACTCCTGCTCAAAAAAAGTAATTTGGACTCCTCTGTCTTTGACAATTTTAGACCAATTGATCACAATCTGGAGTGAAACAGAAAAGGGTTTGAATACTTACACAATTGAGTGATTTCAGTTTTTGATTTTTAATAAATGTGCAAACCTGAAGGTTGTTTTCACTTTGCCATTAAGGGTTATTGAGTGTAGATTGATGGGCGAAAATAGCACATTTATCCATTTGAAATTTAATGTACAACACAACTTTGACACTCACCAGGAAAAGATGAAATGAGATATACAACACAATGAGCAAAAAGTGAAGGGCTCTGAATACTTTCTGAATTCACTGTAGTTGTGGGCATTTCTGTATTTTCATGTGTCCCCATAGATGGCTAGCATCTTATTCAAGGTGTTTGATTTGCCGTGACCCAAAATGATTATAATGCTAATAGCAGATGTGTGTAGGCTTTGAAGTGAAGGGAGTTGAGAGACTCATTTTGAAAGAGTTATAGAGAAAATAAATGATAAGAGCAGTTTGGATGTTTAAGAGAGGAAATACTTATAGTATGCACAGGATTTGTGGAGGCTCTGGAAAGCTGTGCTTCCTATATCCTCAATGTGCAAAAATGTCATTAACAGATTCTGCCCCTGGAGCATACTGTAAGTACCCATTTGTTTAAAGAGGAACTCTCCGATTGCATTGTAGGTTTCCCTATTTTTCTTGGTTTACTTCTTAGCCTTATCCTTGGCCTGAGCCATTATGGTTGCCATTTTTGGGAAAAAAAATGGCTGTGGAGCCATTTTCATCTTTTCAGTCCCCAGCCAACCAGTCAAGATGCATTCATCCTGCCGTCTTCATAAGGTCTGTGTTCCCATCACTCTGAGTAAGTAAGGTAGGGAAAGGGTGAATGAATGCTTTAGAATTCATGCTACCATCACGAGGATTATGACTTCACGAGTTACCAAGACTGGAAGAACAGAAATAATTAAGTTGCAGTATCTTGTACTTAATGGATATGTCTAGTTTTGGATGAGACAACACCATAGGAATGACTTCATCCTTCTCTGTAGAAAAATTGAAGAGGTTATTTGTAGCAGTTGTTATATGTATACCATAAAACTGCAGTGGGAGAGTAAAAGAAGAATTTAATGCACATGTTACACATTAAATTCTCATTTTGTATTACCATGGGGATCATCTTTTTTTGATTAGCTTTTAGAACCAAAACACCCATGATTGAATATTGTCTGTTTATTTACTGTGCACATGTACTACACAAAAAATGTGCCTGTACAAAATTTGCTCAAGACAAAGACAAAATAAAGCTAAAAATAGACTAACACGGTTTCCAAAAATTGTGCCTTATGTTTTCATAAAGTGGCAAGACCAGTAATTGAAACTGAAATTGGTTAAACACTTAATCTGTCATATTATCATTACTTTATCTTCTTCCAACACTAAGAGTTGTGATCTTCTATATGACTTATGAGCTTAAAATACTTACAGTTCCTCATAGTTGCCACTGTACCACTAAAAACAAAAATTGCAATAAAGCAAAGTTTTAAATAATCACTTAATTTTATTATTAAAATGTGCATCTTTTCTTTATTATTTTGTAGTGAGAAGTCATGCAAAATGACACCTTTTTTGGCTAACTAAAAAGAGGTGTCATTTTGCTTGACTTCTCACTACATTCATAATGGCTAACATGGTACAACACCCTAGTACTACTATTTTGGATATTATTGCCT
Organism: Polypterus senegalus; assembly: GCF_016835505.1. Lineage (NCBI taxonomy): Eukaryota > Metazoa > Chordata > Cladistia > Polypteriformes > Polypteridae > Polypterus > Polypterus senegalus. The sequence goes on along the minus strand of NC_053161.1, from coordinate 128,721,248 downwards.
CTTTCTATTATCTTCTTTAATTGATTACAGAAAGAATGTCCAATCAGACAATTCCAGAGATTTAAAAATCTCTTTCTTTATGGGCAAAACAGAAGAATTGCCAAGGTGTTTAGCTAGGATCAATATACAGAAGTCATTTTTGTGTTTTAACACTATTACTAGGACAGAAACATGCTTAAAGTGAAAAAAAAAAAACTGTTTAAGACCATATTGTTTTCTTTAAAAATCTATTTAGTTAATCAGTGCTGTGTCTCTGACAACCATATTTCCTTTAATTAAATAAAAGTTTATGCACCCTGAGATACGTAATGCCATCTTTTATATCATTACTGCCATGGTGTGACGATGCAGGTTCGGCTCCACGCTCCCATCACTGTTCAGAAGCTCTTGAACCCAACACCGTCGATAATGTCATCGAGTTGAGCTAGACAGTTGAGACAAAAAACAATTGAGCAAGGGATGGTAAAAATGTGGAAAGGTGCTTTTATTTAAAATCCAACAAAAACAAAGTGTTCAATAAATAGTGCAGTGATTCAATGTCCAAATAAATAATCCAATAAAAGAAAAACGTGGAGGTTTAAAAAACAATAAATAGAACAATCCTTTAAAAATTGAGGTTAAAACATCCAACAGGAAGCAGTCTTTAAAAAGCACAACAAGCCCAGTGCTCTTTTATGCTGGCGTCTCACCTGCTTCTCCCATATGGTCCCATGCAACAGGCGAGACGCTCCCTGCAGCTGCCCTCTTCAACTCACACAAGACTGGAGACCTCCCGAACCCTGGCTTCGGTCTGGCACTCATCCCAGCCTAGAGACTTGGTTCCCACAACGGCCAGGTCGCTCACGTTGGGGACTCCACTACCAAGCCTCCCGACTCCCGCTGCCTTTCCGGTCTTCTGCGGCCAGTCACCTTTCCCTGGTCACTCCCGCTACCTGTTCGCTCAGAAACTACAACCCCTGGGTGTAGGCCTAACACCCAGGCCCTCGCAGCTGCCCACGAGCACTTGTTCGCTGCTCACCACACTCCGTGTGTCTCTCTCGCACCGACCTGCTTCCTCCCTCGCTCCCTGTAACCTCCGTCCTTTTCATTTAATTTTTTCTTTTCTCTGATCTCTTTCCCAACTGACTCGCGCTTCTTTTAAACAGTGAGGGGCCATAGCAGCTGCAGCACATTAGCCACGGGAACAATCACGGATATGGGCAGTTCCTCACCTGTGCATTTGGTGAGAAACACCCACACCGCAGATCGCCACGCAGCTTGCTACAACCACTACGCCCCCTCACGAAACCGCGAGCGTGGTGATCATTTATTTAAATGGCCTTTACTAAGCGAGCTGTGGACCCATAACACCACACATGGGTCATATGACGTGTATCAAATAGCTTTATAGCAGTAGTGCCCAACTCTAATCCTGGAACGTTGCAGTGGTGGTAGATTTTCCTTCCTGTCACCTTCTTAATCAGTGACCAATCTCTGTTATTAATTGACTTCTTTTCCTGTCATTTTAATTGCCATGTTTATTTTTAAGATTCAGTCCTCTAAAGGGCTTATTTCTTTATTAAATGGCGGCTAAACAAAAATGAGATGTGAAGTGAGCCACTGATGACCAGCTAAATAATCTGGGGCCTCAAACTCTAACCAGCTACACTATGACTAGTTTCTAAATTAGAAGCCAATTCTTGTTGTTAATCAAACCTGTTATTTAATTCCATGGCTTGGTGGTGCTCTCATTCTGCCACAGCAGATATTTCCAAAACTGTTGATTTTCTTTTAGGTAAGAACACCTTTAAAATGTTTTGTGGATCTGAGCAGATGAACATTACTGGGACCTTCATCTTTCTTTCTTTTCAGATTTTGCATAATGGACACAGGTTAGTTGGTTATGCGTTGGCTCATTTTGTATCCTAGTATTATTCAACTGATAAATAAGGAAAATTAAACAATTAAGGGGTCTGAATCTTAATCTTAAAATTAAGGTAAAATAAGTTAATTAGTAGCAAACGCTGGTCACTAATTAAGAAAATGGTTACAATGAACACCTGCAGCCACTTTGGCCCTTCAGGATTGGACTTGGACACTAACAAAATACACAATATGTAGGCTCTCTCTGAGGCTAGGGATCTACACTGGCAATCGGAAGGTTGCTGGTTCAAATCCTGTAAATGTCAATAGGGACTCAGCTCTGTTGGGCCTTTGAGCAAGGCCCTTAACCTGTAATTGCTGAGTGCTTTGAGTAGTGAGAAAAGCACTATATAAATGCAAAAAATTATTATTATTATTATTAAACACATGCACTGAATGAAAATGCAATGACATCACCAACATAGTTTTAAAAAGAAATGAAAATAAAAAGTGAGTAATGCAGAGAAGCAAAACCAAAATAAATAAACAACTTACTAATGTGCAAAAATAAATTTATGTTGTGTACTTGCACTCTTATTTTGAATTGTAAATCAATATATATGCTAATCTATATATTTTATTTAATTTCACCCTTTATAGATGCTGATTACTCATGCTTAGTGAATTACTTTGGTATTTCTTTGTGCTGTTTTTAAGAACAAGTCTATATAGGTGTTTTCAGTTGTTGGTTTTTTGACAAATTGGCTAAAGTTCAGGTTAAGTCAGGTCAGGTTGGGGAGCATGCATTGTTATGGTGTGTTGCCGCACCCACCACAAAACGAAACAGCTTTGGATCCTGGTTGACAGATACATGCCCCAGTCCCACCCCCTGGAAATGACCATCTATCTGACGCCTTGTCCTGGTCCAGCTGCTCAGGTCCTCAACAAGATAAGATTCTGTGGGCTGTATCAACCTCTGTGAACCACACCACATGGCCATAGTGCCATAACTGACGCTCCCTCACAATGCAGGTAACGTGCCTCTTTCAGGACCTCCATGAGCAACCACTCGTTCAACACAGTCAAACCAGCGGTACCCAAGGATTCTCTGAAGAGACACAGTACCAAAGGAGTCCAGTCTTCTTCTCAGGTCACTGGATAGCGACCATGTCTCACAACCATATATCAAGACAGGAACCATAAGACTTGGACCTTCGTCCTTTTCCAATGATATTGAGAGCGCCACAAACCCCTTTCCAGCTTCCTCATGACCCCACATGCTCTCCCTATCCATCTACTGACTTCACAGGAAAAGTCACCAGAGACCAGAATGTTTTTGTTGAGGTAAATAAGCTTCAGGTTGACATTGTCTCTGCAGACAGACACACTGCTGATGGCTGTGCCCAAGAGGTCATTAAGGGAGTGAATTTTAATTTTTATCCAGGACACTCACAAGCTCAGACTCGCAGACTCCTCTCTCAGTCTCTCTAGAGCCCCAGTCAGAGCCTCCATGGACTCTGTGAAGATTAAAGTATCGTTAGCAAAGTCAAAATCAGTGAATCTTTCTTCATCAACAGATACCCCGCAGCCACTGGACCCCAAGAACACACCCCTGACAAACATCAACTGGGAAAACGCAGAGGTTCTGCCTCCACTCTGCACTCTGATTTCATAAAACCAAAAAACTAATGTTAGGGTTATCAGAATTCAGGTGCCTGTAAATACCTGGATATTTTATTTACCAGATTGACCCATGGGGATTCTAGCATTTTGTGTGTCTTGATTTACAAAACATTTACAATTTGAACCTAAGTATAATTTGTCATAAAGCACAATAACTGCATTCTCTCCCAATTCCTCTGTTCTTAATGTTGAGAGTTTGAGTGTTTGCTATTCACAGAGTGGATTTAGATCCCTTTGAAAATTGCATGCTGATATCCCTTCTTGTAATCTACTGCATATATTGTATCTCTGTTCATCATAACTCTAGTCTACTTTTTTCTAGAAGATAATTTTTTTCACTTACATGTATATAATAATTTATGAAGAGTGGGAGGAATATTGTTTGAACAAACTTCAATAATTAGAGGGTCTTTACTGGCCCTTGTACATTGCCACATTCAGTACTCGTGGCTTGTTATTGTGGTAGCACCAGATAACTATGTCCAGTGTTTTGTTTCTATCCAATGCTGGATATAGTATGCCATCCCTAATTTCTTATATCCAGGGAAGTCTTGAGGAGCGAAAAATTCTTGTTCAACTAGTAGACATGCATTTCAGTTTACATTATGCATGAGTGGATTCATCCATATGGAAACCCACTTGAATAACACTAAAGTAGTTGTAATCTCAACTAATGTACTTTTTTACCTTTGTTATTTTAACAGTCAAGCAAGTGAATTATGAATAGCTGTTTCAGTTAATGCATGTTAAAGGTGACAAGGACAGAAGTTCTGTCTTAAAAGCAGCTATTGTTGAGACTTTTATACTTACAAAACGCCTTTTTGTCACTATATCTGCTAGAATGACAATATGGCTGATGCAGCCAAGCTAATTTTGTTTACTATTTCAATGAAGAATCAATTTGAGAAACACTATAAACTCCCTAGATAAAAGATGATCAATTTCTTTCTGTGTATCACTGAACACATGTTGTTTAGATAAAAAAGAGCGATCATTTCTTTTTTATGCCTGTTGTATCCTAATATTATTTTATGAACTACTAAAGTACTTTGTGTTCAGCCATAAGGTGGAAATTGGCATTATTTGAGAAACAAGGACTTTGAGATGAAACATACTAGAGAAAGCATTTTGTAATGGGAAGGTCAAATAATAATCTGTTAAAATTGTTTCAGAAATTCTTTTAAATAACAGCCAAACTCACGATTGTAATGAACCAGGATGGGCATCCTTAATTACAGCATTGAGTTTAATGGAGCCTGCAAATTAACAGCTGAGTTCACTATGGCACATTGACAGAAAAAGATAGAGCTGTTGTGTTTATGAAAGCTAGGCTAATTTGAATAACACAACTATGAAATACATTAGTTTGCACCAATTAGCATGCAGGCAATTTATACAAAACACATTTTACCTCTTCCTATATAAAGTCTATTAAATTGTCAGTCAGTCAGTCATTGTCCAACCTGCTACATCCTAACTACAGGGTCATGGGGGTCTGCTGGAGCCAATCCCAGCCAACACAGGCTGCAAGGCAGGAAACAAACCCCGGGCAGGGCGCCAGCCCACCACAGTCTATTAAATTGTTTCAAAGGATATTAAATTAACTATCTCTTAACATGTTAATTAAAACAAAAGTTTCTTTATGCATGTCCCAGTTTTGTTACTTTAAGCTACTGTTTTCATTACTAATTACATTAATACATACATATATATTAGAATTTTAAGTAGCATGTACAAAAAATTTTATTAACATTGTAGTTTGTAGGGAATAAAATAGAGCCTTCCAGCACTGTTAACTTACCAAGACTGACTTTTGTACATAAAGCACTAATATATCATAATATCTTCGTCACAATAAATATGCTGAAAATTGATGGTACAGAAAGTCTTAGTTTGACATAAAAAGCACACTCAGAGCACTTCACAAACTCAGAAGGTTTTCCTCAACATAATCAGTACGTCAAAATCATAATAAAATCATAAATCACTGGGGAGGATCTTTAGAGTACCATGGACTACCATGAAGTTGACTGTTTTATTCTCGATCTAGTGATATTGCGCATCACACATTTCTGGATGACCTTACCTAGAAATGCAATAGAAACAATAAAGAATTGAACACAAAATGGTGGCACCCTTCAAAACAATTAGATTGTGATAAAAAGTTAATTCTCAATATTTCAAAACAAAAACAAAACTAAAAAAATAATTACAGGGACAGATTTTTGGGTTCCAGTAGGAATAATGAGGCAATCAAAAAAATATTAAAAAAAAACTACATGATCATGAATTACAAAATCACATTTAAAGCACTAATCATTAAAATATTTTTAATGTTTAATATTTCAAAGGGGAGAAAGAGAGTTTTTGTCAGAGAGACTATGACAGTCACTGCAAGCAAAGTCAGCACACTACATGATTTTTTATATTATAAGGAAGACCAGCAGAGCAGGAAGGACACAAAAGGTGTGTGGGCCAGCTACACAAGCTAGCAATAATTAAAAGTCACAGACTGACTGAGACCTGGTAAGCTTTACAGAAAATCACTCCAGTTGACTCAATATAACTTGATTGACACTGCAATAAACTGTGCCAGAAACCATTACTGCTTTGCTAAGCCAACACCTCACTTTCAGCCCAAATTTATAAATAAGATGCCCACGATAAAAGCCAATTTATATGAAACACCCATAGACATGTTCACCACACCGCATATATAAAGCACCTATGTCCATCCTACAATAGTCAGAAACTTGTTCTTCTTCAGTGTTTAATCCAGAGATTGGTTTGATGCAACTCTACACTCCTCTCACTTTTCGACCACCCTATTCATTTCCTGGTAGTTCCTACATCCTATACCTTTCATTATTTGCTCAAGATATTGCAAACGTGGTCTTCCTCAGCCTTTCTTCCCTTTCACCTGTCCTTCCATTATCAATTGCAAGAGCCCTTCATGTCTTAATAGGTGTCCCACAAGTTGTTCTCATCTTTGAACTGTAGTTTTCCATAAACTATCCCTTTCACCTACTCTTTGGAGAAGTTCCTCATTAGTTATTTTCAACATATGCTGGTAGCACCATAGCTCAAATGAATTTTGCTTCTTTTCCGCTTTAACTCCTAAGGTCCATGTCTCACACCCATATAAAACTACACACCAGACAAAGGTTTTGAGGAGCCTTTTCCTGATTAGAAGAGCTTTATCTTTTTGTTGAAAGTGATTTTTACCTGAATAATTCTTCTTATTACTTCAACTTTACTTCGCTCATCCCTCGTAAATTCTACTTCCCAGATAAGTAAATTTATCTGCTTGTTCAAGATGGTCATTACCAACACCAATCTGCACTTTGGCTTGTTCTTCCTTGTCGCATACCTTTACTTTTGTTTTGGATCTAATTATCTCGAGTTACATTCATTTTTTCCAACTTGTATTTAAGGTGTTCATTTTCACTTAAGATAGCAATATCATTGGCAAAATTGAGCATATCTATTCTTTCACCCTGCATTATTACTCTCACTTTTACTTGTTCTCTAACTTCTTTCAAAGCTTCCTCTATATACAGGTTGAACATAATCCGTGATAGTGTGCACCTTTTTCTAACTCCTTTCCAGATTTTTACCTCCTCTTATTGCTTTCCTCCATATAAAATAACTCATACCATTATAGATTCCATATCAGTCTACGCTCTCTATAACTACCCATCCATCCATAATCCAACTCGCTATATCCTAACTACAGGGTCATGGGGGTCTGCTGCAGCCAATCCCAGCCAACACAGGGCGCAAGGCAGAAAACAAACCCTGGGCAGGATGCCAGCCCACCGCAGGGTGCACACACACACACACACCCATACTATCTGGGAGTAGATTCATACCTGGTGGCATGGATCGTGGACTATCTTACAGACAGACCTCAGTATGTGTGTCTAAAGAACTGCAGGTCTGACATTGTAGTGTCCTGTTCAGCTTATATACATGAGACTTCCAATACAACTCAGAGTCCTGCCACGTGCAAAAGTTTGCTGATGACACTGCTATCATGGCTGCAGCAGGAGTGGGCAGGAGGAGGAGTATAGGAACCTAATCCAGGACTTTGCTAAATGGTGCAACTCAAACCACCTACAACTGAACACCAGCAAAACCAAGGAGCTGGTGATGGATTTTAGGAGACCCATCACAGGCGACTGCGAGCAGAGGATGCAGACCTATATATACCTGGTAGTGCAGTTGGATGATAAATTGGACTGTACTGCCAATACTGATGCTCTGTGCAAGGGTGGACAGAGCTGACTATACTTCCTTAGAAGACTGGCGTCCTTCAGCATCTGCAATAAGATGCTGCAGATGTTCTATCAGATGGTTGTGGCGAGTGCCCTCTTCTACGCGGTGGTGTGCTGGGGAGGCAGCATAAAGAAGAAGGACACGTCACACCTGGACAAACTGGTGAGGAAAGCAGGCTCAATTGTAGGCATGGAGCTGGACAGTTTGACATCCGTGGCAGAGCGACGGGCACTGAGCAGGCTCCTGTCAATCATGGAGAATCCACTGCATCCACTGAACAGTGTCATCTCCAGACAGAGGAGTAGCTTCAGCGACAGACTGCTGTCACTGTCCTGCTCCACTGACTGACTGCTGAAGAGATCGTTCCTCCCCTAAATAAGATAGATAAAGTATCTATCTATCTATCTATCTATCTATCTATCTATCTATCTATCTATCTATCTATCTATCTATCTATCTATCTATCTATCTATCTATCTATCTATCTATCTATCTATCTACTAGGGACAATTTAGAATCCCCAATGCACCTTACCTGCATGTCTTTGGACTGTGGTAGGAAACCAGAGCACCCGGAGGAAACCCACGCAGACATGGGGAGAACATGCAAACTCCACGCAGGGAGGACACGAGAAGCAAGCCCAGGTCTCCTTACTGCGCGGCAGCAGCACTACCACTGCACCACCATGCCGTCCTCTCTATAAGTAGTTCCACCTTTTTTCAGAACTTCAAACATTTTGTTCCACTTGACGTTGTCCTTTTCTAGACCTATAAATGCTATGTATATTCTCATATTCCATTCCATCCTCTTTTCTATGATCATTCTTAGAGTTAATATTGTGTCCCTGGTACCTTAATTCCTTCTGAATCCAGAAACTTGCCAGTAGTTCAATATTTGTTTACTGTGTGGACCATGTTAAATAATTTTTATCACCTCACCATTCTGAATTTTTTACAGACTACAATTTTGTTTATGATTTCATGGCTACTGTTATTTCAGGGCCTTGGGTCTGCTGCTAAACATGTGATGCATGCAGTGTGTGATACCTGATGTTATGTTATAAACAAGAGTTATGTGTATTGAGCACTATCTGAACTTTGATGATATAGTAAACAATTTTCCTCTCAAGCAATAAATTAATTTTGGTTCAGATTCTGATCTTGATTTTTTATTTTTCTTTGATTTGGAGTATAGTGTACCCTTTGTACTTTGGTGTTCAATCTGTAATCTTTAGTGTTACAAACATTGCAATGACCATTTTTCTGCGAATCCCTTTTAAGAAAGACAATCGCAATCGATGCCAATCTTTAAATATAAACTGTCTGAGAGCATTTAGTTTTAGTTCTTTTTGGTTGCAGTAGCAGCATCATAGAAACAAGAAAGAAAACCAGAAAAACAGCCAGATACAATACAAAAGATTCAAAAAAGATGAAATTATTGGAAAATGTACTGTATGACAAGGTGTCCAGCACCTTCAAAATTGTAACACTGGTTTTCACAAAGAACTCCAAAAAATGTTAATAAAAATAATGTTTTAGGTGTAACTAAACTGTAGAGGCCATGTCTAGTGAAGGGTTTTACCAGCAGCAGAGTGTCTAAACAAGAAACGCTAGACTGGGGTTTTAGCTCCCATCCTGGAGGTTTGTGGAGGTTGCAGGTTTCCATTCCATCCATTTTCGTAACTAGAAGCCATGGGCTAAAAGATAATGAAACTTGATTATTATATGTCTTGTTAGTACTTTCATTCTTCCAAGACAAATCTTTGTCACATTGTAGATTATTCATTTTCTGAGAATGTTATCCATATATTTTGTAGTCTGTCCCTTCTCTCTCATTTATTTCAAAATATTTTATCAACACAGATACTTCATGATGCATACAGGTTTAAATGGAAGCATATCAGCTGGACAGCTGTGGTTCCTTTGTCATTTGCACCTCATTATTAACTAATGGGCTGGTTAACAAAACTGGCAACAATTAAAAAATTGATTTAGCTATTTAAAACTAAAATAACCAGTTAAGGGTTCTGAATTGTAACAAACAAGTTAACTAAAACTAAGACAAAAAATTATTGCTTTAATAGTAAATAAATGGGTTCTAATTAAAGGTTTTGGGTAAAGCAAAAAAACTGCAGGCATTGAGGGCCTTCAGTATCAGAGTTTAGCACTCCCGTCCTAGACAGTAATGAAAGGTGCTAAAAGCAGAGGCTGATCACTGTTAATTTCAAAATGTTTTTGTTTTTGCTTTCTTGGCCTGGATTTCCTAGTTCTTGAGTTCCTGTCATTAGGTTATTTAATTGGAATTTAATAGATTGGCCATTTACACTTTATGTGTTTGTCTTCATGCATTCTACCATATAGTGTCCCTTCCCTTAATACTTTGGGTTTATTTTTCCCTGCAGTTTTGGGTGTTTAGCGTGTATCGATTAGTTCATTAATCTATAGATTCTTGTTTTAATTTTCTTTAGCAGCTTTCTTTTTCTTCTTATCTAATTTTGAGTTACTAACCTATTGTTCTATTTAACTTAATTTGATTACATCTTGCCTGAAGAAGGGGCCTGAGTTACCTCGAAAGCTTGCATATTATAATCTTTTTAGTTAGCCAATAAAATGTGTCATTTTGCTTGACCTTTCACTACATTCATAATGTCTAAAATCGTACAACACCTTAGTACTTAAGAGGAGATAAGGATTTACATAGTTGTACATAGTTGTGTTTGGCCAATGTCACATACCTAACAATTTCATAGCAGAGGAAGTGAATTGTTTACAATATTCCTACAGTCGATGAGACTGCTGATGGAAGAGTTGTGCCTGTTAATACTAGCTTTTAAGAGGAAATAAAGGAGAAGGCAGAGTGTCCATGTTCTCAGTTTTCTTACACACTGCTTCATTTTATTCCATGAATTTGTCTTTATCTGAACATCTTAGTGATCCTGAAGATAGGAATCATACAAGTGCCTACACTGCCTCTCTAGTGCCGCCAGCCTCTTCTGGAAATTCATGATCAGAAAAAATTTCATATGCAGTGTGCAATGAAAACCCAGTGAGCTTGAGCAATCCATCCATCCATTCATCCATTATCCAACCCGCTATATCCTAACTACAGGGTCACGGGGGTCTGCTGGTGCCAATCCCAGCCAACACAGGGTGCAAGGCAGAAAACAAACCCCGAGCAAGGAGCCAGCCCACCGCAGGGCACGCACACACACACATACACACACTAGGGACAATTTGGAATTGCCAATGCACCTAACCTAACCTGCATGCATTTGGACAGTGGGAGGAAACCAGAGCACCCGGGGGAAACCCACGCAGACACGGGAAGCGAACCCGGGTCCCCTAACTGCGAGGCAGCAGAGCTACCCACTGCGCCACTGTGCCTCCCAAAATGTATGTCATATTTTATATTATTCTCACCATTATTTCTTGAGTAGCTAATTCGTTGTTACTGCAATAATAGAAAAGATGTGCTGCCAGTAAACATAAAGCTCACATCTAAAATGATTTGTTTAATAATCCTCCTATTTTAACCCTGCTTTATGCAATTCAGGTTCAAGGGGTACTATCCTGGCTGTACTGGTTACTGGGATGACAGATGAAGACACCACTCCAACTTTGGGCACATTAATGCACACACCTACAGACTCACTCTTGCTATACCATTTAGAGTTCTAGAACCATGAGATAGAAGTGCTTTATATGAGGCTATCATGTTATCCTGAATATCTAAAGGTCAAAGTAAAATTCAAGTTGGAGTAAATATGTCGCTCGACTCCCTTTTATTCTCCAGTCAGTTTACAAATACAAACTTGCATGGCAGTTAAGCTCACAGGGGAGTCAGACCATGACAATGTCGGTCCACCATTCATAAAAACATAACATTTTTCACTTGAATTACAATTCAATTAACATTTTCCAAAAATATCAAGTGGAGTTCCCAAGGTACTACTTTCAACTGCACAGCAATGTGTCAGGATCTGTAAATATTTGAATGTCTTTTTGCTATCACCTGGGTATTTATTCTTTTTTTCTGGTCATCTGTTGCCTAATAAAATATTTCCTTAAGGATTAGATTTATTATAGTTTCTCTGGTGACCCTGTTCATACTAGCATATTCGTAAATAGTCCGGTGTCTCTTTCTTGAGAACTTTAAATACTGAAGCACCTCTTTTCTCCTGCACTGATTCTGCCCTTGGATCACTTTCTAGAAAATTAAGATGCTGATAAAGGAAAGTTTGGAGAATGATGAAATGTAAGAACTACAGTCTTAATTTAACTATCTTCACTGAAGCATCACAAAACTGTCCTTGTTTTATAATCACAAAAGCCATCTTTAATTTTTAAATTGGCAATGCTAAATCACACAGGCACACAATAGTTTAACACTGCAATAACCACTTGTAATTATTTGCATTTGTTTCTGTTTTAGGCATTTTTTTGGACAGGATATTGATTTTGAATTTTGCTCTGTGTTTTGGATTTGGGTATGTGTTTCTTTGTTTTGTATAATTTAGTTTGTTTTCTGGTGCTTATAATCAGTTTTTCTTGTATTAAAATGTTTATCTCAGTTCATTCCATATTTATTTTCTTCTTAGTATGATGTCATTGTTTTATTTGTTAATTAAGATTTTTATTGCTTTTTTAAATTGGGCAATTTGCTTCTCTTTTTGTTTTTTAATTTCTTTTTTAGTAAAAAATGTATTTATTTTCCAGGTACTGTACTTTCAGTTTTCGAGTAATGTAGAATTTTAATTTTGTCATGTGAGAGATTAAGTTTAGGGTGGTGGTGTGTTTCTTGTCTGTTGTAGGGTGATAGTGTGTACAGCAATCTTCTTAAGGGCCCATTAAAACATTAACAGCATAATTATTACACAAGTCTTACATTTCCTTATAAATGATTATCAGAATACAGGGTCTAACATCTGCCTTTGTAAACTTTTAGATGCTTAGTCCACACTGTAAGTTAGTATGCAATTAAACTGGATGAATATTGTTTTGTTTTAATCATTTGTAATGTTTTTTTCATTGTTTTATCTTTGTACACTGGTTTGTATGCTTGTCTATGTAAGACAGACCTGATGAGACCAAATGACATTTAACTGTTTCATTAACTGTAGCACCTACATAAGTAGTGTCTATTGAATGATGAAATATTTTTCCAAAGACTTTTAAGGCTTCTTTCATTCTTTGTGTTTTTTTTCGACTGTTAGTGTGATTTCCCTGAAAGTGTGTTTTTTTTTAGGTAGATGTGAAAGCAATAATGGGCAAAACACCACAAAAAAAGGACAAAGACTCTTTGAACGTGGTGGTCTTGGTGTGATACCAAGCAAATCCTGGAGCGATTTGCCTGAGGAATGAATTTGATCCAAGACAGGACTACTACAGCAAATACTGTGCATTCTGGGTGAAACTGTGCAAGCTCTGGCTGTCATGCTAAATGTCTGCTGTCAGTTATTAGAGAATTTAATTCACAGCATAATGAATTGAGTGTTAACATGGAGTATTAAAAACACTTGAAAATGTCAAAATAGATGTATACAGGTACAAGTGATACACAACTTGCACAATCAGAGCAAGCCTGGCTCCTGATCACCTGATACATGCCCCTTCATGCACATGATCATATAGCAGATGGACAAGGAAAAAAAAGATGTAAGATCACTTATGATTGGGATCACTTTTCGGGCATGATGTGGATACCCTAACTTTGACCTATGTAGTAAATGTTAATCGAACATTCCAAAATGAACAAATAGTTACAGGATTAGCACAGTAGACATACACTCACCTGCCACTTTATTAGGTACACCTGTTTAACTGCTTGTTAAAAGAAATATCTAATTATCCAATGACATGGCAGCAACTCAATGCATTCAGAAATGTAGACTGCTGAAGTTCAAGCCGAGCATCAGAATTGGGAAGAAAGGTGATTCAAGTGACTTTAAAAGTGTCATGGTTGTTGGTGCCGGATGGGACATTTTGAGAATTTCCAAAATTGCTGATCTACTGGGATTTTCGCCCACAACAGTCTCCAGACTTTATAGAGAATGGTCTGAAAAAGGGAAAATATCCAGTATACAGAAGTTCTCTGGGTGAGAACGCCTTGTTAATGCCAAAGGTCAAAGGAGAATAGCCAGATTGGCTTGAGCTGATAGAAAGGTAGCAGTAACTCATAGAAGAGCATCACTGCACACACAACATGTCAAACCATGAAGCAGCAGGATACCACGCCAGGTGCTGCTCCTGTGAGCTAAGAACAGGCAACTGAAGATACAATTCACACAGGCTCACCAAAATTGGGCAATAAAAGATTGGTAAAACGTTGTCTGGTCTGATGAGTCTCAATTTCTGATGTGTAAGGAGATTAATACATTTTATTTTCATTTTCTTAAAGTTTAGTATTATAATTTGGCTGGGTACCTTCCTTTTATCAGATTAAATAATGTTTTATGTCAAAAAATGCAGCATTTTAGAATTGTAGAACTTGCTGCCTGGTTCTAAGTGACTACCAATCCATAAATCACTATTTCAACTGTAGTTGACTTGAATTAGGACCAAATTAAATATGGGGTGCTTCATCATATTTTGAAACCACAAATATAAATATATTTTTGAATTTCACTTACATCCAATGATTCAGGTGTTATGGAGATAACATTCAGGGATGTATTTCTCAAAAGCTTTGTAACGCTGACTACTTCATTATCTCGTGCTCAAGATCTTTCGTTAGTTAGTGTTTCCAGAAACTATTTGTAGCTGAAGTAATACTCAAATTCATCTGTAAACTAATAAGTAAACTGAAGCACTCATTTTTGTTTTTATTCGGAATAAAATTGCCTACAATCAAGTTGAACTTATACAATAAATGACTTCATAGTCAAATTAAAAAATGAAAAGAAATATCAGAAAGTTAAAAAAAAAAAAAGCAGGAACAGTAACAATCAAAACCTAACAAAACAGAATTCAACCCCAACCAGAGAGAAAGAGAACAGAGCTGAGAACATGGAGCAACAATAGTTAGAAAAAGAGGGGAAAAGGCCCCTTTTCCCTGATATAAATGCTTATACTAAAATTTTATTAATTTAACCTCGTCATATTGTTGAACGGATCCTCTAAATGAGAATTTGATGTTTACCAGTTACAATTAGTATAGAACATCAGTTACCAACTTACTTATAAAAGGTGGATTGGGATTCTGCCAGTTAATAAATATAAGTGTACATGCTAGTATTGTAGTGTAGGCAATTACAATTAATTTGTCCTTCTCTACTTTAAGCCCATCTGGGAGTACACGGACACAGCTGTTAACAGGTCATGGATGACCTTCTTTATGGTTGTTCTTTATGTGGACTTTTGCCTGCGATTCCGTCAGAGAGAGACAGAGGTCGCCCTAGCTCAAAATACAATAACAACCACACCATTTATTTCTTTAGCACATTTTTATTTAAACAATGTAGCTCAAAGTACTTTACAAAATGTCAAAGAGAAAGTTACATAAAAAAAAATAGGCAATAATATTAAACAACTAGGGGGCTTTGTCCCCTGCTCGCTTCGCTCGCCAACCCCCATTTTTTGTTTTCCGGATACACACTTTTAAGATATTTTGTTTTTTCTTTGAATTGTTGCTATTTCATTAGTTTCGCTTTTATTTCAGAACTTCTGTAAAAACAATATTTGTAATCTTTCGAGTCCCAATGTGCTGAATCTTTTAAATGAGGTCAGTGATACATTTGTTTAATGACTTTGTACCATAATTCAGGGTAGGTTTCTCTGTTTGGAATTTCAGCACAGACAAAACGATCTACATCATCAGCAGTTAATAATTTTTTTTGCAAAGTAACCAATAAATGCATGTGAGGTAACCCCGTTTTTGAAATTGTCTGACTTACAATATTTACATACTTCTGACATATCACCTACTGTATGTCCCTATATATTCGATCTCTATTTGCCTTTTCGTTATTTCTCTGAGTAATAATTTCTCTTTGTTTGCACTAATACAATGTTTACTTTCTTTGTTTCGACACTGTCATTTTTTTCCGCTTTCATATTCTGTATGTTGCTCTGTATGTGTTTCATGCCTTCGTTTTTTTGAGTTTTTTGAATTCTAGTTTTCATTATCTCTAACCTCCTCTGTATGTGTTTGGCCCTCTTATTTTTTAACCTCTTTATGACGTTTTTTCTTTGTTCTCTGAGCTGTCTTTTATTTGTGACCTCGCTTTGTCCTGCTTTTTTTTCAATGACACCTGGTCCGTGGTGATTATTTTCCCTTTTTCGAGTAATAATTTCTGTTTGTTTATGCTACTGCGATCTTTACTTTCTTTTTTTTATACTTTCTAATCTTCCTACTTTCATATTCTTTAACTTTCTCCACATTTTTTTTTTTGAGCCTTTCGAATTCCACAGCTTTCATAATCTCCAACGTGCTCTGTATGTGTATAGCAGCAAAGTTTGTGAACGACTTTATGAAGTTTTGCTTTGTCTTTTACTCTCTTTCTTTTAATTCTGAGCCCAATTGGACATGCTTTTATTTCAATTCCACTTGTTCCTGGCTGAAAATTATGTTCCTTATTTTTTGAATTTGCACCTAGATTTTTCTTTTTCTTTTTTTCTCTCCAACGCTTTTGAGTCTCTTTTCTTCACACTACTCTTTCTTCTTTGCTTAGTCGGTGACGTTTCATCTATAATGTATTGTCCTTATACACTTTATATGTGCTGAGACCCCTGGATCTGCGTGTGTGTTCTCCGTCCCCGCGAGACGGTCCTGGGTCAATCTCTTGGCACAAAGTCTCATGTTTACAGTCCCCACAAGACTCTCCATGGCCAATCTCTTTCATCTCGCAGGTCTTTTAAGTGTCTTCCGTGGTCTTCACGTGAAGATCACGTCTTGTATCCATAGTGTTTCTCTCCAGGATTTTTTATTTTTATAATAGAGAGATAAGTAACAAAAGATAAAGGTAAGGCCAGATTGCTGGGAGTACAAAAAAGCTCCAGTTAGGCTGGAGGAGAAACAAAATCTGCAGTGTTTTTATGGCCAAATGACCACCTAGCCACCACTGGGCATTCTACCAAACATGAATGCTCCTAAATCAGTCCTCTTTGTTTTCAGGCTTCACATGATAGGATTTGAAGAAATTGATCTCATGGACTGCTGAGATACCTGCCTTCATTCCATCAACAAAGGTGCCTGCATGGCACCTTGGTCAGGTGGTAAAGAACCAGAAGAGACAAAACAGATTAGTAAACATTATGGATCCCTGAAGAATAAGATAATTCTATGCACATATTGTCTATTAGGAATACAACTAAAATGTAACTACAAAAGAGACCAATTAAAACAGTGGGTTTTTAGCAGTTTTTAAAAATATTCCACGGTATTAGTCTGGTGAATTTCTACTGGTAAAGTATTCCAGATTTTAGGTGCATAACAGCAAAGAACACCTAACCACTTATTTTAAGCGTGGCTCTTGGAATTATAAGTGGACCTCCATTTGAAGATCTGGGGTCTGCAAAATATAGGAAGGGGCATGATTAGTTAAGGCTTTATACACCATTAGCAGTATTTTAAAGTCTATTCTGAATAGCACAGATAACCAATGTAGCGACGCTAAAACTGGTGAGATTTGCTCAAATTTTCTTTTTTGCTTATTAAGATTCTAGCTTATGCATTCTGAACTAATTGCAACAGATTGATGTCTTTATTAGGTAGTCCTGTTAGGAGTGCAGTAATCTAGTCGACTAAAAACAAAAGTGTAAATTAATGTTTTGGTGTCTTGTAAAGTTTAAGATGTCTAACTTTTGTTATAAAGGGTGGTCCAGATCTAATCATGCAATTTTTATTATGGTATAACTTATTAATTTTATCACATAGAAAATCATCCGAAAAATACCGGACCATCAAGAACTGTGTGAACTGACGACATGAAGAATTGTTTTCGCACCAAACTGGAATTCTCCCGGCATAAATCAAAGTCATCCAGACAATCTGGATCTGCATAATTAGATCTGGACCACCCTGTATTCCTTAAATGAAAAAATGCATTCCTGTGATTATGTGATTTAAAAGTTTAGGTCAGAGTCAATGATTACCTCTAAATTCTTTACCTCCACTTTGACTTTTAAACCTAAGAAATCAACTTTATTTCTAATACCCTTGGTATTTCCATGTTTGCCAATCACTAAGATTTCTGTTTTTTCCTTATTTTGTTTTCTACATATTAAATTGGACATACTGATAAGACACTGGATCAGAGAGAGTCAGGGTTATCAGGCCCCATAGACAAATAAAACTGTGTGTCTTCTGCAAGAATGTGATACTTCACCTTGTGCTTTGTTCTAAAGGAAGCATGTAAATTGAAGAAAGCAGCAGAACCAGAATAGGTACTCTTTTGGTACACCATATAAAATATTATAGGTTTCTAAAGTACAATCACCACAGCTAACAAAGAATTTTCTAACTGTTAAATAAGACTGAAAGCAATTTAAGACAATGACGGGAGGCCTGTCCATTGTCTAAGGTGATTTATAAGAATACTGTGGTTTGTGGTGTTAAAAGCTGCATTCAAGTCTAAGAGAAGAAGAACAGATATGTGGCCTTTGTTCTCATTAACCTGAAAATCAATTACTATTATAACCATTGCAGTTTCCATACTATGATTTGTTCTAAAACCTGACTGAAATTTATCAAAAATAGAATGCTTATTCAAGTAACTGTTTAGATGTTTAAAAAAGGTCTTTTCAAGAATTTTACTTAAGAAAAGCAGGTTAGAAATTGGTCTAAAGTTATCAAGGACAGAGGGGTCGAGATTAGTTTTTTCTTGAGCAAGGGCTTAACAATTGCAGTCTTCAGACAGTCAGGGAAGTCTCCCGCATCTAATGATGAGTTCACTATGTCAAGTATACTATTAATTAGGACATCAGAGACTTCTTTAAAAAAATTTGTTGGTACAGGGTCAAGGACACAGGTGGAAGGTTTGAGATGAAAAATGAATCAATGTAGTTCTGGTGGATCTATTCCAGTGAAAAAATTTCACTCACTTAAAAGGGCATGCTAGAGTTCAAAAGGGTTAACTTTAGGAGGATGTTCCATATTATTTCTAATGTAATTTATTTAATGTTTAAAAAATATAGCAAAAGCCTCACACATTTCACTAGTAGTTTTTAGGAGGCATTCGATTGAATGAGCTGGATTTAGAAGACAATCAATATTTGAGAATAGAATTCTTGGATTACCAGCAATATCATTTATGATTCTAGAGAAATATGACTGCCTCTCAAGGGGGAATGCATTGTTATATTCAGTTATTTGTGCCTTCAATATTTCATATAGTGGACTATCAGTTTAGTTTTTCTCCATTTACGCTGAGCTCTCCGGCATGTACTGTATAAATCAGACACTCTTTGGAACTTTCAAGATATGATAGTGCTGGAGGATTTCTTAACAGTATTTTTAGGTGGCACTAAGTCAGTTGCTGTTCTAACCTTAGCATTAAAATTTTCCACCTTACTGGTTACACTATTAGCTTCATTAAGGTAAGCACTATTATTGGACTGATTGTTTAGAATATTAACACTGCAGGTGTATCAAAATAATGTTTTTTTAACAATACGCTTCTCATTAGTTGTAGTTATTAATGCTTCTACATCATATAATATGTTATGTTGCTATGCCAATATCCATGACCTGCCTCACGTCAACTTTCAATCCTTTTGAAATTGTTAGATCCAGCGTGTGGGCTGGCTGACATGCTGACATAGATCAAAAAAGTTCAGTAAGTTCATGAATTCTCTTGTTTTCGGGTCACACTGGTTATCTACATGAAAACTGAAATTGCCTGCAATTATCAACTTGTCATAGTTCTGCTATTATTATAGATATCAAGTCTGAGAATTCCTCAATAAATGATGCATTATATTTTAAAGGTTTATAAATGGTCGATGCAAGAAACTGCGACACTTCTTGAATAACCGCGGCAAGATGAAAAGTACCAAAACCAGCATATTTACATTTTAATTGGCTCGAGTAAATACTTGCTATAGTACTAATACAGTGCACATCTATAGGTTTGCATTTATACCTCTTTGTCCATGTTTTTTTATTTAGAGTATGGTTCATTATTATAGTGCTAATACAGTGCATATCTAAAGGCGAAATCACAACAGAATTATCACAGCCTAACATAGCATTATAAAAAACATTAGGACTAAAATTACATAGTCAAGAGAGACAGATTACTGTCAAGATATTGTTGGAGAGTACCCGGGTACCAGATCTGCTTGGATGCAGACCTTCTCGTCTGTAGAAAGATGGTCTCTCCCTGAAAATATCCCAGTTGTCCACAAAACTGATGTTTTGTTTCTTGCTGAAGCTTCTCAACCAGTTCTTCAAGGCCAGCAGACAACTGTAGGATTCATCTGACCTTCTAGCCAAAGGCAAAGGATCTGAAATGATGAATCTTGTAACCAGGGTCCTCTCCTTCATGGGTTGAATTAGTGCTGTGAAGGTTGTCTTTAGAACCTCAGACTGTTAATATTAAATGTCGGTAATGCCTCCATTGAGTGGTCCCAACATCCCTGTCCTTCTCTGTGACTGGGCTGTTTTCTAATATCTTGTACTCATGCACTGCAAAAATAACAAACAAAAGTTTTATGTTTAGGGCATGCAATACTGAGGTGGCATATAATTGAATCCCCAATAACAAGTACATTACCAAAGTTTGCTGGCATGGTGGGGGATTGGAGAGGGTCGAAGCGGTTCTGGATGATGACGCTTGCCTCAGTTGATGGATGTGCTCTAGCCTTGAGCCCCTGCCTGCATTACAGGAACAGTCAGATTCCTCTCAAGTTGCCCTCTCAAGTAGGAGCGGCAGTGGGCACTTGGGCCAGTGTACCAACTGCTCTGGGCAGGATTGATGCTGCTGATTTGAGTCGAGTCTTGTGCATATGTCCAGCATACTGACGCTCTAATTAGGACAACGCAATAACAATACTAATTAAAAAAATATTCATAATTAATAATAATAATAAAAGGTTGATTTTGCAATAAACATATACAATTATTATATGGGTTACAGATTAAATCAAAAGAAGCTCTTTGTAGCTTTAACACCTGTAGACAATTTGAGTACTTATCTCACCAAACTCACTATGTGATTAGACACATCCTTTAAATTTGAAAGGTGAATCACCCCTTAGTACCAGCAACTACACTGGCAGCTGTTCAGCGAATTGTGCAATTCAACAAAAGAAGCCATTTAAGAAGCCAAGTTGCAGTTGTAATTGCTTGTTTGCAGGTGAACACAAACGACTTCTTAATAAACAACTAATAGAGAAATGGAGGCTGCCCAGGGGTGACATAATGATTCTCCTTGGTCTAGTGCAGGATGAACTGGAAAAAGGAAAACACCAGAATGTTACCCTCAGTCTCACTTTGCAGATTCTGACGGCTCACCAGCAGATCCCTGCAAACTGTGGGTGATGCACATGGCCTCAGCAAGGCTCCTGCGTCCAAATCTGTGCATGCAGTGACCAGATTGCTACTGTGCCAAGCATGCAACAAACATTGAGATTGTGGGTTCAGTTCCTGCTACTGACACTGTGTGACCATGAACAAGTAATTTCACTTGCCTGTTTTCCAGCTGGAAAAAACAAAAGAAATACAGTCAATTGTATATCAAATGTTATAAGCTGCCATGAGTAAGTATAGTAAATAACAATAATACTAATAAATTGCCTTGCATGAAAGTAAAATTTGTTTTCATACCATTTCATTTTAAGTGCAGTACATGGAACGACCACCTCTATTTTTACTCGCAGCCTCTTGAATCCCATCCATAACTGTAGGAAACGGATTCTCATTGCCGAATGTGTAGGTGATAAGCAATCAACCACCAGGGACTTTTTACAGACATTGTGGCTAAGGGCCAGGGTGAACATATGATGCTAGTATTTGGTCCAACTCTGGAGTGTTTCAGATGGCAAGGGATTGTGTGTGTGGTTCAAGATGGTTAATGGGAGACAGTAGGTGTCCTCTTTGCAAATATTTGCTAACGCCAATGTTAAATTTACAAACCATTGCTGAGGAGAGCTATAACACCACACATCAAAGCACACACACTGTTCCAAAAAGGGTTCTGGGCATGTGAAAGATCTGATCCTGGTGCATAAGTCCAAGGGGGCTTTCATGAGTCTTGGAAAACAACACTTCTTAATTTTTTGCCATCAACTTCTATATACTGTATGTTGTTTCAACTCCTCTTTTGTGAAGTGTTGCTTTTTTCCTTCTGCTACTTTTGCGAGGAAGCCATGTCACGTGTTGAGCCAATTTATAGATTTTTGACTAATACATTTAATTAATCTTATCGGTTAGTCATAATTTTAATTTCTTTGTTTTGTGCTTTTCCATGTGTTTTAATAGTTATGTTTATTAGTTGTTGTTTTTTTTTTTGCATATGTCCAATGTGATAATATATATTTGGCAACTGAAATGCATTCTTGTTATCGACAGGCTGATTTCCTAACATGGACACTGGGGACAAGGCCACCAGAAAGTTCATGAAGCGTAAAACTCAGTTGCTCTTTATCTACGTTGTTCACTATATCGTTGATTATTCACTAAGATTGAATGTTTTTGGGAAACACACCCCGGCTCAATAATTAATGTTGATGTTTTCTGATATTTACATATGTTGTTGGTATGGAAAACTAGACTTCATTTCATTACTTTCAAGACAAGCTGCCATCAATAAAAGTATTTTGGGAAACTGAAAAAGGCAGGGTGCATCACTGATAAACAAGTGCTGAGTTAATCTTCAGCAAAGGCAGACCAAAGGAAACTGGAACATTTTATTTCAGTCTTTAAAAATGTATAGGTGTGCTCCATTGCAAAATCTGAGATACATAAGGAACATTTGTCAATATATTAATTAACTCAACTTTAAAAAATAGTTTTCAAAAGAGAGCCTGTTTCTGCAGTAAAATTAAAAATTACTGAAAAAAAATGTAACTGTTTGCATTTTGTAAAAGGCAGTCTTTTCCAATGGACACCTGTTAATTTTGTTAGTGGCTGACTAATTGATTTCATACTCTAATTTTCAAGCAAACCAAAAAGTATTTTCTAAATACCAGAAGGTTATGAGTCCCGGGAATGATGTAATTATTTTTAAGTTGCTTTGAATTATATTTTGTCGACTTTGTAAAGCCCCTTGCGAATGTGCACTCTTGGAAGTTGACTACATGATGTATAATTTAACTGATTAATTCTCTGGTATAAAACATACTCTTTGTAATAGGGGGCTTCATTATAAAGCCACTACCCGCTGACCACAGCTACTTAGGCATTGTCTCAAAAGGGAAATACACACAGATATAAGTACACGCACACACACAGATCATTCCTCCAAAAGATTAGTTTTACAAAATAGCCTAAACCATGCTGACAGATTTATGTTATTTGTCAATTGTGTATATTCCATAGTTGTTTTTGTCACCAACTGTTACCTAGAAAATTGATAATTGCTATTATTACATGTATTTATATATATTTTATGTTACATTGTCAATTGTGAATGATATCTTTTTTTATATTTTAATGCATTCTCTGTTATGTTTGTATTTGTGTTCTGTAACTTTAAATCTGCTGCCATAGTCTCTGCTTTGTGGGTGGATCTGCAGGTAGTGAGGGCACCTTGACATTACTCAGCTTGGTCTTCCTTCTGGCTTTATATTGAACCAAGAAGGAGAGATTCAGCAGTGAAATATTAAGGTTGTTTGGAATTTTTTTGTTGTTGTTGATTATCATTGCTCTATTTCTTTGATTATTCTTTGGATTAAGTATATTGGGCATTGTTTGATGTGAATTGCCTGTTTAGGGAACTTCTTTTTGCTCTTTTGAACATTTTTTGTTATATTATCTTTTTGTAAACAAATATTTTCCATTTATAAGTATACTTTTATAATCTTTGCAAGTCAGAGGTCGACAGTTTTCTCCCTTGTGAGGAGTTGTCTACGTTAGTTTTAGACTTTTGTTGCATTGCATTTCATACATGGAGTGTTGTTTGAACTTTTAAAACCAGTTCTTCATTTTCTTTTTCGCCTGAAGCTAGCAGGTAGCAATTGAGACTTAGCTGGTATTGAGGAAGCCTCTTCTGGGCTGCCAAGGAGAGCCCTTGGCCTATTTTTCTTGTGCTCACTAGTAGCTAGTTTATGTAAGCAAATACTCACCTTTTTTAGACATGCAATGTTGTGGCTGTGTGCTTCTATTTTTAATGAAAAACAAGATTAATATATGAAAGAGTGTGAAATTTGGCCTTTCTAATGATACTGTAAAAACTTTATAGGTTTAGCTTGAACTGATAAAATACTTATGGGAGATACCTAATCTATGTGATAATCACATAGAAGAAGGTATTTTCATTATATAATGAAAATATCAAGAGAGTGGGATGGCCAGAGTTCTTGGAAGAAGAAATAAGAAAACAGCACACGTGAAAGCAACTATGCAATGCAACCTTCTATCAGCTTACAACATCACAACTGCATAAAAAAGAAGTCTGTCCTTGTTTTTAACAGGACATTTGACTTTAAAACAGACTTAATAGCATAATCAGAAATGTGAATTTCAGTGCCATTCCTTCCAACTAGCTAATATCATATTTCTGATTAATCCTTTAAGCTCTGATATACATATGTTGAATGAACAAGCACATACTGCACAATGACCTACATGATATGTGGAGGAAAAATTGTTCTAAGCAATAGTAATAAGTTCCATCCCTGATCTCCCTAAACCATTTTAGTACACGCATAGTCCAGCCAGCAAATACAATTTGTTTTTGTATAGCCCAGAATCAATGGGTTTTAACAGGCCCCCAGCATTGACAGTGTTAGAAGACAAAAAAAACTCCCAGAAAAAAACCCTTGAAGGGAAAAATGGAAGATACATGGGAAAGGCAGTACAAAAAGAGACCCCTTTCCAGGTCGGTTGCACATGTAGTGGGTGTCAAAAAGAAACAGGGGAAATACAATACAATATATAGAACAGAACACAAATACAATAAAAGGCTTTACCAATAACAATCAAAATACAATATAATTTTTAATATACAGTATATTTTACTACTCCATTAGTATATGAATAGAAAATACCTACATCTAAATCAAAACTACTTTATGTGGCCTTGTTTTAATTCTGTACAAAATCTCTGTCTCAATGAATGCATTGTAGAGATTTGAAAACTGCTTTTGTGTTACAGTTCTATTCCAGTTATGCACAAGTAGCTACATGCACTACCATTCTCACCTGCCATTATATATATTCTCTGATGAACTCCTTGAGCTGTTAATTTGATCTCTACAAAGCCTAACTGCAAAGTTAACATCACTGGCTTTGAATGTAATTTTTAGAACCTAGGCAGACACCTTTCTTGCTAGCCTTAACTGTGGGACTGTTATAGCATAATCTGTTAGTGGAATGAAGTTGTGTACCTTTTGTTCATAAAGTGCTTATTGTTAAAATTAAAAACTGAAAATCATGGATCCATTGTAAACGGATGACAGATAACAGTAAAAGAGAAAAAACGAAAATGAATTAATGTTTTGTGAAAAATGATCACTGTAGTCAAACAAAGAAATATGATAAGTTTAGAAAAAGTGGCACCTGCAATTTCTGCATGTTTAATTATAATTGTTAGGTTTTCACTTAAATCATGCAACATCATATTTTCAATGTTCTTATCAAAATAAACAATTTAATTACAGTGCCAATACAAACAGCTTGTCAGTTGCTTTCCCATTGAAGCAATGTGTACACAATCAGCATTACACTGTGAGATAAACTGACTTTTCTAACTTACAATTTTCATCAATATTTTGTAGCATATAATTCCACCTGATTTGGTATCTGTAAACTTGACCAGCTAGTTCTTTATATTCTGATCCAGATTTTTTATATATCAAAGACAGCAGCAAACCTTGCACTGTTCCCTTTTGGACACCACTTTTAAGAAGATGCCTGCAGCTGAAATGCCCAACATTCCTTTACTTACAACATGTCTGGCCATCATTTTTTATATAATCTGAAAAACCCTAAGGTAAAGATATTGTGATACTGATATTGTGTACAACTAATGGATTCCTTAAAACAAACCTTTAAATAGCTTATTTAATTTAATGATGTTTAATTACAGTGAGTCTCAAGTGAGTTTTTTTTTTTCTGGTTAATCAGATTCATTTTATCCAACAGTTGTACTTTTAACTCCTTAAAACCAATGTTCTGCCTTGCTGGTCTTTGTTAACCTTTTCATTATTTCTCATATAATTCAATTTTTTTAGATCTAAAAAATACTTTCGTGAAAAGTGCTTTTACCCTTTAAACTGAGCTAGTGTATAAGCTGATATCAATAAATCAAGGGGTGGCATGTTGTCACAATGCAATTTTGGAGCCTTGCTGAGCTAGCATTTAAGGTTCAGTTCAATGTGCAATGGTGTCATCTTGTTGTACATTTAATATTTTACCAACAGCCACTTTGCTTTCATCTTGACAATATAGTTTCATCCCATAGCTATCAGTTGAGTGAATTAGTTATTGTAATGGCTTACAGAGAATGCTCTTCACTGTTGAAAATTTATGTATGGAAGCACAGTAATCACAGTAATTAGAACTACTTTAGTGTGCTCCATTAGTTTGCAGAGGCCAGCAAAAAACAATCAAACACTTAATTATACAATTATAGGCAAACTAGTCTCTTAGTTACATTGTAATGAAAACAGGTGTCAACTGGATTTCTGTTTGTTACTATAATGTAGTAGGTTTCCTATATAATGCTTTATGTTTTGCCTTTTTGAGCTGCACATAAGTTGTAGTGATGTCTGTAGCTAGAAAACCACAAAGGGAAACACATATTTTAAAACAGTTTTTTATTCCTAAGATTTAGACAACCTCTAGCAGACACACTTTTAACTGGGACACTGTACAAGTAAAATTCAGGGCTAATAATACTAAGAGTGCCAGAGAGCTGGCTGAATCATGCCTATCAAATGAAAATGCAATTAAGAGACACTTGGACTTGAAGAACACTAAACTAATGAAAAAGACTTTATGACCAACACCTTCTGAACCCCCTTTGCTATATATTGCCTTTGATTCCTGTACGTCTAAACAGTTTCCTCTGGTGATGACACCTGGTAGGTTGTCGAAAGCTCAGGAATAAAAAAGTACTTTAACATATGTGACTCATTTTCTCTGTTTGTGTGTATATATATATAACTCAATATATACTGTATCTCAATTATAAAAAAAAATCCAGGGAGGGAGACTAGGGAGATGAGACGGGATCTTCTCGGAAGACAATTTAAAGTCCCACGAGAGACACTTTAACGTCACGCAACGGCAATTTGATGTCCCGTGAAAGGCACTTTAATATCACACAAGACAAGGCAGTGAGACATAATTTAAAACAAGTTCACGAACATCTAACCAAGTAGTTGTTGAAATGCTTTTGGCAGACAGACATCATGTGCTCCCAGCTCTTAAAACAAAAGCAAGCGACAAGCAGAACACGCAGCTTACCAGCAGCAGCAGCAAGAAGCCTGCAGATGATCCAACCGCTTCTCCGTAGTTTGCATTCAGCCCCCGTCCCCCCTTTCACAAGCGGCAGAGATCCAAAGTGGCAAAAGGACAGCTGCTGTACAGGCTTTGAAATGATCGACACAAAGCGTGACAAGCAGAAAATGCAGCTCACCAGCAGCAACAAGCCAGCAGATGGTCTGACTTCAACTCCTTAGCGTGTATTCAGCCCCCCCTTCACAATGCGAGTGGCAGAGACATGAAGTGGCAAAAGGACAGCTGCTGTACAGACTTTTAAATGATTGACGTGCAGCGTGACAAAAAGAACACGCAGTTCACCAACAGCAGCAGCAGAAAGACAGCAGATGAAACAAAATTACAGAGGCACTTAATCATCACAGTCTAACACCAAGTCAGTTAAGCTTCAGGGATATCAATCTGTCCAGTTAGAAAGCATAAGTGATTGTGAATCAACTTCACTTGCTTTGGTGCAAATGAAAATGACAACAGGTGCCCTGGAGAGGCAACAGCAAGACAACCTCTGAAAAGGGAATGGTTTTGCAGGTGGTCACAATAGACAATTGCTCTCTCCTTTTCCTCACTGACTGATGCTTCTTTAGTTTGGTGTTTTGCTAGTATCCTTGTCAGTACTGGTAGCATGAGGTGGTACACACAGCCGATTCAGGTTGCATAGATAGTCCAGCTCTTCCAGTGTGGCACATCCATATGTGCCATCACGAGAAGGTTTGCTGTGTCTCTCAGCACAGTCTCAAGAGCATGGAGGAATTATCAGGAGACGGGCATTTACATGAGGAGATCTGGATAGGGCTGTAGAAGGGTATCAACCCAGCAGCAGTACCTATATCTTCTCCTTTGTGTAAGGAGGAACAGGAGGAGAATTGCCAGAGCCCTACAAAATGACCTCCAGCTACCTACTGGTGTGCATGTTTCTCACAAAACTGTCAGAAACAGACTCCATGAGGGTGACATAAGGGCCCAACTTCCTCTAGTGGAACCTGGGCTCACAGCCCATTACCATGCAGCTCAATTGGCACCCCATTCTCTTCAAAGATGAGAGCAGGTTCACACTGAGCACATGTGACAGACATGAAAGAGTCTGGAGACACCATGGTAAATGTTATGTAGCTTGCAACAATTATCCAGAATGACTGGTTTGGTGGTGGGTCAGTGATGGTCTGGAGAAACATACCCTTGCAGGTTCACATAGACATCCATGGGGTAGGCACTGGTACCCTGACTGTTGTTAGGTACCAGCATAAAATCCTTAGAGCCATTTTCAGACCTTACACTAGTGCAGAGGGCCCTAGGTTCCTCCTGGTGCCGGACAATGCCCGGCCTCATGTGGCCAGATAGTGTAGGCAGTTCCAGAATGATGAAGTCATTGATACCATTGACTGACTTGCACGTTCCCCAGACCTGAATCCAATTGAGAACCTCTGGGACGTTATGTATCCTATGCCTCCAAGTAGCACCACAGACTGTCCAAGAACTCACTGATGCCCGAATACAGGTCTGGGAGGAGATGCCCGAGGACACCATCCACTGTCTCACCAGGAACATGCCCAGACGTTATTGGGAGGACATACAGGAACATGGGGGCTAAACACACTACTGAGTCACATTGTGAGTTGCCATGATGAAATCCACACAAGTTTGATCAGCCTGTGATTTTAATTTTTGACTTTGATTTTTGGTGTTATTTTTTACATTACATTATGTATTATTTTGCTCTCTACAAATTACACAGTATTATTCAGTAAGGAGATTGCACGAGAATATTTCATTCATTGAGATCTGATGTGTGATTTAAGTGTTCCCTTAATTCAGTGTGTATTTTTATAAACGCTATATATATTGTGAGACTTCTGAACTCTTTGAGACTCTCACCAACGGGAAGCGCAATTGCTTCTTTTGAGACCCCCCCCCCAATGGGCCGATATGCAGAAGTTCGACTGTCACTTCTACCGAGCTGACCTCTGGCAGAAGCAAAGCACTAGTCACTCAATGGGTGATGCAGGGAATATTATAACTTGGCCACTGACCTGGCCCCGAACTTCCCTGTTTGCTGTATTTGTGTACAGTGATCCCTCGCTATATCGCGCTTCGACTTCTGCGACTTCACTCTATCGCGGATTTTAAATGTAAGCATGTCTAAATATATATCACGGATTTTTCGCTGGTTCGCGGATTTCTGCGGACAATAGGTCTTTTAATTTATGGTACACGATTCCTCAGTTTGTTTGCCCAGTTGATTTCATACAAGGGACGCTATTGGCGGATGGCTGAGAAGCTACCCAATAAGAGCACGTATTGCATATTAAATAAAACTCCTCAATGATATATGTTCGCACATTTCAAAGCTCTAACAGTCCGTATTGATTTTTGATTGTTTGCTTTTCTCTGCGCCTGACGGAGGGGGTGTGAGCAGAGGGGCTGTTTGCACAGAGGCTGTTTGCTTAGAAGATACGGACACTCCTCTAAAAAATGCTGAAAAGACTACCTTCACATTGATCCCTTCACTGCGGCAGCTTTATCGCTGGTGCTTCGTTTACTTAAAAGCACAACGGCCTTATTGATTTTTGTTTACTTTTCTCTCTCTCTGATATTCTCTGCTCCTGACGGCGCTCCTTTGAAGAGAAGATATGTTTGCATTCTTTTAATTGTGAGAAAGAACTGTCATCTCTGTCTTGTAATGGAGCACAGTTTAAACGTTTGACTAAAGGGTGTTATTTCATGTCTAGAGGGCTCTAATAATGTTAAAATTGTATTTAGAAAGTCGTAAACAGGTTTTCTATGCTCTAACTGCGAAAATATTTATAAATAAAGATTTATAAATAAAGAATCCTACTTCGTGAAAATTCATTTATCTGTCTGGAGCGGATTAACCGCGATAAACAAGGGTTTACTGTATAACTGTGCAGAGAATATTTATAAACAGTGTGGGAGAGTTTCTAAGGGCTTAAAATATATAAAAATAACCCTACAAACATATGATTTCTACTTTGCGGATTTTCACCTATTGCGGGGGGGTCTGGAACGCAACCCCCGTGATCGAGGAGGGATTACTGTATATTAGAATGGTAGATCCCACTACAATAAATAACCTTGCTGTTCCTGTTTTGAGTGGGATAAAATTGGTTTTGCTAAAGTACTGAGACTCAGCCTTGTCTTTAGGGTTCAAGACACCAACTCATGCATCACAGTATGTGACTATATACAGTGTGTGTGTGTGTATATATACACTCCTTCTGGGCCACATACTATAAGAGAAGGACGGTCCCAGAAAGAGGCGCCTCATTCTGGGTATGAACAACCCACCAAACAGAGCTCTGAGCCTGAAGCCTGACTGCTCTATAGAACTTTATTACTATAGGTAATGGCTGACTTTGCTATTTTCTTCCTTCTAGCACCATCATGCACCTATTATTTTTGTTTGACTTTATCATTTCAGTAAATGGGGTGGCCAGGTTGGCATGCCAACATTTCATTTGGACTTGTGCATTCCTCTCGGTTGATGGTAAAATATATTTGATTATATTCTCAGCGGGGGGATTACATATTTCTCAAGGTCTTTATGATCGAGTGACTTTTCAGTTTCTGCCTTAATCTTCTCTAATGGTAGTGTTTTTCTCATTTCTTCTCATCTTCTCCTTTCATCAGAACAGACTGTGCTCCTCTTTCCCCTCCGATATATGTTACCCATTCTTAACTTTTCAGTTGCACAGATGATAAACGCTATAGGGTTAAAACATCTTTTACCTTCTTTTCTGTATGAAAATGACTGTTACCCTTTTTCCCTTTACAGATGCACAGTGATGCAACCCTGTAGTAGCTGCATTTGATTATAATCTCATTTTTAAATGTTATAATAAATACTTAACCTTTTTAATAAACAGGAGAATTTACAAATACTTTGCAGAGAAAATAAGAATTCATTAATGTGAATTATTCACTAGAGCAGAAATTGAACACATCCATCCTTCATTTTATAAACCCTCTTTGTGTTGAAAAGAAAATTATCAGGCACAAGAAAGGACAGTGTATGAAGCCGCATTAGCAATTCATTTCTTCTTTTTAGACATGTTGTATATTTTAGAATTTCAATTCATCCTTCCAGTTTATGAATGCTTTTTCCAGTACAATGTCACGAAAATCCTATCCCACCAGCACTGAGCATAAGGCAGGATAGGATGCCAAACACATTTATTTAAAGTTATTATCATGGATTTGCAGGGGCTCCATCCCTGTCTTGGGTTTATAAGTGTTGCCTTATTTTTCTTTATGAGTCTGTTTGTGTAAACTTCTCTTTATTATTTGTTTTTATTGAGTATTTCTTCTCTGCAAATTATTTTGTAATCATTTTGTTGTCTTTTGTTTATGTTAATATATTTTCTTATTCTCCCTTTCTTCTTTATGTTGCATTTATGGGTGCAGGGTCTCCCAGTGCTGCAGTTGTGCAACTATTTAAAGTGCCTAGGCAGCTACTGGAACATTGAATAATTCTTTATTCCTGTGTTTCCCAGAACCTATTTTTTCCAGATCTTGGATTAATTATTTGAAGGTTAATTTGGTTTTGCTAGTTCTTGAAATCATTTCCTTTTTTATTGCTTGACCTATAAGAATTGTTTGGCTTACTTTTTTTTTGCATTATGCATTTCTTACCCTTATTTCATTATTTTTTATTATTTTGGCCTTTATGTTTGCTTGACATTTTCTTTATTATTGTATTTTTGGATTTTTTATTCTCTTTCAATTGTTTTGGTTTCTTCTTCTTCTTTCGGCTACCCCCGTTAGGGGTTGCCACATCGGATCATCTTCTTCCATATCATTCTGTCCTCTTCTGTTACACCCATCACCTGCATGTCCTCTCTCACCACATCCATAAATCTTCTTTTAGGCCTTCCTCTTTTCCTCTTCCCTGGCAGCTCTATTCTTAGCATCCTTCTTCCAATAAACTCAGCATCTCTCCTCTGTACATGTCCAAACCAATGCAATCTCGCCTCTCTGACTTTGTCTCCCAACCGTCCAACTTGAGCTGACCCTCTAATGTACTCATTTCTAATCCTATCCATGTTTGTCACACCCAATGCATTTATTTTTAAATCACAACAGATCTATTAAAACAAAAAGCATAAGCACAGATTGATGTGATACTACAAAAAATGTTAAAACTAACCATGGTTCTAGTTATTATTTTACAGAACCTCCGAACAGTCATCAAGGCCTTGTAGCCACACCTATTGAGTCAGTGTAGTGTGTCTAGAAATTATAAAAAGGTGCAAAAAATAGCATTGGAGAGACAGACACATTGTTTGTGGTGTAATTGGCTTACATGTTTTTGCATCTGCTCACGTGTGACTGCACATGAAGAATATGTTATTAAACTCCAGCCATGTGCAGAGGGTACTCCCTAATGCTTAAACTAAAAAAAAAATAAGAGAAAAAGAGAAGAATTGTGTTTAGATTTCTGAGTTTCCAGATAAAGAGTTTGTGCTGCTGCTTAAGCACTTTCATTGGTGCCTCTCATGGACCTATGAGTGACGGTGGTCTAGTCGAGTTGAGATGGCCATGTAGCTTTCCGAAATCTCCTTCCAGGTTTCAATTACGTGTTGGCTGACAGTGGTTGTGATATTGTTAGGTTCTTGGAACCATATCAATTTTTTATTCCAGAACAGTTATTCACCTTCAAGCTGACAGCTCTAAAGTTAGCTTCTGACATCATGAAGCTATAAGTACATATAGTAAAAACATATGCAAAAATACAGGGATTGAAGGCAAAAAAAATCCCTTCTGTTTTTATTCTTAAAAAGTGGTGCAATCATTAAGTCTTTGCAGTGAGGTAGTTGCTTGAGATATATGTGGTACTGCCTAGACTTTATTGGCCTTCATCTAGATCAGTACTTTTGATTTTGAACATAAGCAGATTCATGGTCTCTGAATTTCCCCATGGAATTTCTAAATGTGCCCACGGAATTAATAAAGTTTATCTAATCTAATATTAGTCTTTCGAAACCCTTGCCTATGCTCACAGTTTCATTTGCTGATCCAATCAACAGCTCCCCAGTTTCTGTTTAGACTGCAAGGTCTGCCTATCCTGTCTCAGTGTCAGATGTCTACTGTCTTTCCATTCTGCTGGTTGTTCTTTCTATGACTGTTATTGATTTGTTGGCCTTATAATTTGTGTCCTGGTTTTAATATTTCCTTATTGCAACTATAATTCATTCCCTTTTTAGCATTCTGGTTTACCCCATTTGGACATGCTTATTAAATCCATTAGAATGCTGACTCTGATTAGGCACATTTTTGTGTTTACCTCTTGGAAAAAAAAAACTCTTATTGTTTTATTTTATTCCTTGCTGACCATGTGGTTAAGGTCTAGTTTTTTGACTCCTGCTTTATTTTTGATAACTGTTCTGTTTTAACCTACATTCTCATTGTCTACAAACAATTTCTTGGCTTTCTTACCCTGTGTGGCACATATAACAGATTAAGTTTAGCCCTAGTAAGAAATCCACAATGATCACACTTGTAACTATTTCTATTCTATCTTTATGCCATGATTTTTCCCATGTCTATGTGTCATTAAGAAGTGCACTCATCATAGCATTTAGCAAATTAAAGGTACATGAAAATACCATCTTTCAAAGAGTATGTTTCTGAAGTAGTTATTAATGCAAGAGAACACCTTAAAAATACATTAAAATATTAAACTGCATCCTTCAATTTTTGTCTGATTTTCAGTTTTAAAGACATAGAGAGATGGAGCCATTCCCTGCAGCACCGCCTTTCAATCACATAAATACATGCACATGTCTCATTATTGCCCTCTTTATCTTAAAAGAATGACTTTGGAATGTGGGACAATGGCCAAACCATCCAAAAATACTTTCTTCTTAAAAGTGTAGATGTAACTTCTTGAAATACTATTAATACAAATTAAACCAAAGTCTGCACACTCTAGCATGTGGAATGGTTTTCCCTTTAGCTAGTTCTGGTCTCTAGATCCTTTCTCATCCATATGCCCTTAAGATTACTATTTCTGCTTGGGTATTTTCCCTTGAAGCCACTGACAATATTCATTTTTGTGAAGTGAGGTCAGAGAAGAAACCTTTAATAGACTTTATTTAATTAGTGATTCCCTTTCGTGAGGCTCTTTAAAGCATAATAAATGTAATCTCTAACAAGTAAAGTAGTGCACATTATTTGTACAATTACACTTGGGTATTTTTCTTTGCACACATAGTTTACCTTTTTCCATGTTTAGTAAGATATAGTCCGATCATGTTAACCACAAAAACAGCAATGCTGAAAACCTGTTTCAGTTAATTCTTTCAAAGAAGCCCAGACATATTTAGAAAGGTCAAAGGCTTAAAGAAAAGCATTTGTCAAAAACATAAATACTTTAGCAGAAATACATAGTTAAAAATGAAAGATTGTGCTTTTTGTTTAGTGTGACAAAGATATAACCATATGGAAAAGCCACTGGGAAAATTACATACAAAAAATTCTGACCTAAATTATTGCTTGTCTCCAGTCTAATACAAGAAGGATATACATAGACTAAGTGTGTGGGTGTTCCTGCATGTACACATTTACTTCCCTGAAGGTTCACAGGATTCATGTGACTCAGGCTGAAGCAACTATCACCAGTTACAAAAGATTATATGAAATGTGAGTGAGTGCATGACCAGTACAGTATTTTTAAATGAAATCATTTGGAAGACAAGATTGGATAAATAATCACACATTTGATCAAATAACCACCAGTCTTGGCTGAGGTTGACTGGTGTGAAAATTAATAAGAGGGCCTTTATTATTAGGGCGGCATGATGGCGCAGTGGTAGTGCTGCTGCTTTGCAGCTAGGATACCATAAAGTACTCGAGCCTCTCCACTATGGGTGGACACTCCTCACTAATATTCAGGAAGAAATTTACTGTCTTCCAGGAGATGCTCATACCCTCAGATATGTTAATTCATATCTGTGAATCACTCCAGTAAGCATCAGATATTACAGATGAAACCAAAAGTACAACATCATTGTACACAAACAGCAGAGATAAAACCTACAGGTCCCCATACCTCCCAAGCATCTGCATAATGTGATATTTTGTCCATCCAAACTACAAACAGGACAAGTTGGATTCAGTGTGAAAATAGCTGACTTTAAATCTATGTGTAATTGGCTAGATTTCAGTGTTTTAAAGAAAAGGCACAATTCCTGGAAAATTCTGCTGTAGGTTATTGTTAATGGCTGTCTACAGGACATAAATATTTACCTTTCTTGTAAAAAGTCACCTGCTTTGAATAATCAGACTGCTTTCATTAGTATCTCATCCACATGCAATATGATGATACAGAACTGCCTGCTTCCTTTGAAAATGAACAAGTTCTGAGAACACTGGTTTCTAATCAGATACTTCTTGATAGCTGACAACAATACTATTGTTGAACCAAAGTAACTGTGTTTACACTGTCGTTCTGCAGAATAATTTACATACACCATTGTTTAACTGATCATCATGTTGATCTATGTAGAGATTGAAGCATTTATATATTTCTGGATAAATTAGAAAAAAGTAAAACAGAGAAGCATGGTCTAAGACTCTTGACTGCTACCTGCTTCTTTTATGCTTTTTCACCATATGGCTGTGGCTACACCTTGTAACAGTGGCTTGTACCTGGCCCAGGTTCCCCTAGACCTGAGACCTATAGCACATGTCTCCATATGCAATATTACACAGCATCAAACAAAATCTATATGAAAGGGAAAGCTACGCAAAGTGAACATCCATCCATCCCATTTATTATATTAAAGGATAAGTTTGGTATTTTTCAAGTCGGATTTTATTGCATATTCCTGGTACTATATTTCTCGTGGTAAGAGTATAGTATGTTTTCTTTTCACTTGTGGGAGTTCTCAAAACAAACCCAACCACATGTCATGAAAAGCTTACTGTGATTTGGTCTTTTGAAGGGGTGAAAGATTATTGTGAAAGAAGACAAATGGTGAGACAGCGTGCACACATTTCTTCAATTAAAATGGCTGAATTTCATAATATTGGTATGTTTTTGTTCAAAAACGACAGGTATAAACTATTTTACAATGTGTATGAAATTGCAAGACACAGGCAGTGCTTGACAACTGTCTCAGACATATTTGGTAAGTTTTTAAGCTTTTATTTTCCAATAATGCTCCGTGCACTATAATCCTTTATTGCAAAACACCTTTGAGGGCAAGATATTTTTTAAAATTTTCAGAAAGGCATATTTACATGGCAAAGGCATATACTGTATAACGCTTTTGTGAAGAAATGATTTTGACTTGAAAAATACCGAACTTATCCTTTAAGAGGTGGCATGATTGGAATGTTTAAACTTATGAATGGAATTAATACTGTGGATCCAGACTGTTACTTTGAAAAAAAATTCTCCAGCAAGAACATGGTGATACAGTTGTAAATATGTTAATGGGAGGTTTTATACAAATCTTAGAAAATTTATCTTCACATAGAGAACCACAGACACATGTGATAAATTACCATGTAGTGTGGGGGAGAGTAAGACTTTAGGGAAATTCTAGTCATGACTTGGTGTTATTTTGTAGAGTCTTTGTGAATAGGAGGGACAGGCTTGTTGGGCCAAATGACTTGCTCTTGTTGTGAAAAAAAAAAGCCCAGATGAGAATGCAGAAAATTTTATTTGCACAAAATTATGCACAAATGTCTCAGTCCATGGAGTGAGCAATCAATTAAGCAATTCATCTGCTTTTATACTTTTTCTCATTACCATGACCTCATCTAATACATCATGTCATCTGACTCTTGATATGCAAAACTTTATAACCTCCATTAATCAAATAATGCCACCAGTAACTTCTAACTCACATCGATTCTCATATTATACTGAACACTGCTTCATTAAGAGGAATGTTTTAAGGATTGTCCTATTGATCTTAGCACTGCTTCACAGGAGGAGAGCATTGGTTTTCCAATCAGTTAATCCCTGCTTTTCAGAGGGGTGTTCGTTACTCATTTACCTCATTCTAACCTTGGAAAATTACATTGGTAGATTCTCTAAGATGATGCAGAGACCTTTTGCGTTTTAAGCTTTAAGTTACCTTTAGTTAAGTCTTGAGTTACAATCATTTCTTTTCCTTGTGTTTAATATTACATTCTGTTAAGGCTTCATATATATGTACTTGTGATAAGTTGTAAAAGATTATTATGTATTAACTAAAAATTCCATATTCGCATTACAATTAGTGATGTATGTAATCAAATTTTAGCACCAAGAAGAGAAGTGAGAACCAGTCCTAGGAAGGACATCAGGCCATTGCAGGATAAATTTGTCCACACAACCATATCCATTAATTCATAAATTAAAAAAATAAACACAATAGGGCAGTAGTGTTAATGCTGCTGCCTTGCAGTAAGGGACCAAGGATCACGTACTGGGTGGTCCCTGTGTGGAGTTTGCATGTTCTCCCCATGTCTGTTTGGGTTTCCTCCGGGCGCTCCACTTTCCTCCCACATTCCAAAGACATGCAGGTTGTTGGGTTGGTGATACTAAATTGGCCCTAGTGTTTGTTTCGTGTGTATGTATGTGTGTGTTTGTGTTCTCGCCCTCCGATGGACTGGTGCCTTGTTCAGGGCTTGTTCCTGCCTTGCAACCTGTGCTCTTGGGATAGCCTTCAGCACCCCTTGTAAATCTGTTCAGGAATAAGCAGGTTAGAAAATGACTAGAAACGTGGCAATCTGACAACTTAGAGAATTGCTTTTACAAGCTACATATCCACATTTTCACTGCTTTCAATTTGGTTAAGCTATAACTGTTTCTAGTGTTTCCACATTTATTTTTTTGATCCATTTTTTAAAGAACTTAATCCAATTATAGAGTCTCAGGAAGTCAGAACGTACCTGAGCATGGTGAGACAGAAAGCAACTCCTGGAAAAAGTGTTTTAGAGTGAAAAGCGTACACTAACATTTACATGTGCATTTGCAATTGTGATTAATACTTTCTTTCAAAAAATGCTAATGAATACTTTTAATTTCCATGATAACTCTCTGAGTATAAATATAGTTTTTGATACAAAATTTCATTTTGAATTTATTTTTGTTAATTTTATCATTTGTTGGTTTAGCAAGACAAATATAATAACATTTTCTGAGCAGTATAATATGTATGTATTTTTTTAAATGAGAGTCATTCAATCACATTCCCTCTAAACGGAGACAGCGGGTCTTTGATCATAGCAAGTGACCAATTTTGTTCTGTAATTAGCCAAATGCATACTTCCTTTTGGAGAGCTTAAGTGACCCAAAGCAATCAAAGGTGACCATTGACAGACCGCCAGATTTTGAACTCCTGTAGTTGGCAAAACTGCCTGATGGCTTTTAAGTGTTAAAGGATAACTTTTATTTATTCAGTTATGACCTTCTGAGATTAAGTTCAACAAAAAATGTAAGAGATCATACTATCACAATTTATAATTTTCTTTCCAAAATGCCAGTTGTATTAGAAATAAACATAGAAGTGGAAGGGGCCAAACATCTGTATTATTGAAAAAAAAAAACAATAAAAAGCAGGTGCAGGAAGTGAAAGGTCATTTTTAATAAAAGGTTCACCAGATTCATTCACTGGCAGTTTGAACTGAGACACTTAAAGTGCAGAGAGATTAGATTCTTGACAAAAACAAATAAAACAGGAATGTTTCATGAATTCTGTGTAGAAGCTGCACTGTTGTCACTAGACAGAGCTGTTTACTGCTACATTAAATATAACAACTCGGACAAAAATGTGCTTAACATCACATATGGCTCCATGGAAGGGAACTTTAGTTTTTATAAATGGATGACTACACAGATGCACATTTTATTTATATTACAGGTAGTTTCATTGTAGATTAAGAACTTATAATTATCAAAAGTAGACTGTGTTGGTGCTACAACGTAATGGCATAAATTAAACAATTCAACTCAATTGCAGTTACACTACTGCAAATGTGTAGTTTGTAATGTAATACACCATTTCATGCCTAGCCAAAGAAACATTTATGAATTAATAACTTTTAATGCTGTCAAGGTGACATATTGCATTAGTATTGAATTTATTTATGTTAACTACAATGTGAATATGTATTAGCTAGAGGCAAACTTAGGTCTTTAGATAAAGTGCAGTAAAATTGGAAATGTGAAAACAAAATAAATGTCAAATGGACTACATATGGGGTTCAAAAGACAAAATGAAAGTTTGTACATTGGAAGGACAATAGACAGGGGCACCATTGCAGAAGAGATAGAAATGTATCCCAGGTTACAACATATAATGTTCATCAAGGCTGCTACAGGGTAGAAGGTCCAGCAGATGCCAGGGTTTCCTGTCCATATGTGGCCAAAGAGAGTTGGCAAAATGCTGTAAGACACTCTTGCTGAATGGTGTAAACAAAAAGTCACCAGCTAAGGAACAGCTGGCAGGTTGTCCACAATGCCCGTCCACTCATTAGGAGGCAGCATCTTTTTGCTGATATCTGGGCATGAGCAGTAGAGAAGTTACCTAGGAGGACTGTGCCTTTAACACGTACTGAAGGGTCAAGGTGCAAGTACACCAAAATACATTAAGGGGATTTTTTTTTTTACAGATTTACTGTAGTATTAAGTAAGCAGACCCTAGAAGTGATTCTTAAACTACCATCAGGAAGGCCATTCCGTTAAGTACACAGGGGTTCAAGAAATGTTTGGGAAGGCTTAGAGTGGATGCAGTGATTTCTGCATTGTCTGTTTACTTGTCTGTATTCTGCACATGGAAACAACCCCTTGCCCATTTGTAAAGAATGCATAAGTATTAATCCAGATCTATAATGATTAAGGAAAGAAATACAAAAGGAGATAAACCCTACAAAACACTAAAGTTCTAACTACAACTTAAAGCAAGGTGCAGTAACACATTTCAAGTGCCTGTTTTACTTCAAGTCAATTTTGCAGACTCCTCAAAATTTTTTCCTTCTTTATAAATGTATCCAAAAGTGCAATAAATTATATAATAAATTGTATACACCAAGAGAAGCAAGTAGACATCATTACCATTCTTTATGTGATTATTTATTTTGTGGCATTAAGACCAGACCAGCATAGCCTAGAATATTAAAAGCATGGGACATGTTGTTGCTGATGTCAGTCTTAGTGTCAAAAAGTATCAAATGAGCAATCAAAAAACTTTACTCCACAGTCTGTGAAAATCACAAAGGAAATGAACTTCAGACTTGTAAAAGAGTCTTCACCATGCAACAAGTGACTCTGACCATTACACTTTGAACCCACCTGGGTTTCCCAGCTGAACCTGCCAGCAGATGCACCATCACAGCTTGAGCTCTTTTTATTTGTGTGAGTGTATATAAAGGGCCATTAAGTCCCTTTCATCTGGTCAAGACCAATTATTTTTTTACTGGCAGCATCATTGGTTAACTCCATTGCTTGTAAGTGCTGCTCCACTTTTACTCTTTTTCTTAACAGAGACTTGGGCTTTGAAAAGATGAAGTCACAAATGACAGGGTGATAGGTAAAATATATGATCCTCTAATCACAATGTGGTTTTTGAAAATTAATTTCCAGTTATATTTTCCTGAGGCACATCCTCTGTCCATGACATCATTTGAATGACCTAAGGACTAATACAGATGGTGAAATGTATTCTGTACGCACACTGATATTTTCTGAAATTTCTAAAGGGATGGCCTGCACCCACCACATGACAAACCAACTCAGCATCCCAGATTAGGACCCGAGTGCAGCCATGCAACGGGTGACACCTCAGCACCACACTAGTTCAAATGGAGTGGAACAGTGTGAGGTTTTTTTATGGTGGCTGGAGTGCCGATTCTACCACCAACCCCCAAGTTTTTCCTGGCAGGTTGGAGGGCCTACATGCAGGGCTGGATGCAGTTTAATGTCATACCCAGGATGGAGCAATTGCAGGTGAAGGGCCTTGCTCAAGGGCCCAACAGAGTCCCTTTTGGCATTTACGGGATTCGAACCAGCAACCTTCCGATTGCCAGTGCAGATCCCTAGCCTCAGAGTCACCACTCCACCCTGAAAAGGGAAAAACTGGTAAAAAAAAATGTGTTTATGTGTATATGTGGCCCTCTAAGCTGAACAGCCTTGATGCACAATCTTGACGGCAGGATCATAAATAAAAACCCATCATATCGATTGACTTGTGTGACAGAGTTATATAGACCTGTTCTCTTATAATAAGACCAACTCATCTAAGAAAAATCAGAAGGGGAACTTTATAGTCTGTACTACAAAAGGCCTGCTAATTTTCATCATGTGCAAAACACCACTACATTGCCAGAAATCAGAAATTTCTTTTAATAGGAACGTTTCATGAATTGAAATCAGCATTTCACACAGCAAGAATATGTTATTAATTTCTGTAATAATAAGCATCCAATTTCTTTTTTAATTAATATGTACTAGTGTGGTGTTTCTCAACCACTGGTCCGTGGCCCACAGTAGGCCATTAACGCCCTCTAGTGGTTGACGCTGTTCTTTAAAATGTAAAAATGTATACGTAAGCTAAATATATCTAATTATAAATAAATATATACATACAATATTTTAAAATTCTAATTTCCCAACCCACTGCCATTTTCATTTTTGTATTAGTTTGCCAAACATCATAAATTCCACATGTTTTATAACACTTTAATAAGATATGTACATATCTATGTGCAGGTTGGCCAGACATGGAGACATTTCTGAAGTGTAATACAAATAACAGTGATAA
Organism: Polypterus senegalus; assembly: GCF_016835505.1. Classification (NCBI taxonomy): domain Eukaryota; kingdom Metazoa; phylum Chordata; class Cladistia; order Polypteriformes; family Polypteridae; genus Polypterus; species Polypterus senegalus. Next base: position 128,679,072 of record NC_053161.1, on the reverse strand, counting down.
TGTTCAGAAAAAGCCTAAATTCTTCCAAAAATATAATCCAGAATTGTAAAAATATAAATTTTACAGGGGAGATGATGACACTGAGCCAAAGGCCCTGTGTGTTGAGTGTAGCCTGACACTTTCTAACAAATGTGACCTATCTGGTAACTAGGCATGTATCACATTGTAAGAAAGCTTTCACTATCACTGAAGAATTGCTGCTGCCAGCACCCATCAGTATGTGCCAGGAGATGATCAGAGACTGCTGAAAATACCACTTTCATTTAAATCTGTTCATCCAAGGCAAAAAACAGCAACATTTTTCTTCTTTTGACAAGGTTGAAGTATTCAAGAGAAAACTGGCTTTTTGGATAAAAGGTCTTCAGGAGGACAGTATGGACATGTTTCCTCTTTAAAGTGAAATTCTGCAGAACTCTAGACTCTAGAATTCCTATGTGAACATCACTGGTACAGTTAACCATCACCTATAACAGCTGGCTGAGAAATTTGTGGAATACTTTCCAGAGGATCCCAGAGATGTCTGTATCTAGATATTGGACTGCTTTCTTGTCAAAACATCTATCCACCCGTCCATCTTCCAAATGTGCTGTATCCTGAGCAGAGTCATGGGGAAGTTGGAGCCTAGAGCACAAGGTACAGACAATCCCTGGACAGGGTGCCAGAACATTACAGGGAGAACACATGTACAAACCCACACACCACACAGCCAATTTAACATCACCAACTTAGCCTCACCCAGACTAACACAAGAAGTACTGGGACACAAATCCCAGTCTCCTTGTTGCAACCACCTTGTAGTGTTGCCCCATGTCAAAACAAAACTGTTGAATTCTATACCCATCTATAATAATTTTTTAAACATGTAATGTACCGATAATATTTGATTAAATCTTAAATCATATTCTAAAAAAACACAACCCAATCCAGGGTTACAACTGGTAGCACTGGGCAGAAAGTGGGAAACAATCTTGGACAGGATCCCAGTCCATTTCAGTGCCCACTCACACACATTCCCACGCAGGGGCCAGTTTGGAACTCGCAGTTAGCCTAACTTGCATGTCTTTGGGAATGTGTGAGGAAAACCAAAGTACCTGAATGAAACGACATAGACACCAGCAGAGCATCCAGGCATAGAATTCAAACCTTGGACACTGGATCTATGAAATGGCAGCGCTAACCACTATGCGAGCATGGGATTATCCATCCATCCATCCATTTTCCAACCCGCTGAATCACAGGGGCACGGGGGTCTGCTGGAGCCAATGCATGGGATTATATGTTAACAAATTTATATATGTTTTAACTAAAGTTAAATTAGTTTCTCAGATGGTGGCAGCTAAATTTAAATTATCTTAAAGCAGACAAGAACATTTAGGATCCTGCATCTGTTATATTAGCTCTTTGTGAAGGAAAAAAGGAATTGTTCATTTAAAATGAAATACTGTTAGCCCTATCCCCACACTCTAATCCTTGCTATTAACTCTAAAAAGATGCACTCAGTGTCAACATTGGAGTCTAGAAAGGAGCTAAGACTACAAGGATTTACCGTATAATCCTCTGCACTCTTTTTTTTTTTAGGTCCTTAATGGCAATGTAAAAAGATATCATTTCCTTCCATCCATGCCTGCTCTGGGTTTAATCCAGGTTAGAAACTTAAAAGGAAACCAATATAAAAGGCGCCACACACACAAGCACACATGCAGGCTGCTAATGACCATGAGCTGACTTTCTTTAAAGCAGACTTTCCATTCTCATCATTAAATCTCGTAGGTTGAGTTTCTGGCAGCACACCAAAAGGCTGACATCTGTTATAGTAGTAATGTCTTGCATTGTCAGATTTAAGTGTCAATTGTAATCTTGAATTTGCACTATTTCACATTTTGTGCCACTCTCATACATCTGCTCTTGAGTTACAGTTTTGCATTTTTAAGCAATGTTTTATATTTCAGTGGTAGATCTGCACATGGTGCACAGTATGTGTGCACAGAAGGAGCACACTGTTTGAGATTGAATTCTGTTTTAGTTTGTTTAAAATCATTTATGCTTACATATGTAAACATTGAACTGTTTATTAACTAACTGTGATGCTATTATAGCTATAGAAATGCAAGCTTCCTCTTAGCCTACATTGAATGAACAGGGCTAAAGAATAATAAATGAATATTAAAAATGAAATTGAATAAGAATATACCATCAGTTAGCTCGCTATGCTTTTTCCTCTTCTGATTAGGTTCTAGAGCATGTCAAAAATGTTCTCAATGTTTAGGCGCTTTTCCACTGCATAGTATGGCACAGCACGGTTCAGTACCGCTCACCTTGGTTCGGCTCAGTTCTGCTCGGTTTGCGTTTCGACTGCAGTTTAGTACCGCTTTAGAGTGGGCGGGATTATTCACGTGTCGTTATAGTTGCACCGCCTCTACTGCCGTGGCACCGTGGAACTTTTACAACAACACGCAGACAACGACAACACTTTAGCTCGACGACGCGCAAGGGTAAGCATCTAAAAAAAGCACATCACTAGCTAACTTTTATCACTGTTGCAAAGCATAAAATGAACTTAACTGCCAGTGTAACATTAAAATGCTGATTCTGTATATTACAGATCTTCCACATTTTGCAAAAAAGTCGCCGCAACAGACCATCTGTTTGGACATTTAACCGTGCTTCAGAGTGGTGGGATGTGATTGTTCCCGGTTTTACAAACACTCAGTGGCTGGAGAACTTTCGAATGTCTGAAGAAACATTCATCCACTTATGCAACAAACTGCGCCCAGCGATGGAGAGACGGGACACAAACTTCGCGTGTATAAAGAAAAGACTAGCCAGTGACGCAGTAATGACGATTTTCTCCGGCCAATCAGTGACCAGCAGTTTACACGTCACGTTTTGGTAACGGTTCGGCGCGCTTGGAACCTCGGCTGAGGTGGTACTAAAAAAAGGACCAGTTACCAGGTACTGTTCCCAGTGGAAAACCCCCCAAAAGTGAGCTGAACTGAACCGTGTCGTGCCGTACTATGCAGTGGAAAAGCGCCATATGATAGCGTTTTGGTAGTCATTTTATCATGTTATAAATATTTTGTGTGACTGATAAGCTCATAGAGGTTACACTTTAGATTAGGTATGCATTACAGAACTGCCATTAGCAGTCTGTGAAATATTTTAATAAATATACTATTAGCAATAATACATCATCATTAACAATTGAAATATGTTACTCTCATTTTTCATTGTTCTATACTGTGTTATAAAAGCTAATAACTTGTTTTATAAAATGCTGTCTATAAAGAACTGTTTATAATATACACCTTGACTCAAGTGTTACCCAGATAGGAATAGTAAACAACACACATTTGATCAATTTGAATTATTTGATACAAGAATACTCAAGATCACAATGCATATTTCTACATTTAGAACATTAGAAAAATTTTCATGAAAACCCAACAGAGCTTGTTGATCATATTTATGTAGTTTCTCCAAAACAACATCACAGTGAGTTCTGAAGATCCTTTATGTCTTACTCTCTACCAGACTGCCTGGTAATGTATTCCATGTGTCTATGGTTATTTAACGCAAGCTGTTTAGTGTTTATGCAAAATTTTAATTTGACAAGACATCTTAGATATTGTGAAATTGTTGAACTAATTTTAAAGTAACAACTTCGATGCAATGTGCAAATTCCATTCATAATTCATCTCTTAATCTCAGTTTTCTTAAACTGAAAAGGTTCCACTCCTTCAGTCTTTTATTGTACCACTTAGCTTACTGCGCTGATATCAGCCTAGTTTTACCTTTTCTTGAATTGTACTCTTCACATTCTCTTCTATAACATAACATTCTATTAGCCTTCTTAAATCACTTCTGTACGCTATCTGGATGTAGAAGGTAAAGAGTTCACTAGGACTTATAGGTCCATTTCTTAAGGTGTACTTTCAAGTTTCAAACGTCCCATTGTGTATTAAAATCTACCATCTTTACTTCATGTGTGTAATACTTTAAATTTTACTTGTATTGCATTTACTTGTGATGAATGTACAGTATTTTGTCTAGATCCATTTGATTTAGCTGATTACACATTATCTGCCATTCCACATACTGTCGTTTGCCCAAAAACTAAAACTCCACCAGCTTGTTATTTACATTCTTACCAAGTTTAAATATAACATATACAGTGGATTCAAAAACTGTTTAGACCCCTTCACTTTCTGTAGACATTATTGTGTTGTAGATTTCATACTAAATGGATACATTTGCTATTTCCCCCTCAATCTACACTCAATAACCCATAATGACAAAGTGAAAACATACAGTACTTTATCCATGGATTTCAAAAAGGTTTACAAATTTATTACATTTTCAAATATTAAAATTGAAATCTCTCATTTATATAGGTATTCAGATACTTAATTCAGTACTTTGTAGAAGTTCCTCTGGTAGTAATTGCAGCTTTGAGTCTTCTACAAGCTTTGCACACATGAATTTGGGGAGTTTATCTCATTCTTCCTTGAAGATCCCCTCAAGAACAATTAGATTGGATAAGAAGTGTTGGTAAACTGCCATTTTCATGTCTCTACACACATATTTAAGGGGTTTAAGGGTTTACAGTCAGAAGCGTGTCTCAAAGCCACTCCAGCAATATTTTTCCAGCATGCTTTGGGTTAATGTTGAAAGGTGATCTATCATTCAATTTTAAGGTTGTGTGCACTCTTTTATTCATCCTTCCCTCTATTCTTACCAGTCTCCCTGTCCCTACCACTGTGAAGCACCTCATAGTATGATGCTGCCTCTACCATGCTTTGCTGTAGGGATGGTATTATGCAGGTGATGAACTTTGCCTGGTTAGGGCTAGGGTTAGATGAGTAAGATGGGTTGCTCCCTCATAAAATTCCTGATTATACAGTATGTGAAATATGATCTTCCTGATGTGCAACAGAACATGTTTTTGACATGTGCTACTCAATCTTTTCCTTAATAATTACTTCTGTTTGTTTACCTGTGGCGCATGCTGATTGGCTATATGGTTTATAGTAAACATCAACCCCTCCTTGGACATCATAAAACACTGAAAAAATCTCTTTTGGTCATCTTCTGCATTCTCTGCAATATTTCTCTCCAAATGTGTTGTTTAGCCATTGCTCTAATATGCTCATAAGCTCTACACTTAGGACTGGGGTTATTTGTCTTATACACATTATATAGCTGTATTTTTTATTTGTTTGTTTCTCTTTAATTCTTCTCTTTTAGCTCTTTATTTATTCGGCAAGATGTTCTTTTTAATTTTCCTCCTCCTTCTAAATAAGGGAGGAGTCACAGCCCTGTGACTAGGGATCTGCACTGCCAATCGGAAGGTTGCTGGTTCAAATCCCACAAATGCCAGAAGTGATTCCATTCCATTGGGTCCTTGAGTAAGGCCCTTAACCTGCAGTTGTTCCATCTTGGGTATGACGTTAACCTGCATCCAGCCCTGCAAGAAGGTCCTCCAATCTACAGGGAAAACTCGGGGGTTGGTGGCAGGATTGGCACTCCAGCTACTATAAAAAAAACCTCACACTATTCCATTTCATCTGAACTAGTGTGGTGCTGAGGTGTCCCCGTTGCATGGTTGTAGTCGGGTCCTAATCTGGAATCCTGAGGTGGTTTGTCATTTGGTGGGCAACGCGATATATCAGCGCATGCTCCGAACCTCTCTCTCTCTTCTAAATTTTAGGATGAATTTGTCCAGCACGTATAGTGCTTCAACTCCTGCTCCACTGCTCCTTGACCATCTCCAAAATTAAAAATGTATCTAAGTTTACTTTTTGTTGCATCTGTTAAAATTATGCCATGCCGAAATTGACTTTAAAGAATCTATGAAGTTGTCCTGAAATGAAGGTGTTACATCAACCGGCACCTCCTGCATATGCCTTATTGAGACAAGCTGCAAGAAGACAGAATTAATATAACTTTCCTCATTTTTAGGATTTGTTTTGGGGGATGTTAGCTCCTGTAAAGGAATTAGGTGGAAAAAATAAGAAAAAAAATGTGCTATCAGAAACCAATAGCCTTTGTCTTTCTCTGAAAGACAAGGTCACCCTGTTTACAGTGGGTTTTTTAAAAATCAATTCATTAAGAAGCTGGATTAGAGGCAGGTCATTGTTCTTCTTCATTGTTGTTCTCTTTTGGACTAAAGAAGGTAAAGGAAGAGATATAAGTAACTGTGTCATGTCCGAATTCTTACCCTGTGTATTCAACATATCATTCCCTGAAAGTGCCCCACTAATCCCACATGGATGACACCCCTTTTAAAATTCAAAATTAAGTTAAATATACATTTTAACAATGTACAGTAGCTGCTTAATACCTACTGGACCTCCTTAACCTTCTGTATCTACTGTTAAAAATGCTCTAACATCCCTTCCTGTTGCCTTTCACACACTTTAAGCTGTATCCATACTATAGTTTACCTGACTCTGATTCCTTAGGTAACTGTTTCTGCATCTTCTCTCTTTAATATTTCGCCTCTTTACCCACACTTTCTACATATCAGGAACAGTTGTTGGTTTGAGTATGAAGTTTGTGACTTAACTCTCTATTATATAAAAAAAACCTGGGACATAACGAGACTTCTTTCAGAGAGATACTTTCAAGTCCCGCAAGACTAGACTTTGTGCCAAGAGATTTAATCATGACCGGGGCCAGATGACAAAGTAGAATGTCGTAATGAGGTTCCAAAACATTGGCGCCATACACATGCAGAGCAAAACATACAGTCTCAAAAAAATGATAATAAAGATCGCATTAGCACAAATAAATGGAAATTACAGCTAAAAGAGATCGAATATATAAAATTTTAAGTCTGAGACTTATAGATAATCTAATTGGTGTTGCCATCAGGGAAAAGTGGTTTTTTTTCCAATGAAGAGGTGTATAAAAGACTTGATGTTTGGGGAAAGTGAAATCCTCATACGCGAGCAGGAGAAACGTGAAGTGGTTGGCCCGTAGTGCTGGCCAGGGGGTTGGCAAGTGAAGCGAGCACAGGGCAAAGCCCCCTAGTCTAATATTATTTTTATAACCTTTACTTCCAGTTCTTACAGGGAATCTCATTCATTGATCTATTATTAGCAGATACGACTCTCATTAATTAGTAACTTACTGTTTGCTTCTGGTGCACTGAACCTGCAGCTACCACCTCAAATGCTGAACCATTAAGCACATACAATTCACTTCACTTTACTCCTGAGCATATGAAAAAATAAATAAACAGTTCCGTTGGACAAAAAACTGCAAAGTATTGCTTGGCCCATTAGTTGCTACCAAAAATACAGTGTATTAATTAACTTTCTCTCATGTAGAATGTTGATTCTCTCACTGAACAGTCCACTATAGTATCTTTGATTTTGATCAAATAAGAGGCAGAGCAATTCTAATGTCTTGTATCCACTTTAAGATCCTGTTCCGAGAATGAATAAAGTTAACTAACGCCATAGCTAACCATAGAACACCAAGATGAGAACAAGAATGGCAAAGACTTGGTAAGAATTTACCACAGTGATGGCCATGAAAAAAAAATTAACAGCCACACCAGCATATCTAAATGAGTTACGCTAACTTAAAATAACTGGTTTTTAGATATGATTTCAAAAATTAGAGTGATTTAACATTTTATATTGGCACATAGAATTTTACAGTTTAGGAACCTGTACTTAATGGCTTGCCTCCTTCAGCAGTTTTATTTGGCAAAGTCTATGCTGAGAGTGATTTAGTATTTGAACTGTCATCAATTACTTTAAAATACAACAAGCTTTATGCTGAAAAACGGGCTTGTATATCTTATTGAAATTAGATGAAAGGCACTCATTCATTTTTCAAATGTGTTAGTGCCTATTTTTGCTTTTTATAATAATATTATTCTTTAAATATGTACTGTTACATTTTCAAATATAAATGATTATTCATTTAGGAATTTAAGCATTGTATAGTTGACAAAACCATAGAAATGTGTGGGTGCAGTTACTGATTGAAAGAGAATATCTTGCCTGAAATATGTGACAGCTACTGGGTTAGAGAGGGATGCTGTAGCCCTATTCAGAAATGACAACATTTATATTTAAATATGCGCTTATTAAGGATGAGTGAAACAGTTGATTTGACTTCACATGCAATTTTGCAGTTTTATTTCTGGTTTAAAGGTTTTTAAGGGTGAAGAGCAAGGATTTTTTTTTCTTTTTTTGCAGCTGATGTATTGCAGTTAGTCTGCAAAACACCATTAAAATCAATTATATTTTACACTGTTGATCACATTACCGCACAGCAGCATGGGCTTTTCAGGTTTTTTTTTAAAGGGTGTCATTCTTCACATTTTTACATAGAAAGACACACTGATGTGCATATTACTGTGTTTGCTCTGCAGGTAAATGCACTACATGAGAACCTGTCCATTGCCATTACCCAGCAGCCAGCATTTTTTCACTTAAGAAACATAGCTAAAGTTAGACCTCTTATATCACTGAAAGATGCTGAGAAATTAGTTCACGCGTTTGTTTTCAGTAGACTAGATTACTGCAACGCGCTCCTCTCAGGACTACCCAAGAAAGACATAAATCGTTTGCAACGAGTGCAGAATGCTGCTGCTAGAATCCTAACTAGGAAAAGAAAATCTGAACACATTACTCCAGTTTTGATGTCACTACATTGGTTACCTGTGTCATTCAGGATTGACTTTAAAATTCTGCTTATGGTTTATAAAGCCTTAAATAATCTCGCCCCATCGTATATATCGAAATGTCTGACACCTTATATTCCAAATCGTAACCTTAGATCCTCAAATGAGTGTCTCCTTAGAATTCCAAGAACAAAACTTAAAAGAAGTGGTGAGGCGGCCTTCTGCTGCTATGCACCTAAAATCTGGAATAGCCTGCCAATAGGAATTTACCAGGCTAATACAGTAGAGCAGTTTAAAACACTGCTGAAAACACATTACTTTAACATGGCCTTTTTATAACTTCAATCTAACTTAATTTAACTTAATCCTGATACTCTGTATGTTCAGTTTCCTCATAATAATTATTCATGGTGGCTCTAAAATCCGTACTGACCCCTACTCTCTTTTTCTGTTTCTTTTTCCGGTTTCTTTGTGGTGGTGGCCTGCGCCACCTCCACCTACTCGAAGCATCATGATGCTCCAACAATGATGGATGGATTAAAAGGCAGAAGTCTACATGACCATCATCACCAAGTCCTTCCGTGAGAACCCTAAATCCAAAGACGACTGTTTCATTTATGTTAGGTAGAATGCCCAGAGGGGACTGGGCGGTCTCATGGTCTGGAATCCCTACAAATTTTATTTTTTTCTCCAGCCGTCTGGAGTTTTTTTTTCTGTCCCCCCTGGCCATTGGACCTTACTCTTATTTGATGTTAATTAAGGTTGATTTATTTTGTTTTCTTATTGTGTCTTTTATTTTTATATTCTTTATTATGTAAAGCACTTTGAGCTACTGTTTGTATGAAAATGTACTATATAAATAAATGTTGTTGTTGTTGAGCACGGCCCTTAACATGCAATTGTTCCATCCTGGGTTAATTAATCTGCATCCAGCCCTGCATGTAGGTCCTCCAACCTGCAGGAAAACTCATGGGGGTTGGTGGCACAATTGGCACTCCAGCCACCATAAAAAACCTCACACTGTTCCACTCCATTTGAACTTGTGTGGTGCTGAGGTGTCACCTACAACATGGCTGCACTTGGGTCCTAATCTGGGATCCTGAGTTGGTTTGTCATGTGGTGTGTGCAGCAATGCGCTGTATCAGCGTGTGCTCCTAACCTCTCTTTTAAGTTGTCTTGCTAGAAATGCACTCTGTAAGAATAAATTGAATTGAACTGACATATAGCTCAGTAAGTGCACGCTGCCACAAATGGCTTTCTTTTCCTCTTTTTAGTTTTTAATCGTCATTCATAAAAATCACAACCAATTTTACAATTCTACCTTCTAACATAATGCATTTGGAAATATATAAAATACATAGAGTTCAATTGTATAGATCATACACAAAACTGATTTACTGTCTCTGTAATTTTACCTTGATCATTAATTTCTATGACCATTAATTTTCTGTGCCTTCTTTTTTCAAAACAGGGTGCATTCTTAGCTTCACATGGTTAAAAGGTGAAACATGTTCAGAAAAATAGGAAAGTGGTGATTCAACAATATGTAATACCATTTCAAAGTGACACAAAAATACTATAATAAACAGTAAACGGATAATGCAGATACAGTAGTTTGAGCTAAATTGCAATGTAATTCTATAAAATGCCAGTAAAAAGAAAATGCAGGAGAACAAAAATATATTAACTGTGCCTGCTTCTGATTTGCAGTGTTTCTGGACTGCAGTATTCCTATTGACTTGTGATTTATCATTTAAGCAATTTTCACAGCATGGCGGCTTTGATGTTATGAGTATAACTCTGCACTGAAACTAGATCAAGCTCTGGTTAGCGGCATATCTAAAAATCCTTTCTAAAATCACCACTCTTCAAACACCATAATAGACTAAATGCTAAATACTATAATAATTTTTCCTGAGTTAAGTCTGGCACTTGACACAGCTATAAAATAAATTTGTTTTACAAAGGAAAAGGATGTTAATCCATTTTTAAAACCTGTATATTCCACTGGTCGGAGCTGCAAGTCAGAAACCAGGGCTACTGTAGATGGGATTAAACTTCACTGCAGGCCACCTTCATGAAATTGCTCAAACATTCTCGCAGCAGACAAATTAATTTTGTCGGTTTACTTTAAAAGATGACTGGATACTTATGCAAATACAGGAAGGAATGCTTACTTTTCACAAAGCAGGCACCCCAACAGAAAATCACATTTGAGTCAAGTTGCTTTCTGGTGACAAAGTTGGCTGTTTGACCAAGTACTAGAGCATGGTTATCATTATTTTAGAATGTCTTGTGTGATTATACAATAACAAAACATTGAGATCAATTAAATTAAGAATAAGTCAATGATTGTAAAATTTATTGGAATAAAATCTGCAGCCCCAGGCGTCCCCCTGAATTGGATTTTCAGAACCACTGTGTTAGGGCACAATAAGTAAGTTGTCCACTAATGTAATTTCTTTGCTAAGGGTGTGGATTTCAGAAGTTGTTCTGTGGATCTGTTGTGTAGATTGTTTATATGTATAGTCCATGGCAGGGCTGTGAGTAAAAGGGATGAGCTTGAAAACAGTTGGGAAGATTAGCAACATTGCCTACTAGGGCTAAACCCAACTTCATTTACATTACTATAAATGTTAGCTGTTAGTGTGAAATGTACAGAAATAGCATAAGATTACATTTCTAGAACATTTAACTAGACAAAAAGTCTCTTCCCTGCTTAACAGCAGATGATACCACCTTATGCAATTTCCCTATAACACTATCTGAGCTAAATGAGTCCAAAAAATATAGGTGCTAGGTGTTAGACAGTTTGTCCCCAGAGCTTACTCTGCTTTTTGGAAGCGGCTGGGTCCTCCAAGCCTACCAGTGATGAACTGTGCTTTTTCATTTTTTATACTGAATCACAAGAATACATTCTATTATGATATCTCTCATGTTAATGCAGAAAAAAGACTGCTCTAACTATTGCTCCATAAACATTCATCACTGATAAATTCTGATGCAAACCCCGCCAACATGTCAATGTGGGGCCTATGTTGGTCCCATATGAGTGTGAAAGTGGGACCCATCTGTACAGCCAAACTGCGCCCCACCAACATTTGTCTGCCGTTTCCAGATGAGCCCCACATGTGATTGCCCAGAGGGAATAATGATATATACCGGACGGGTCACAAGAAGGAACCTTGTGGGTAAACGCAGTTGCATCCACATGGGTTTTATGTGCGGTGCAGGAGGCATGTCCCACGTAGGGCCTACATTTGTCACATCTCAGCCAAAAAGTCCACATGGGGCCTACTTTGGTCCCATATGTGTTTGAAAGTGAGACCCATCTGGGCAGCCAAACTGGGCTCCACCAACTTTTGTCCACAGGTTCCAGATGGGCCGCACATGTGGATGCCCATATGGGATAATGATGGATACCGGATGGGTTGCAAGAGGGAACCTTTTGAGTAAACATAATTGCCCCACATGGGTTTTATATGGAGTACAGTGTAATTTCAGTAGAGGGTACATATACATTCCTGCAGTGGTTGTAAGTTGACACTTCAAGTGTGTCTTATGGGCTGCATGGGTTTAACTTATTTTACAGTACAGTTTTGTATTTTTCCTCCAGGTTTTACTGTTTTCCTTCTGTAACCTGAAAGATTTTTAGGTTAGGCTAATCTCTGATTCCAAATTTGCCCTGAGTTAGCATGAGTGTAGCAGAATGTATGTGAGTTGGCCCTACAATGTACCAGCTGCATCTCTAGGATTAGTTTCTGCCCTGCACTGGATGCTACCTGAAAAGTCTCTTGCTCTCCATAATCTTGAACTGGATTTGTACGTTCAAGAATCTGGAATAGTTTACCAATATATACTGTATTTGCCAGGCTAATACGGTGGAGCACTTTAAAAAAACTGCTAAAAACGCTGTATATGTATTTAATTATTTTTATTTATTTTGTTGTTTGTTTTGTGGCTCCAAAATCTGTACTACCCCTACTTTCTCTGCTTGTTCTTTTTCCGTTTTTTTGTAGTGGCAATCTGTGCCACCACAACCACTTGAGCAGAGCACCGTGCTGTCCCTACATTGATGGATTGAAGGCCAGAGGTCCACATGACCATCATCATCAAGTTCTTCCACATGGAGCCTGAAAACCATAAGGACTGATTGAGATCATTTATGTTGGTTAGAATGCCTAGACGGGGCTGGGCGGTCTTGTGGCCTGGAACCCCTGCAGATTTTGTTTTTGTTTTCTCCAACCGCCTGAAGTTTTTTTTTGTTTTTTTCTGTCCTCCCCAGCCATCAGACCTTACTTTTATTTTATGTTAATTAGTGTTCCCTAATTTTATTTTAATATTTTTTCTTATTTTTTTTCTTTCTTCATCCTGTACATAAATGTTGTTATTGAATGTTGTGTTAACATGTGTTTTAAATTTTAATTACCCAAAATATTGAAGAGCTACTGTATTTTTATTTTGAGAACGTGGTTCTAAAATTGTGATTCACACAAGAAGTGACCTGACTGGGATTCAACAGCTATGAGAAAACATGGCTCTTCTTTTTATATGACAAAATACAAATGAATGAAAAAATAAAGTTTAAAAATCCAAGTTAATCTCTCACCATGAATTTTACAAGTTGCCTTTTAGGTTGGCTGACACAACAGACACGAATTCTGCCACATTCTAAAATGTCTGTATATACAGAGACAAGGAAACTAAATATTTAGATGAATAGGATACTGAGTGTTAGAGTTATAAAAAAAGGAATGGAAGGAGGGATGACTCACAAAACTGGCAGGCATCAGTAATCAAGATAAGTAAATAAATTACTTTAAAATACTACTTACGCAAACAACGTTTTAGTAAAGTAACTGAAAGAAACCACATTCCTTATACAAGGTGACAGTGTATGACATCAAGCATGCACTTGGCACCATCAATGTATGAACTGCAAATTATGTATAGTAGGAACTGTGGCAAAAATCTGACAGTTGTGGGTCATACTGCTGGACATTGATAGACCAAATGTCACCACGTTGTATGTTGACTGGCTGAATAGAAACAAGACTGCTGATCTTAAGTTGTTTTACAGCCAGCTGGACAGAAATGGTAGAGCTCCTTTTTGGCTTGTTAGACTGACTGTCATGAATCCTTTGGCAGTGTGAAAGAAAAAGGCATATGAAAATCTTCTTAGAATTATTTTTGTTACAACCAGGAAATAACAGGCTTTCAAAAGGCACACTAAAAGAGTAGTAGAAAAAACAGGCAGTGGTCAGAACACATTTAAATGGAAAATCCAAAATTTGAAATGAAAAGCTAAAAAGTCCCAAACCTTAAAACTATCATTATTTTCTGAGTAGTTTAATATCAATGGAGGGGTAAAAGGACCTGTTCCGATTAGACATAGGGGCCGAACTGGAAAAGATGTGCAGCAGGTTAGGGTGATAAAGGATAAAAATGGAAACGTACTCACAAGCGAGGAGAGTGTGATGAGTAGATGGAAAGAGTACTTTGAGAGGCTAATGAATGTAGAGAACGAGAGTGAGAAGAGGTTGGATTATGTGGAGATCAGGAAATGCAACGGATTAACAAAGAGGAAGTAAAGACAACTATGAAGAGGATGAAAAATGGAAAGGCCGTTGGTCAAGATGACATATTTATAGAAGCATGGAGGTGTCTAGGAGAGATGGCAGTGGAATTTTTAACCAGATTGTTTAATGGAATCTTAGAAAGTGAAAGGATGCCTGAGGAGTGGAGACGAAGTGTACTGGTGCTGATATTTAAGAATAAGAGGGATGTGCAGGACAGCAGTAACTACAGGGGAATAAAATTGATGAGCCACAACATGAAGTAATAAGAAAGAGTAGTGGAAGCTTGATTAAGAAGTGAGGTGATGATTAGTGAACAGTAGTATGCCAAGAAAGAGCACCACAGATGCAATGTCTGCTCTGAGGATGTTGATACAGAAGTTTAGAGAAGGCCAGAAGGAGTTGCATTGTGTCTTTGTGGACCTGGAGAAAGCATATGACAGGGTGCCTTGAGAGTAGCTGTGGTATTGTATGAGGAAGTCGGGAGTGGCAGTGAAGTACGTAAGAGTTGTACAGGATATGTACAAGGGAATTGTGACAGTGGTGAGGTCTGCAGTAGAAGTGATGGATGCATTCAAGTTGGAGGTGGGATTACATCAGTAATCAGCTCTGAGCCCTTTCTTATTTGCAATGGTGATGGACAGGTTGACAGACGAGATTAGACAGGAGTCCCCATGGACTATGATGTTTGCTGATGACATTGTGATCTGTAGAGATAGTAGGGAGCAGGAGACCCTGGAAAGGTGGAGATCTGCTCAAGAGAGAAGTGGAATGAAGATCAGTAGGAACAAGACAGAATACATGTGTGTAAATGAGAGGGAGGTCAGTGGAATGGTGAGGATGCAGGGAGTAGAGTTGGTGAAGGTGGATGGGTTTAAATACTTTGGATCAAGATTACAGAGCAATGGGGATTGTGGAAAAGAGGTGAAAAAGAGAGTGCAGGCAGGGTGGGATGGGTGGAGAAGATTGTCAGGAGTAATTTGTGACAGACGGGTATCAGCAAGAATGAAAGGGAAGGTCTACAGGATGGTAGTGAGACCAGTTATGTTATATGGGTTGGAGACGGTGGCACTGACCAGAAAGCAGGAGACAAAGGAGGTGGCAAAGTTAAAGATGCTAAGATTTGCACTGGATGTGACAAGGATGGATAGGATTAGAAATGAGTACTTTAGAGGATCAGCTCAAGTTGGATGGTTGGGAGACAAAGTCAGAGAGACGAGATTGCTTTGGTTTGGACATGTGCAGAGGAGAGAGGCTGGGTATATTGGGAGAAGGATTCTAAGGATACAGCTGCCAGAGAAGAGGAAAAGAGGAAGGCCTAAGCAAAGGTTTATGGATGTGGTGAGAGAAGACATGCAGGTGATGAGTGTAACAGAACAAGATGCAGAGGACAGAAAGATTAAGAAGAAGATGATCCGCTGTGGCAACCCCTAACAGGAGCAGCTGGAAGAAGAAGAAGATAATATGCATTAGTTACTTACATAGAATTTAAAATTTTGGTGCAACACCACTTTGAATTTTGAATTTAATTTTTGTGTCTCTGCGGTAACTGCTGAGTACATGAATAACATAATTTTTACATGTGACATCATAACCACACAGCTATTAAACCACAGTTTTAACCTTATCCTAGTATCAGGATAAAAACAAATAAACAAAATAAGTGACTTATGTGCTTTCATTGTTACTTTGATTTTTTTTTTGTCTTTTTGTCTCCCTGCTTTTGACTTTGATTTATGCTTCCTATTTTTGGTTTGTTACTTTTGATTGTTTCAACTCCTAACTTGTTCTTTGTTTTCTATTTTGACATATCTAATCTAATAACAAATCTTAATGCACGTAAAAAATCTAGGCAGTGCGGCATAAACACCAATAATTTAATTGAAATTACTACTTCAGATCAACACTGCATTAAGACTATAAAAACGGATTGTAGATTACATAAAAAGTACACACAGAGCGGCGTTAACAAAAATAACTTAATTTTTGTTCCGATTACCAATAACACGCATAAAATTCAGCTCTGCCCTTCAGAAACATTAAATATGGCACTATTAAATGTTAGAGCTTTAACTAACAAGACATTTTTTATAAACGATCTTATTAGTGATAAAAAGATTGATTTTATTGCGCTAAATGAAACATGGCTTAATTCAATGGGCGGCAGTTTTAATCGAATCTGCCCCGGATTACAGTTTTACTCGTGCAGACCGCCAGGGGAAAAAGGGGGGCGGATTGGCAAACATTTACTCGAGCCGATTAAAATGTAAAGATGTTAGTTTTGGTAAATTTAAGTCCTTTGAGTATCTCGCCGTTGTTATTCATGGAGATTCTCACGTTCTCGTATTATCCGTGTATAGACCTCCTAAATATAACGTGTCTTTCCTTGAGGAATTCTCTGACTTAATGTCAATTTTAGTTACAAACTATGACACACTCTTAATAGTCGGCGACTTTAACTTTCATATCGACAATCAGTGTGACCAAAAGGTAAAGGAATTCATGAACCTCCTGGACTCTTTTGATTTGAGGCAGCTCGTTAATCAGCCTACACATAAAGCAGGTCATACGTTAGACTTAGTGATTACTAAAGGACTTAAAGTTGATATAAAGCAGGTCATTGATATCGGTCTATCAGACCATTTCCTTCTACTATTTAATATAGAAATAAAGATAGAAAACGCTCATGAGAAGCATTTTGTTAAAAAACGCTTCTTTGACTCATCAGCAGCTTTAAAGCTTACAACTATTCTAAGCAATCAGTCCGTTTATAATGCCAACTATAATAGCGAGGATAATGTAAATAGTAAAGTGGAAAACTTTAATTCTAAAGTAAGAACTGCTGTTGACATAGTTGCACCTGAAAAGACAGTTAAAAAATCCTCTAGTATTGTTATTCCATGGAAGACCCAAAGAGTGTCTGATTTAAAAAGAACATGTCGTAGAGCTGAGCGTAAATGGAGGAAAACTAAACTAACTATCCATTATGAGATATTGAAGGTTAAAATAACAGAATACAATAACACAGTCCGTCTTGAGAGGCGCTGCTATTTCTCTAATATTATAAATAACAATGCTAGTAATCCCAGAGTCTTATTTTCAACAATTGATCGTCTGTTAAACCCAGGTAACACAAAGGAATGCCCCCAGAATACTTCCAGTGAAACCTGTGAGAACATTGCTGTATTTTTCAATCAAAAAATTAATGATATTAGAGATAACATAGTATATCTCCCCAACACTGCAGAACCTCCAAAGCCCCGGTACTCCATTATAAACAAATTAAATGCTTTCACCAGGATAGATTTACCTGAATTACATAGTATAATCTCTCAACTGAAACCCTCCACCTGCGTCCTTGACCCAATACCAACCAGGTTTTTCAAAGAAATATCAGGCGTGCTAATTGACAATATTCTGGACATAGTTAATTTGTCATTAGATACGGGGTCTTTCCAGACTGTCTTAAGACTGCTGTAGTTAAACCCCTGCTCAAGAAAATAATCTTGACCCTCTGCCTTTGAAAATTTTAGACCCATCTCTAACCTGCCCTTCTTAAGTAAAATTCTAGAGAAGGCAGTCATTATGCAGTTAAATGACCACCTCAATAAACATGCTATTCTTGATAAATTTCAGTCAGGCTTCAGAACAAATCACAGCACAGAAACTGCACTTGTTAAAGTAGTAAATGACTTGGGTAAATGCAGACAGAGGCCATTTATCTGTTCTCATCCTCTTAGATCTGAGTGCTGCATTTGACACCATTGATCACAATATTCTTAGAAATCGCCTTAGTCAATGGGTGGGCCTCTCTGGCAGTGTCTTAAATTGGTTTGAATCCTACCTGGCAGGAGAAAATTCTTTGTGAGTTGTGGTAATCAATCTCAAAGACACATGATATCCGATATGGTGTTCCACAAGGCTCTATCCTGGGTCCGCTGTTATTCTCAATCTACATGCTTCCGTTAGGTCAGATTATCTCAGGTTACAACGTGAGCTACCACAGCTATGCTGATGACACACAGCTGTACTTATCAATAGCACCTGATGACCCCGATTCTCTTGATTCACTAACACAAAGTCTTACTGGTATTTCTGAATGGATGAATAGTAATTTTCTCAAACTAAATAAAGAGAAAACTGAAATTTTAGTAATTGGCAATAATGGATTCAATGAGGTTATCAGAAATAAACTTGATGCACTAGGATTAAAAGTTAAGACGGAAGTAAAAAATTTAGGGGTAACCGTTGACTGTAATCTGAATTTTAAATCGCATATTCATCAGACCACTAGGACAGCATTTTTTCACTTAAGAAACATAGCTAAAGTTAGACCTCTTATATCATTGAAAGATGCTGAGAAATTAATTCACGCTTTTGTTTTCAGTAGACTAGATTACTGTAACGCACTCCTCTCAGGACTACCCAAAAAAGACATAAATCATTTGCAACGAGTGCAGAATGCAGCTGCTAGAATCCTAACTGGGAAAAGAAAATCCGAACACATTTCTCCAGTTTTGATGTCACTACACTGGTTGCCTGTGTCATTCAGGATTGACTTTAAAATACTGCTTATGGTTTATAAAGCCTTAAATAATCTGCTCCATCTTATATATCGGAATGCCTGACACGTTATATTCCAAATCGTAACCTTAGATCTTCAAATGAGTGTCTCCTTATAATTCCAAAAGCTAAACTTAAAAGAAGTGGTGAGGCGGCCTTCTGCTGTTATGCACCTAAAATCTGGAATAGCCTGCCAATAGGAATTCGCCAGGCTGATACAGTAGAGCACTTTAAAACACTGCTGAAAACACATTACTTTAACATGGCCTTTTTATAACTTCACTTTAACTTAATACTGATACTCTGTATGTTCAATTCTTCATAATAACTATTCAGTGGCTCCAAAATCCATACTGACCCCTACTCTCTCTTCTGTTTCTTTTTCCGGTTTCTTTGTGGTGGCGGCCTGCGCCACCACCACCTACTCAAAGCATCATGATGCACCAACATTGATGGACTGAAAGCCAGAAGTCTACGTGACCATCATCATCAAGTCCTTCCATGAAAACCCTAAATACAAAGAGGACTGTTTGATTTATGTTAGGTAGATTGCCCAGAGGGGACTGGGCGGTCTCTTGGTCTGGAACCCTACAGATTTTATTTTTTCTCCAGCCTTTGGAGTTTTTTGTTTTTCTGTCCACCCTGGCCATCGGACCTTACTCTTATTCTATGTTAATTAATGTTGACTTATGTTTATTTTTTATTGTGTCTTCTATTTTTCTATTCATTTTGTAAAGTACTTTGTGCTACATTTTTTTGTATGAATATGTGCTATATAAATAAATGTTGATTGATTGATTGATTGATTGATTGATTGATATCTTACATTTCATTTTCAACATCCTGATAAGTTATTTTTACTGTCATTTTAAGGACAAGCCTGTTTGTTCAATTCACTTATTATATAAATGAATTGATTAGATTTAAAGTAATAAAACATGATATTTATATAGCACCTTTCCCATGCTCATCTCTTACTACACTAAAACAATGCTTATTTTTAAATGTTCAATCCTAAACTTTGACAAACAAACAAGTGTTTCACCAAACCATGTGACTAGCAATTTAAGGCTTTGCTACAGACAATACAGCACCACCCTTAGAATAAATACCAATAACAGTACAAAATAAACAAAATAATGTTGATATATCCAAAAATATTTTAAAGAGAAATCTACATAAATTATTTAAATGAATGGAAAACACAAAACGTCTGGCTTTAAGGTCACGTCCAATGAAGAATCTTTATTAATGAAGAACAGAAACAAGAAAATCACAAAAGCCAGAAAGTTCAAAGCAGCACATACAGTAAGTGTTTCTGTTCTTCAGTGATAATGTAATAGTGGGCCCAGCTTCTGAAATTCTATCTTAAGGTGACAGGGCACATAATTGAACATATTAAAAACACAACAAAACAAAAATAAAAATTTTCAACATATTATTGATGAATAATAACAAGGTATATAAAATTATATCAAACAACACATGAAATGATTAATCTGCAATACATGAGCACATAATGTATGTATGGTGTAATTTTTTTTATTTCCACTGTGACTTATTTATTTGATATTGTATTGTTTATTAACACTAGAACCACAGTGTACTTTTTCAGTACTAAAACTGCCAAGGTGGCTATGTCAAGTGGCGTCTGAATCTTTTTGTGCTCATTAATGGCTGATCTGACTTCCTATTAATGTGTTCCTATTGCCATAATGTCACAAACAATAGATTGTCAATCAGATATTAAATCCTAATTGTATGTAAAAATGAATTTCTTGATACATTGCCTCTTGTTTGCATGCAATTCTATTATGATATTAGCATTCCTTTGCAATAAAAAAGGAGACAGTTTTGCAAGTTGCACTAATGCTCGGTATAAAGCTGATTTATGTATTTATTTGTCAAAGGCAATATAACAAACTATCCATGTGCGTCCAGCTACGTTGCGCGTGTTAAAGTTGTCTGTGAAGGGGTCCCTGTTTAAACGCGGCTGCCAGTCATGAACTGGGCCCTTCATCGCACAGCATTATGATTTTTTTTTAAGGGAAACAAAATTACAAAAGAAAACCCTTGGACATTGATTCGATAGTAACCGCCTACTTAGAATCACTGTCCAAATAGTAATTATGTGGTGGTGTAGGAGCATTTCTGCTTCTGTTCGTTCACAGTCCGTCTCGTTTTCACGACGCTGTCGTTTCCTCTCATGATGTCTTCTCAACCTTTCTCCAGTCTCGCAGGTTGCTTTGTGGCAATCCAAAGAGTAGGCAATATACACGGAGCAATGCTTATAAAAGGGGGACACATAGGTATCCAAGCTCTTTAAAGCATAAATAGGGATCACTTCACTGACATGTGAGCAAGCCACGGTACAACTGTGAGACGCACAGCACTCGCCGGCTACAATGTAACAATAATAATTTCCGGAACATGCTGTTACGTTGTCATTCATTTTACCCACTGTCTTTCTTTCATTCATATATTACGTAGGCACGTACCTTTTATCTTCGGCAATCTCATTCTGTAACCAGGCCTCAGGAGCTAACCAGCCTAACACTGTCCACCATCCCTTTCGTTATTCTGGCACATTGTTGACATCCGTGAGTAACAACAACGTACTAAACTGGAAGGTGGTCTACACATGCGTGGAATTCGCGGACAAACAAAGATCAAGATTTAAATGAAGATCTCTTTAGTTATAATTTAAAGCACAACAATTTGTTTAATTTGAATGTCTGTTTTTTGAGGTGTGAATGGAGTACTACAGTCTTCAGTAGTATAAGCCTGGAGGAGATTCTTAATGCAATGCCTATATTTTAGCTGTCTCTCTACTGCCATCTAGTGTTTCTTCTTCTAATTCATTTGCGGACAAACAAAGATCAAGATCCAAATGAAGATTATATATAGAGATTTCAGTCAGCTTGACACATAAAATAAGTACATTAGGATCTTTTTTCTTATCCAGTGAAAAGAGTTTCAAATTTATAATCATAATCACCTTTTCACTTGGTTTATTTTAATTAAAACATCTCTAAATGGCAATTGGCAAGTCAGATGATTACAAAAGACATTTACAGTCAATACAAGTTACTTGCAACTTCTTGAGCAGCTTCCACAAAACAGTGGCAATTTTTGCAGTTGTCCTTTATTTTATTACAATTGTATGTTCTAATGTGATACTGGGTTGTTCAACAAGCGGTGAGAGTGTCCAGAAGGAATGCTGTGACACAAGCAGCATTCTTCTTCAATGCTGCAGCCTCTGTGACCATTATGAGGTTATTGAGAAGCTTCCATGACATGTCCATAATAAACTACACCTTCTGCCTTTTTTCTTGTTTGTAGATTCTGAATACAAAATATGGCTGTTGATAGTAGCCCAGTCTAGCAAGTTGTAAAAAACAGTGACAGGCCACCTGCAGCTCACTCCTTTCACCGTACAGAGCCTTTTAATCTTGTCGAGCACATCCACACCCACCTTTAAAAGTGGTCAAATATAGAAATGTGAGTTTTTGCATGTGTGTGTGTGTGTTTTTTTTTTTTCCAAAGTGGGCTGTTCAGATAAAAGTAAGAAATACAGAGAATAGCAAACTACAAACCTTGGTGAAACTGTAGTCTGTTTACTGTGTCTTTTTTTCTGTCTGTGCCAAAGATGACATTAGAATGCGTGAATGCATGGTGCTGATAATTCTTTCTTGGCTTGTATGTAAACTGTGGATAGTTAAGTGTGGTTTTCTCAGTCTTCCACACTGCCATTGAGAAATGTTCTCATTGTGTGTAGTCTTCTGTGGAGGGAAGCAGCTCTCATTTTATTCACTGTACCAAGAAGGCTTGTTTTGTTAGCTTATTCATAAGGGAAGGAGTTGAAAAAAATTTCTCTATTTGCCTATGAAAGGTTCAACAAGTCACATTACTGCAGTTTCCTACAGTCATTCATCTGGTGGTTGCAAGGAATCTTTCCCCCAATACAAAACAGCATTTAGCATGTAGTTGCTATTCATCGCAGGTTATTCAGAATTTGAGGCCAGACTTGTGGGGTTTGTTTGCTATGTATTAGATGAAAGGGCATCACATTTTGTTGTGAACAGTCATTTATCATCTGTTGTGTTCTGCCCAAACTTACAACAAAAATGCACTGTCACTCTGCAGATGCTCTTGTGGTACTTCTCTGTTGTCAGATGGCATTATTTGCCAGTGCTGTGGTATGATTTCTTTAAGAAAGGAAATCCTGAACTTCTTTGAACATATCTATGCTTTTCCCACCACATACATCTTCAGGACAATCTGCCGGCAATTACACTATGTTAATGCCATAGCAGTCTTCCCCCAAAACTGGATAAGCATAGCAGAGATTTAATTTAACTTGGTTTCCAAAAAAAAAAAAATGTTATAGTTTCTGAAGCCAGTGAGCTTCAAAGAAGCCATCAGCTTTGAAATAAAAACTTCCACTACTATGGAACTGATAGATAGATAGATAGATAGATAGATAGATAGATAGATAGATAGATAGATAGATAGATAGATAGATAGATAGATAGATAGATAGATAGATAGAACTTTATTTGTCCCCAGTGACAAATTTGGTACACTAGTGATTATGATATACTTTGCCATGAAAGGAAACATACTGACCACCACATACTGAAAGGAGGTTATTAATATATGCCATCAGATGCAAGAGGCAGAAGAACTGATCAGAAGTGACCTCAGCAAAAGTGTCTTGTCACCTATGCCAGGTAGGCCAAGTTCAGAGTAAAATATCTTATAATACTGAGAACTGCTGTACTCATGCAGTTATTGAATTACTGCCTCACTGTGGACAGAACCCTGTAGCCAATCAGTCACATGGTAGTCTGATTCTCTGGAAAATTTATAACCTCTGCTGGGAACAGATTGGCAGTTTTTCAAAACCCACTGTAATACTTTGGTCCACCCACAAAGATAGTAAATCCTGATACCAGGCTTGTTAAGCAGAGATGGGCGATAAGAAGGGAATGCTTTAAAGTTAGATAATACGGATGACCACCACACTACCTCAGTAGGAGTTCAAGCTTAAATTGCCAGGACCAGTGGGAAATGAGATCTTACATTGTTGATTTAGTTATTTTTTGTCACTTGTATTATTTTTGTCTCTTAATGGTATTATTCCTGACAAAATCTCATTTAGAATCTATATATTTTATCTCTATAAGTGGAAGCTCATTTCTGAAGTTTAGGTAGACATCTGCTTTTGACCAGTAGCCAAAGAGAGAAATAGCATATGACAAGAACCTACACAATTAAAAACCAGATATATCATAGAAGCCACATTGATTATTGTATCATCCCATGCATGTGTAGATTTTCTCAAGGTATTTTATGTTTTGATTGTCCTATCACAATATCATGCATGGCTGTGAGTGACTGTTACTGTGTTTGGGTGTATAAGTGCACTCTGTAATATACTGGTGACTTATGCAAAGCTGCCTTGTACATAGTGCTGTCGGGAATGGTTATTGCTCCTTAAGACTCTGTCATGGAAAAGTAACATTACATTCCCAAAACTGAATAATTAAATTCTGGGGTATCCTAACAGCACTGGACAAAATACAGGAAGCAGCACTAGACAGTCTGCCAATTCATCAAATCACCCAGTCAAACATAATCTACTTCTTTCACTCCAATAGTGTCAGAATGTAACTGCCAGCCACCCTAATAAGCACATCACTGGGGATGAGGGAAAATATCCAAAGTATGCAGAGGAATACATATGCAGACACAGCGAGAATGTGCCATCTAAACTTGGACTTCACTTCAAATGGACTCAGGATACATAAAAACTGCAGCTCTACCCACTGTGTCACCATGACACACTGTCACATGAAACATGAATAAAAAACTTGGATAATTATTGCAAAATGTACCTAACATCCTACTATTGCTATAAACTATGGAACTGTACATTATGTCTACCTGGATGATAGTGAATCGAGAAATGTTAGGTTGCATTAAATATTGTGTGTTCTTTCTTCGCGAATTATGTTGTTAACTGTGAAAACCTATAAGGTTGGAACAAGTGTTACTCACCAGTACTGTAGTGCTAGCAGACATACCACATGCACTTCAGAAGAAGTAAGCCATCTGAAGCTAAGCTTGTTCAGGCCTGACCAATACTTGGATGGGAGACCATCTAGGAAAAGCTTAGGATGCTGTTGGAAGACATGTTGGTTAGGGTAGCAGGGGTTGTTGACCCTGTGGTCTTAATATGGATACCAAAGCCCCAGCATAGTGATGAGGACACTGTGCAGCAAAAATGGCACTGTCCTTCAGATAAGAAGTACTGTATAACTGAGCTTCTGACTGCCAGTGGTCATAAAAGATCCATGAGCACCTGTCGTAAAGAGTAGGGTGTTTCCCACTGTCCTCCCACCTTTAGTTGGCTATCGATCTTTCTCACTTCTTCACCACCTAATGGCTAATTGGTACTGGCACAAAATCGCTGCTGTTGCATCAGCCACGTGGATGCAGCACATTGGGGTATTTGAGCTGGCTCCCCCCTCTCTATGTTAAATGCTTTGAGTTTCTTGAAAAACTCTGTATAAATGCAATGTTTTCTTCTTCTTACTTCTAAAGGAAAGCAACCACAGAGATAATTATTTGTTTGCAAACCTATGTTACATTAAGAATATATGAAACTGCTTGTTTGTTGATGTGGTGTTATCAAGATATACAGCTCAATTTCCACTTATGTGTTGGAGGTATTGACTTTTCTTAAAAGGAATAAAAGAGATAATACCAGTGAGCTAGGAAAAACATCCTTCCCCTGCCACCCGGGTATTTGAGCTTGGCAAGTGTAAGCAGACTGATGACCCAAATGCAGTGCCTTTGCTCCATTTACAAGCAAATCATGCTGGATTTATTTTTCATCTGGAAGGCTGAGCTCAAGGAGATTAAGTGGTTTGTTCAGAGTATTACTGTAACTGAGCCAAGATTTAATCTTGAAACCTTCTTGTTTAATCTTTTTATGTAACTTTTAAACCTCAATGCTTGTTCTAAAACTCAAGCAAAAAGAAATTCACTAGAGATTTGAAGTTCTGTTTGAACCAAAATGCACTGTAGTTTCAACACTAAAACAGAAATATAATTCAAAACCAATGTCATAAAGCTATTTTATTGTTTATTTATTGTTGGCGTTATCTGTGAATCTCGTTAGTTCTATGCTCCACTTTTCTCGAAAACCTTTTCCTGAACCTACTTGTTCTATACGCAGGGTTACAGGGTGGTAAAGCTTATCCTGATATCTCATGGCACAAAACACGGTCCTAGCTAGGGTAAAACATTAGCTTATACTCAAGTACTGTTACCCTCATCCATCCATTCATTATCAAGTCCACTTAGTTCTAATTTAAGGTCAAAGAGGACCGTAGCCAATTTGAGCAGCGCTAGATGAAAGGCAAAAACCCAGACCTAGGCAGGACTGTAGACCATTGTGAAAAGAATTCAATGCACAAACCTACACTCTCTCAAACGGACTTGTTTAGAGTCCCAAATTAACATAAATGCACATCATAAAGAGAAAACTTGGAGTAACCCAAAAGGATGGATACACAGGGCAAATCTGCCAATTTTAGACAGAATGGGTTTTGTAGAAACGGCCAAAATAACAAAAACTAATATCTTCATAGTATGCTTTGGGAAGATTATTGAAATGGAAGGTGTGTAGATTACCTGCAAAAATGTTTCTGATCATATTTATGTACTTATAGATTTTTTATCCAGTTGTATAAATGTGTTAGGGTGTACACTCACAGCTGCTCTACATGTCTCAAACCAACGATGAGAAACTTCTCAGTTACACTGACTAACAAAGAATCTTACAGGAGACCCGGTCACAACTCAGCCTCCAAGGTCCAACTTCCCTAAATCTGCTTCAGAATTTAATGCATGGATGCTCCCAGAAAGACAGAAGGAGAGGGGTTCAGTATCACTTTTGCCAGCATTAGGTGGCAGGATTGGGGGTAGCTATGCCCAGTAAATTACTGGTGCTCAGACTTTGAAAATTAGATTCCTATGCCTTCATTTCTTTATTAAAGCTCAGTCAGGGCGAGGACTTAACAAACCCTCTGAGATTAAACCTTTTTCTGAATTCTACACAAAACATTTCAGGAAACTCTTAAGTTTCCAAGAAGGACCCTTTTCTATAGGGTTTGTCCCATCTCAGCCTTACTGATTATGTATCGTGTATACTATACTACTCATTATCTAACCCGAAATTCAACAATTTCCTCTATAAAAAAGAATGCTGCAATTAACATGGATGTGATCACTCTCATATGAAAACATGGCAAAGACCCTTCTTACTGCTCAAGTTTCATGTCATACCCTTAATGAATACTGACTTCAATCTACACGCTAAATTTCTCCCCTTCTTCCCTTACCCTTTCAAACTGTTATTTATCAATTTGTACAGATCAGATTAGTTTTATTCAAGCCCATCACATTTCTGACTTTGTTTATGTAACTGACACAACTCCATCCTTACCATCACCAGCCTCCTCATCTTATTAGATGCAGGAAATACATCTGACTGCATGAATTAAAACATTTTAGCATGGGTTTTGGGCAAACTGAGACATTTTCAGAATGTATCACACTGATTAATTTTCTCTGTTCTTCCTTATCAACTGTTATTCCTACAAATTTCAGTATCTCACTTTTTATAAATTTCAGAAGTGCTAATTAAGGTCATTCCCCAGTTCTATTCAATCAATCTCTTAAACCCATTGCTCTTTCTGTTTGCAGTTCTGAACACATAATCTCACTGCCACATACATTGTGCCTCAAAAATAATCTCTTTATGCTGGTTACATTCCCATCTTCCTTGGTAATGCCCCCTCAGGCCTTTCCAACATTATTAATTCTCCTCTCTCTTGTCATTTATGGTTGGCCATTATAAAAATGAGTATTATTCATTGTATACATTTTGATGATTTCATGCTACTCTCTTCCTTCTTTATAAATTTCTTTGGAATAGTAATAGACCTACAATGGAGCATTACACTTTGGACCTTGACATAGAGCTTTACCACTAGGTTAATTCCCTCTGCTTTATTTGAAATTGCCAATCCTGCCAATCCACCATCATGGTTTCCCAATGAACTTAATTTGTTTCCCATCACATTCTATCTATTGTCACCTTTATTTCTTTAAAAAGAAAGATCAATTTCTCCACATTCATTCCTTTTATTCGTTACACATTAAATTAATGCAACAGATAGAAAAACATTTGAACCTCTGTCCTAAGTGCCGCTCCCATGCTCAAATGTTTGTAAATTAGGCCTTTTCAAATAGTTGGATGACTTCTCCTTTCTCTATTGGGCATGTCTAGACATTAATATACTTTGAGATGTTCGTAATAAATCGTGGCTCAAGACATTCTACTCATTGGAGCCCAAGTTCTCTATTCCATGCTCTTCTTTCCTTCTGTCAGCAATTGTTAACCATTTTTAGAACACAAATACATTTTGCTGTCTTTTCCTCCCGACAAAATCCACTACGTGCCTTTTTTCTGTAAAAATATTACCTACTGTATGCATCCAGAAACCCAGCCACCACCATGTGCGTTGTTTATATGAAACATTGTTTCTATAAAGCTATCATGTAATCCACTATACTATTACTCTCTAAATACGCCTGGGAACATTCTTTCACAGCAGAGGATGCTCTCCTTTTGCACCACTTCTGCCAAAGTTGCCTTGGCTTCTCATTAGAAAGTCCTTACCTCTGTGGTATAGCGGGTCCACGGCTCTGAAGAAAAGCCCATTATTTTTAAATAAATAATTTTCACACTCACGGCTTAAAGAGGGAGTATGGTAGTGTGGCCGGAGCAGTTCCTGGACGCTACGTGAGGTTGGCGTTTCCTCACTTATGTGCACAGGTGAGGAATTGTCCGCATCCGTAATTAAACCTGGGAGCTTCTAATTGCTACACCTGAGCCACGCCCTTGTAATAGGAGAAGCGTGAGGCAGAAGGGTAAAAGAAAGGAAGAGGCTGAGAGCGAGAATGAAGAATTGAGGAAAGAGTGGATGAGCCAGCCCACTGTGAAGGAGAGAGGTCCTTGCGGTCAGGGGTCTCAGATGGAGCAAGTGATCGACGCTTGTGGGACAGGATTGTGCCCACTGAGTTAATGGAAGAGTGGGTACGATTGGGGAAAAGTCCGCCCTAGGGATCCGGGGGACGACTTCAGAGTGCAAGAAGGAAAACGGGAGGACAACCAACCCCGAGCAGTCAGGCAGACACCGGTGGAGGCAGCCATGACTGGGGATCAGTAGAATGAGGACCACAGTGGCTGAAGTCTCTCCCACTGAATATACTTTGGGTGAGCTGAAGAGACTGGGAAGGAGCTAAGCTTGACTTGTGTGACCTCAATGTTGTCAACAAGAGTTTAATCTCATTTTATCCTTGTTTTAAATGTCTGTGATTTTTTACCTTTTTATTGGATTATTTATTTATTTAATAACGTCTGGATTGCACTCCACTATTTATTTGGACATTGTTTTATTAGATTGTTTTTAATAAAAGCACTTTGCACCTTTTTGCACCATCCCCTTGCTTCGTTGTGTCCACATTGATCAGCTCATCCGATGACATTACTGACAGTATCGGGTTCAATAGCTCCTAAAAAGGAGATGGGAGCATGAAGTGGAACCCCCATCATCACAAACTCTCTCTCCCTCTCTCGCCCTTGACTGTTCAAAGTCATCTTTTTGTAACTGGATACTAATAGAGGTCTCTGCACTAAGGATTAATGTGTTTTCTAGCCATAATACTGACAGGTTTTTATGACCCTCCACATTGAGAGAAACCAGTTGAGGTTGATAATGCCTCAGACACCTCCCCATGGAGGTTTTTTTGGGCAAAGCCAACTGGGAAGAGACCTAGGAAAGACCCAGGGCTCATTGGGAGGATTATATCTCCAAGATAGCATGCCTTCGAACCCCCAAGTATGACTTGGCAAGTGTGGTTGAGTAATTGAGACTTGGATCTTATTAATTACATTAATCAGTAACACAATGTCATGGGACATGTGACGTGGGGAGCTCATTTTCAATTCTAACCTTTTACCATTCTCTCCTCTTTTCTTTCCTCCTGGCTTGGTAGTGGGCTGCTGCTGTCTCTTTTTTGACATTTTGGTGTCTCCCAATTCTTTATAAATAAAATGTATTATTTTTATTATACTGCGGTGGGCTGGCGCCCTGCCCGGGGTTTGTTTCCTGCCTTGCGCCCTGTGTTGGCTGGGATTGGCTCCAGCAGACCCTCATGAACCTGTAGTTAGGATATAGTGGGTTGGATAATGGATGGATGGATTTTTATTATTATTATTATTTTTATTATTATATTACAATCTTGAATATTATGACAATTGTCTGTACTTTTTTTCTTGGTCTATCTCCTTAAAACCTTAATCATTAAAAACAAAGTACACAATTGATAAGTCAAATTTATAGGTTTTTCTCCAGGTACTCTGATTATTCTACCTGTATGTCAGGCTTGTATGTTAGGTTACTTGGTGACTCTAAAATGGCACCTTATCAGTGTTTATGATAGATCCATGTTTGGTTCCTCCCTTGTAGCCAGTGAGTTAGACACCACACCCCAGTGATCCTAAACTAGATAAGGGTGTTTGAAACTAGACGTTTGAGAGATGAGGAGCCTGCAAAAAATAAAAGTCTGATGTGTCCAGCTCATTACTTTCCCTCATGTAAAGATGTGAGCTTAACAGTAATAAAATGCAGGCAAATATTCCATTTAATGAAAGTAAAGGATTATATCTCATCAAATATTTTCCACCCACAATTATGCTGCAGTAGGGGCACAATAAAATATTATATACAATGAATGTAAAAATCTTCTAATGCATTTAAATTTTGAATATACAGTATGTATGTTATGGGAGCTAGTGCCTATCCTAAGCACTACTGGGTGTAACACTTTAAAATGGAAAAAAAATATGGATAAGATTAAATACATTCCTGTTGAATTTGTTCTGATTTTGTTTTAGCTGTATGTCTTTACAAAGATTATAGCTTCACAATGTGAAGCCTAAATACAGATTTTACCCTGTGCCATATAAAATGTACAGTCTGGATTTTTGAGCCATTCTGTTGTCATTGTATGGATTAACTCAATAATATTAAACATTCCCAACTGTAAATTTTAGTACATATATTTCTGTTATAAATATTAAAGAAGTGAGAGTGCTTGAGAATGCAATGTGCAAGAAATAATCTGTCGTAACATTGTGTGTTATGTCTGTCATGTCAACTGATAAATGATCTCTCTTAAACAAGTACTAAATCCTGTAAACAGCGCTTGATGAAAGAAGGTTTTTAATGTTACTTTTGAGCTCCCACACAGTGACACAAACCCCAGCAATCGTTTTTAGTCTTTCAGCACCAAAAAAAAAACACTGTTTTTACAAAACTGACAGCATCAGTGATTTGCACACACATTTTTTGCTATTAATATTTCATTTATGATACATTCCCTTCACTTACCATTTTATAAGGTGTCAAGGCCACTTGTACATTTCCCTTCAGTTTTTCATCATAACTCATTCAACTGTGGTAGGGATTTTCTTATCCATTATTAACCGGATACGTTAAAGTTACTCTCCCTTATTTTATAGAAGGTACAATTACTAAAATCTTTTTTACCAACAAAAGAAGCCTGGGTTTTCCTTTCTTAATTATACCTCTAATAAATATAATTTACAGTGCATCTTCATATGGACAAATATGTATATTGTTTAAAATATTATATTTAAAAATGTAAAAAAAAGAAAAAAGTATTATTAAAATAAAAATATATTTTAAAGAAGATGTCTTATAATATGATAACCAAACATAAGTGTCAGTAGAGCAAAATTACAAAATGTAAAAAGTCTGTTCAATCAGAAATGCAATGGATGCTATATATTACAGAAATAATTATGATTTGTAATAATAAGCCATACTAATCACCTACCCTCACCCAAAACAAAGGACTAATTTGTAATGAAAAGGAGCCCTTCTATGTTTTATAAGCTTTTATATTTTAGCAGTAGGAGTTATGTGGAGACACAGGAAGGAGCTCAGCAAACTCTTTTCAGAATAACATTAATGACACCTTGCCAAATTCTGAACAAGCTCTGCAGAGCTTCATGCAAAGATGATTAGATTTTTGTCTTGTTTTAGATAATATAAAATACTTTGCTCAAAATAATTAAGGTAACGCTTAAATCACATGTATTATCATACAGGATAGTGGAAAATCTATACTGATTAATACTGTGTAATTTGTTGAGAACAAAGTGATGTAGCAATGATCAAAAGAAACTAAAATCTATGCACTCCTGAAAATGTCCAGGCATGCTCCTGATGAGACAGCGGATGGTGTCTTGGGGGATCTTCTCCCAGACCTGCATTAGGGCAGCAGCAAGCTCCTGGGGCCTCATGCATAACGCTGTGCGTAGAATTCGCACTATAACATGACATAAACACAAAAGCCGAAAATGTGCTTACGCACAGAAAAATCTAGATGTAGGAATCTGTGTGTACTCCAACTTCCACATTCTTCCGCTCCATAAATCCCGGTCAGCGTGAAAAGCAACGCTCGTGCACGCACCTTCTGTCCCGCCCCCAACTCCTCCCAGAATCACGCCTCTATGAATATGCAAATCAATATAAATCACCCTTAAGATCAGTCTTCTGTGAAAAGACAATGGAAAAAGCAAGAGGGAAAATGGAAGAATTTCAGCGAATATCAAGTGGAGGCAAGGAAAAACGTACTATTTGTTGGTTTAAACAGTGGTATAAACAACAAAAGGAAGCTGATCGCCTGACATAGTCACACAGTGCCCAAAATAAAAAAGAAGCTGTCACATATCAAAGTCGCCGTGAAAAGGCGAGTTGTAGCCCACCGTCTGAGTGTCATATAAAAGCTTATTAGGGTACAGAGAAGAAAAAGGCACACAGCAGGAAAAAAGCACGAAATGTCAACTTCAGTCTCGAAATTTCCACTTTAATTACGTAGTTTATTTTGTCATTAAAGTAGAACATCATAAACTTAATCTTAAAATCATTTAATTAACCAGTTTCTCAAATCACATCATAATTAAAGTAGCACGTTAAATGCTTTGTTTTGTATTTGATCTTTTGCTCTATGTGTGTGAATCACTACGTGCTTCCGCTTTTTCTTTCTACGACAGGACACAGAATCCATTACATTCGTGATATTACAGCTCTCTGAATAATTAAAATACTAAGATGTATACGTGATATTTTTTTCATGATGATAGGAGATAAAGCATGTTATTAAACAGGGGGATATGGTGCGTGATTGTGCGCAACCTTCGATGAAATTATTGTAGCAGTAATGTCTCTTTCAAACATACTAATCTCCAATTCCTGTCCTTACTTTTCTTTCTCCACATACCCAGTCGCCACACAATCAGCTCTGTAATAGACGTTAAGCCCTGTAAGCTTACAACGACGATTCTTGAAAACTTTTAAGGAACATTGAAATATCTTTGTAGTACAAGTTTAATTATTCTATCCATCTATGCTTCCAGTGTCACGTCAGCCCCAGAAAGAATACAGCACAAGGTAGGATCAATCCATGAACTAGCTAGCGCTGCAGAACCATGTCCTCACATGTTTAATTATTAACAATACAGATTATTTAAATGAAGTTAAAGTTTTATCTATATAATATAATCAACATATTTTGCTGCATTTCATCTTAAAAATGATCTCACCATCATATGTAAATACGAGATTTATAAAGTGGTGCAGGTTGTGCAATATTATAACTGTAGTGCAAGTTTACAGTGGGGTGATTGTACTTATAAGTACAAACAGTTCTACAAGGAGCACTTGATGGACTGATTGACTGTTTCTGAACCGCAAGGTCCGTACAGGAAAGGCTTTGAAACGTTTTGCCGTGGCTGAGGCAGGGTGGGCTTGATGCTGTATACCGATATTTCTCTTTCCAATCAGCTGCTGCTGTGATTCCCCACTCAGATACAGTGATATAAATACTCTGAGTGGTGCAGTGAGAGTAATATGGAAAAAGATGATCCGCTGTGGCAACCCTTAACGGAAGCAGCTGAAAGAAGAAAAACAAAGGTGCAGTGAGAGTAACAACACTAAAGCAGTTATGGTATTTGGAATACTATGGCTATTCCCTGAACCATTATATTGTTACAAGTTAATTACAATCAGATGCATTACACTAATAAACAATATGTGGTTAGTTTCAATGTATTTATAAAGCTGCGGCAGGAATCTGGCTCTAAGAAATAAAGATAAACCACACAGGAACAGTAGCACTGCTTTGATGCGGAAAACTTGCGTACATCATGGTATGAGGTACCGTGGAAAAGTACGTGGCTTTACGCCAAGTGTAGGTTTTATACATTACGATTTGAACATGGAAAAGCTCTTACGCAACATTTCTGTGCGTACGCACCGTTTATGCATGAGGCCCCAGGTCAGTCTGTTACTTGGAGGCTTCTGATTTAACAATATATAACATCCCAGAGATTCTCAATTGGATTTGGGTCTGGGGAACATGCACGCCAGTCAATGACATCAATGCCTTCATCATCCAGGAACTACCTACACACTCTGGCCATATGAAACTGCACCAGGAGGAACCTATCTGAAGTTCTTACTGCTTTTGTGTAGTACTATATTTAAAGTATACATTTCTGTTTATGATTTTTTCTTTTTTTCTTAATTTTAATTAAAAACAAATAACAATCCATCCAATCAAATCAAATTTAACAAAACCAAAATTCAACCCCCCACCAAAATGAAATAGACGAGAGTTAGCCGACAAAGCAAATCATTGAAGCAGCAGGGAAGGAAGTGTATCCTTTTCCCCGATGCAGATTATTCTAAAAATGTTATTGATTAGATTATGAGATGTGTAAAAATATTTAACAGATCTTCTGAGTGAGAATTTGATTTTTTTTCCAATTTCAGATAGAAATAGAAAAAGAAGTTTGGGAAGGATGTTCATCTTAACAGTGTTGATTCTACCTGTTAATGTGAGATGGAGTGCATACTATCTATTCACTTCATTTTGTTTAATTTTTTCCATTCAGACTGCAAAATTTTGTTGAAAAAGAGCTTTATATGTATTTGTGATATTTACCCCTAGATATTTAAACTGATCTGTGAAGATTAATGGCAAGGTGTTCAGTCTAGTATTGGTTGCTAGAGATTTCATTGAAAAAAGCATATTCAAATTAATTTTGAGTCCATATAACATGGAATTTTGTGGGTCAGATATATACAGTATCATATCATCTGCATATAATGATATTTTCTGTTCAAGGCCTTCTCTGAAAAATCCCCTTTATCTCTGATGCATTTCAGAAGTAAAAAGCTTATGGCTCAATGGTGATTGCAAAAAGCAATGGTGATATGGGACATCCTTGTTGAGTACCACATTCTCGTAATGTTGTTAATACAAACTGAGGCTTCTGGACTAGTATACAGTAGTTTCATCCATGCACATATGTTTGGACATAACCCAAATTTG
This sequence comes from Polypterus senegalus, assembly GCF_016835505.1. Classification (NCBI taxonomy): domain Eukaryota; kingdom Metazoa; phylum Chordata; class Cladistia; order Polypteriformes; family Polypteridae; genus Polypterus; species Polypterus senegalus. The sequence continues at coordinate 128,643,726 of NC_053161.1, read as the reverse complement.
TGCAATGTGGTGAATAGGTAGCCCCATTCAACCATGTCGAATGTTTTTCCTGCATCCAAAATAGTATGATCTCTAGGTTGGTAGATTTAATGTGGGAATATACAGTATTATATTACACAAATGATTAGAAGCTAAGTGTCTACTTTTAATAAATCTGGTTAGGTCTTGTGATAAATCCTTCTAGCTAAACCTTTGAAGAGTATCTTAGAATCATTATTCAGGAATGAGACTGCTCTGTATGATGCACATTGTAGTAAGTTCTTATTTTTTTTTTAGGAAAGATGCAAATAAATGCTTGGTTAAAAGTTTGAGGTAGAATTTTCTTGTCTTTATCTTCTGTAAACATTGCTAATAATAATGGAGCTAACTTATTTGAAATTTTTTTTTATAAAATTCCACTGGTTAGCCACCAGGGCCCGGTTGCTTTCCCACTTTGAAGTGAGTTTACAGCAGTAATTCTGAGAGTGTCAGAGGTTTGTCCAGTTCCATATCACTAAGAGTATCTAGCTCTGGTATTTGTAATGAGTCAAAGAACTAATTAGACTGTGTCTTATCTTCTTCAAAGTGATTAGTATATAGGACTGTACTCTTTAAATATGTGGATTATATATTATGGTCTATCTCCATCTATGTTGGTAATTACTGTTATTGCATTGCAGACTTTCTGCTTGGTGATTTGTTGAACTAAAATCTTATTGGCCTTCTCTCCATGTTCATAATAATGATGTATTGATTTAAAGATGAGCTGTTCCATTTCCTCATTAGACAAGAGTTTAAATTCTGATTACAAATCCTGTCTTTTCCTATAAAGTGCCTCATTTGGAGACCTGGTATATTCTAGATCTATTCTGGTAATTTCACTGATTAACTCAGACACCTTTTTGGTTTCCATTTTTGTAGGAAAAATATTACAATAGTTCAAATGCCTTCAGAGTTTCCCTGTGTATTCCTGCAAGGACCTTTGGGAATGTACTTGTCTCCCAAAATAATTATTTTGCTTGGATATGAATTCTGTACAGTGCTCATCAGCTAATGACAGGGGGTTAAGATGCCTCCTATGAGATGGGTGTTTAGAAAATAGTAAGTTAAGCTCCATGATCAGAGGGGTGTGGTTGAAGATACAATAATGTCGTACTTACATGATTTGGTAATGGGCAAAAAATCATTGTCTATGAAGAAATAATCAATTTTTGAGTAATAATGATGAGCTTGTGAGAAGAAGTAATATGCTCTAAGGTTAGGATTTAAACCCCCTATGGGTCTGATAAGTTCTGATCCACTACAAACTGTGTAATTATTATTTTTTTCAATATTTCTTCCTATAACCAATTTCCCACTCCTTTTTAGGACTCTGGACATCCCACAGACACAGCCCGCAGCATCCCTCTCAATCCACCACGTCAACAGTTACCTACAGACCCGGAGTTGCCACCTGATTCGATTACTGTGATGTGACCACTGACCAGTGTGTTGGATGACTCCATTTCTCTGCCTTTTCAGCCCTGCCACCTTCCAGGGCTTCTCCAGACCTCACTCCTGCTTTCCTAAACCTGTTCAGCAGTCTGGTGCTGCTTAACTTATCCTCCCCCATTAACCTTTCTCTATGATTCAGTGATCGTCTTCTCTCTATTTTCATTTATTTCTGTTCTTTTTTGATCGTCCTCTTGTCCTGATCAGGCTTGGTTTTATCCACATATAGGCACAGTGCACAATTGCTCACAATTGCAATCTGCAGAACAACTAACTAATTAAACAGTCAGCGTTCCTCCACACTGAATACCCCATGTCTGCCAGGCTCTTCACCCGCACACACACTCAAGGATTTGAAAAAATTTGCACTGCCACAGACCTCTGTCTCATAATATTTGGGTAAGCAGTAAAACCATCTGTGTGGATGGATCCTTCCAGAGACTTGCTGGAAGCCATGTTCCCAGGCTAAAGGATTACAAATAAGAAGTGCCTCTGAAATGTGTGCGAGTTAGTGCTCTTTATTTACACTCCCTTTTCTACACCAGAATAAATTTTCCCATGCTTTTGCACATGGAGAAAAAAGGTTGCAGGTGTGAAAAAATATTTGTGGTAATGTCACAAATGACTGGTTGCAAAGCATCATTTATTAGGAATTTTTTCCTTGCCAAGCAAAACTCGAATTTTGTTTCTAATTTTTCAATGTTTCACTCACCATTAATGCTAGCACCACGTTTAATAAAATAGTTAAAATGTAAGACTTTAACATTAAGAATTGTTTTGAGTCTAATATAAATTTAATTTTCAGAGATAAACATAATAGACTCATAAAGCTTTATTACATATCTATAAAGCATAAGCAGAATTTTGTGTTCAAGTCAAGTGTTCCTAATTATACAGGGTAGTGTAATAAGCTCCTAGATACCTGCCATTCAGCAGGAGTCATTTGTTATAATAAGCTGAAACCTATGTGCTGTAAGTAGTGAGAACTTTCCAGTTGTCTTGACAAGTAAATCTCCTTTCTTTCCTCCCGTGTTCCTTGACTTAGAATTGTCTGTGCAAATTTAACATCTCTCCTATGTAATGTATTTCAGTCTGAACACAGATAGGAGTTAGACCATTATTATGTTAATACCTCTCATGCTGTCTTTCATATGCCTAATGTGCAAGCAAATCATGTAAGTATTGGCAGCTTGGTTTAGACTGTAACACAAGTTATGTTTTGCTGTTTCTTCATGGGCTGAAAAAAATAAAAAGTGCTTTGTTTGGCTAGAATTTTTTGAATTTGACGAATGCAGAAAGATTATTCACCTCATGCTGTAATTTAATGTGGCTTTATCAGAGCTAAATCCATATCTTTTACTTCTCACAGCCCTCTCTCAAAGCTGATGCATGCAGTCTGTTACTGATTAATGTAAAATGGATCACTTGGTTTGTACTTCATTGCCCAGACAGAAAAATCCACAAGCCTGTATCTGTGTCTGGCAGGTTTTGTCTATCAGGAACTGTAATTTCCTGATGATCTCAGCAAGTTTATCAAAAGCAAATTTGTTGCATTAAGTAAGCTTTACGGATGTCACGTGAAGCAGTATTTTGATTATAATGTCTTTCTTCTTTTCACTTACTTACTGGAATAATATTCTATTAACCTGTGCAAAAAATAGCAGACTACAGAAGAAATCCTTCACTTTTTATACTTGTTCCCAGAAAATCTATTTAGCTAGAGAAGAGTTACTGAGGGCAGGGTCACCAGCAACGTGTCATTCCCAGAGAAAACCTCAATAGTAGCCATTACAGAGCACTTTAGAATGTGAAAAGCTAGAAGTCACTAGAGAACAATAGACCCTGAGCACCAGGATAAGAAAGTATAGGTGATCTGAGAAAGAGTTAACAGTCCCATCCTCCCAGTTCCTCCATGATGCTAGAAAAATCAAATGCTGGGAGTGACAGACTTTTTGACTACACAATGACAGTGACAGAGGCCGTGGTGAATTAACAGGAGAACAATGATTGCCAGGTCCTTTACTGAGTTATATTGGCAATTTAAGGCTGAAGCCAGTGCAGTCTGGAAGAAAGCCAACACAGTCTCTGCAGGCCAGTACACAGAGCCTACCTGGGACCATGTTACTTTTGTAGAGTAGCAGATAACATTTGAGATAAGGTAGGTAACTTATGTGTAGTTAAATTTCTCTTCTGACATGTCGATTCTATGTTTTTATTATTCACATATTAGAATGCATAGCCATATTTTTTAACTCACATTACCATATACAAGTATATTGTAGACAGTATGTTACACACATCAAATGAACAATGACAATAAACACAAAAAGCAAACCACCTTATGGGACACAAACTATTCACTGCAAGCTTAAAATCTCAAACTGATCCCAATTAGTAATGTTACTCACAACAATGCACTAACCGTGACTCTATAAGTTACACAAAATGCTTTTAAAAATGAATAACAATTTTGACAAGAACTAAGCAATTCTTTTCAACATAGCCCATCAATCTATATTTATCAAACTTGTGCAAAATATCATCCTAACAAAATCTGAAAGTTACCGCTGTGTAATTTGTTCCATGTACTGTATCTGTGATGCTCTCTCTGTGTGAAGAAAAGGTTCTAACATTTCTGTTAGAACAAAAAACAATCCTTAGACACTTTTATTAAACAACTTATTTTTTATGATTTCTTCTACAATTCTAAATACCTCCATCTTGTCTTCTCTTAACCTCAGATTTCTAAAAAGATTCAACTATTGCAAACATTCCTTATAACTCCAATCAAAGACTGGAGGGGAAGTTACAATTTTGCGATTTGGACAAAACTGGCAGCCCTAGGGATTATGTTCTTTGAATTCTCCAGCACCTTCAGTACACTCAGAGATATGCATACGGATGAGCCCATGGTGTCCTGAACAATGGACTATCTTTCCTTTTCACCTCAGCTTGTGAGGCTCAAAGACTGTGTTTCTAATACGTATGTAAGCAAAACATAATCCATAGTGCTGCCACAAGGTACAGTCCTTTTTCTTCACCGTTGTTTTACTGATGATTCTGCATTTATGGGAAACATTGATAGGGGGATATGACAGAGTACAGGAGTCAGGTGCAGAACTTTGTTTCTTGGTACAGAAAGAATTGTCTGCAACTTAACATCAGCAAAGCCAAGGAAATGATGATTGACATTCACTTCACCAAACTGACACTACGCTAAGTCGCTATTAAGGCAGTGGATGTGAAGGGTGGTGCACTGCTACAAGTACTTGGAGGGATCCTCATGAATAACAGACTGAAGTGTCCAATTACACAGATTACACTATAAAAGAAAGGGCAGAACAGACTTTCTTTCTGCATCGCTTTGGGTAATGTCATATTTTACACGTTCTATAACTCTGTGATGAGCAGTGAAATTTTCTATGATGTGGTGTGCTTGATCAGTAACATCACTTCAAGATAGGCTGTCTGAATCAACAAGCTAAATATGCTATAGGACACACTTTTGACCCCTGGAGGTAGCAGCAGAGGAGGGAATGAAGACAAAACTCATAGCCTGTGAAATTGTGGGTCAGCTCCATGCTCCCACTTCAGATTTGGGAGCCTCTTGAACCAGACACCGTCAATAGTCATGACTGGGATAAGCCAGCAGGTGAGGACACACAATGCATTGCAAGGGGTTGGTGCAAAAGTGAACTGTGCTTTTATTAAAAAAAAAATCCAAACCGTGTTCCAAATTTCAGTTGCTCCAAAATGTTCAATAAATAAATAATCCAAAAATAAAATGTGCTGGTGGAGGCTAAAAACAGTTCAATAACCAATTAAAAATAAGGGGGTTAAAACCAGAGACAATCCATAAAAACAGTGAGCCTAAATGTGGCATCTCCTCCTCTTATCCTGTCCGGACCTTGCAGAAGGAGGAAGCGCTCACCAACAGGTGCAGTCAACTTCTTTATCGGAGCTCAGTTTCCTGCCTCTGTTTCTTCAATGTATGCAGGGCAACCCGTCGAACCCCACGCTCCTCTCCCACCGCTCACCTTCAGCCATTGTGGTAAGACTCTGTCAATCAGGCCACTCCCACAAAAGCTCTCAGTAGGAGCACCTCTTTCACAGGCTCCAGTTCCCAAGGTCCTGAGGCTCACTCCTGACCACCTACCTCACTCCATTCAGCTCGGGTGCTTTCACTCTCCATCTCTGCCTCTGCCTCTCTGTCTTTCTTTTCCTTTTAACCTCCTTCATGTCTTGAGTCTACCTCTGTCAGTTACTGGCCACTCTGTTTTTCTCTTGATCTTCCGATCTACTTTCTTTTCCTCCTAACACTCGCACTTTCCTTTTAAAATGGGGGTGTCAGCAGCTCCTAGCCACAATTTGGATCACAGGCGATCCTGCACCTGTGCACTAAGTGCAGGGCTGTCCGCTCCCACATCACATATGGAAACCCCTCTCGCCACCCTACGATGCCCCCACCCAAAGACGCAAGTGCGGCAATTAGTTATTTATTTATTAAAATGGCCAACTTTCTCATCTGAGGACCCCACATTACCACACAGCCATTAAAAAACAATGCTGCACACCACTCTCTGTGACACACTAACATTGAGTACATTCAGCAAATGAATATCCCACTGTTCTGGAATGAATCTAGATGCTCTTCTATGGATTTTCTTTAGCAGAGTTAAATCTTTTTTTAAAATGCGAACACCAAAAATAGCTCACAGTATTCCACTGTCTGATTAGTTAGATTCTTTTGATTTTTTGGTTTTCAATAGAGATAAAATGATTAGTGATTATATCTAGTGCCCTAATGTACCTAGCAATTCTCTTTGTGCAAACATATCCATCATTTAACATTTGTATGAATTACTTTTAAAGGTGTTAGATGAATTGAGATGGACAAGTTACAATGGTTTCAGAACCTATTTAGACCCCTTCACTTTTTCACATTTTGCTATTCTGCAAGCTTGTGTTAAAATAATTTAAATTAATTTTTCCCATATTAAGCAACATTCAACACCTCATAATGAGAACGCAAAAATAGGATTTAGAAGTATTTGTAAATAGGCAGAGTGGGAGACCTGGCAGAGTTGAGGGAAAGGTGAATGGAGTAAAGTAAACAGATATCCTTAATAAAAACTTGCTCCAAAGCACTTTGAGTCTTGGACTGGGCCAAACACTCACCCTCCAGCAGGACAATAACCCAAAGCATAAAGCAAAGACAAAACATAGTGCCTTAAGAACAACTCAGTGAATGTCCTTGAGTTGCCCAGTCAGAGTCTGGACTTGAACCAAATCAAACATTTCTGGAGAGACCTGAAAATAGCTGTCCACTTATGGTCCCCATCCAACCTAACGGAGCTTGAGAGGATCTGCACAAATGTATGGCAGAAAATCCCCAAATCCAGCTGTGTGCTGCTTGTTTCATCATACCCAAGAAGACTCAAGGCTGAAGTCACTGCCAAAGGGGTTTCAATGAAGTACTGAGTAAACAGTCTTATTTGTTGTGTTAATGTGATATTTCAGTGTTTTAGTTTTAATAAATTTGCAAAAATTTGTAAAATCCTGCTTTTACTTTGTCATTCTGAGGTATTGAAGTTTGCTTTATAAAGGGGCAAAAAAGCATAAAATTATTTTAGAATAAGGCTGCACCATAATAAAATGTGAAAAAGTGAATATGGTTCAATTACTTTCTAAATGTATTTTATGTTGGACTGTATGGCCTGTTTGGTCATAATTGTAATAATATTCAAATATTTTACTGGTCTGCAGTATTAATCATATCTAAAATGTGGGACAGAAGGATTACTTTAGGAATATGTAGGGAAGCCTACTTGAGCTTAATACACAGGATGTCTGGTTACCTCAGTAAGAGGCTCAGACATGAACAGACACAGGAGCACCATACAGAGTTCTAGCCTGGTGGATCAGTAACAGGAAAGTGCTACCTCTGATCCTGGAATGTTTCACAAACAACTTATTTAAGACTCACGCAATAAGCCGTTACAATGGTTCAAGTTTAAAGTTATAACCAAAGAACACTATTACAGCATCCACCAAATATAAAGACCTTTTGAGGTAAGCAGTATATCTCAAGTTAAACAATCATGTTTACTTGGGAATTCTAAAATCTGCCTCAAGCAACAGAATCAAAAATGAAGAGGCCTACACAAGACAACCATGAAAAGGGAATGAAATGCAGTCTTGGATGCTTTTCATAAGAACAATATATGTTTTATTTTAATTTACAAAATGTTCCCTGGCCAGAGTGTAATATGTTTTATGCAAAGAGTAAGTGAAGGATGAGTAAGAAATTTAAATTATCCCAGAGAAGTGCTACCAATGAACACAAATGACTAACATCACCAAGCAAAACTGTAGTAAATAATTCTAAAAAGTGAGTATTTTAACATAATAACTGTTAGTAAAGCATTTTGAATCTTACAAGTGCATTTTAAGTGATGTGTTTGAAGCAAAAAGTATATTTTAAATGTATATGTACCTAGAGTTGTGAACTGGAAACATGAATGAAAGCTGAGAAATGGGATATTGTATTGTAACAGGACACTGTTTTATGACTTGCTCTATAGGTTGTTAGAAGAAAATGTAGTAACTTAGATTCTGTGTAGCTTAAAAGCAAGTGGTCCAACTAATTGTTGAAGATCTTCTGCCTTATGGCAGTACTCATGTTTTACTGACAATGGAGGCTCAGGTTCAGTTTCTGGACACGTTAAAAAAGTTAGTTATCTGTAGAATCGGTTACATTAAAGGAAGAAAGGGCATTCAAAGACAAGGCAGAACACAGTTTAAAACAAAAAGCAATCCTCTATTTCCTGAACCCATTTGACAAAATCATGCACTAACCAGGAACCAGACAATAAAACCATTGCGCTGCACATTTTAAGACACTATGAATGACCAGTTTGCCTGTCACAAATGTCTTTGGAAGGTGGGAGGCAAACTGGACTGCCCAGAGAAATTACTAGAAACATAGAAAACAAATGCAAACAGAAAGTAATTGGACTGTGTAATTGGAGCCCAATCTACCAATGATGTACCAAAGCTTGTTTAAGAGGACCTCTAAAGAAATGAACAAAGTTCATTAATGTCACTGAGTGTCACAAAGAGTAACTAACTGCCAATACATATACTGTACCAGACATATAGAGAGTTAACATACATATGGAAAAAGATGATCTGCTGTGGTTACCCCTAACGGGGGTATCCGAAAGAAGAAAAAGATACAGAGTTAACATACAGTAGTAAAAAGCAAGCACAGTTTACAGTTTCTGAAGTGCACTTTATGACTTTCTGTAAAAATATTTGTTACAATAGGGCAATTTTCATATTATCAGCTAATTTAACTTCTTATGTGTCATCATTATTTGCAATGTAAAATACTTATACTGTTGTGATTTATAAATATCAAATTTTTCATATTCTGTAATATCACTTTTGTGTCTGTGCTGCAAAGGATGATTAGGGTGCTCAGTTTTTTTATGCTTGAATGGCATAAACATTTTATATACAGGGTGAGGCAGAAAGGACGGACGTTTTTGAAATGGCTAGAACTCACCACTAGGTGGAATGATAGATGTGCGGTAGGTGGCGGTAGGTTTGTGAAGTCTTTTTTTTATTTTCTTTTTAGTTGAAGCCATGGAGCCGTAGATGATAGAATGCCACGTTTTTGCGTACAACTGTTTTGTCAAGAACAACCAATCTATTGCCACAGTTCAGCGTGAGTTTTGTTGCCATTTCAATATCTACTGAAATAAAGCTGTTCCCGCTAATAACACTGTCCTACGTTGGGTTAAACCACTTCGTACACGAGGTACACTAATGAACAAAAGACCGCCAGGGGCTACACGAATGACACGTACCCCTGAAAATGTGGAAAGCGTACAACTAACCCTGCTGCACAGTCCAAGTCGATCTGCTCGGAAGCATTCTTCTGAACTTGGCCTCAGTAATTGTTCGGTAAGGCATATTTTGCATTTAGACCTGCATTTCCATTCCTACAAATTGTCAAATGCTATTTCAATATGAACTCAAATCTTTCAATACATTTCTTTGTAAGAAAGAATTAACAATTTTGTAATTTGTAAAAAACGTCCGTCCTTTCTGCCTCACCCTATACAATGTTTCCTTAGACAAACTGTGAAATGTTGAATCACTTGCATATGAATACAACTTGAAACTACCTGGTTGATATACTGGCAAGGGGGTAGCTGGGTCTCATTAAACATATATAGAATGACGTACTGCAAATCTTAAACAAGCTTACAAGAAATAATTTATATTCTCCTCCCAAGGATTTATGCAAAAGCCTCGAAAAAGGTTACTTATTCTGAACTGTGGAAGGTGAATACAAGCTATATCATTTAGGCAATAATCTTATTGTTTTTTGAGTTTAAGCCAACTCCACATGAATCCCCATCACTTACGCTTTAAAAATTAGTTTGTCATGGGGTACCTTATCAAAGCCCTAGATTTACTGGAATGTTAATGACATTTTCCCTGGCAATAAAGCATTTATTTTATCTGTGAGGGAGCCTAATCCCTGGGTGTTATATTCCCCATGCCATTTGGAATGTCCGTACGTTTGGAACAAACAGATCAAAATATATCTACGGGTCATTTTCCTATCATTAACAAAATGTTCTCCTCCTCCCTGCTAGATTTCTATATTTTCCTATTATCTTGCTTATGTTTTATGGAGAGTTGTCTGATACCTAATTATTAGGCTTTTTACAAAGGCTGTTTACATTCATTTTATTATTTCTGTACTGTTAACATTACCAATTTACCCTAGTCTGTTTCTTGAAGGCTGAGTCTCATCTTCTTAAAAATTTTCTTTTTTGAAAAAAAAATATATATATATATATATATATATATATATATATATATATATATATATATATATATATATATATATCCCCTTTTCACTTCTTTCATGAAATGTGTGTCCATTACCATTAATTAAAAAGGGAAGTGAGAACAGCTCAAAAGCGTTGCAATATGAAAGACTAGCAGGAGTCTATAAAGCCATTATTAAGTGGCAGGAAACAACCGTTATTCTGGCACATGAATAAAATTGACAAGGTTTATTTTATTTTTTGTGCTCCCTGTAGTCCATGTTCCGAGTACATGTGAGTTACACTAATATAAATTCACGTTGTTTCTTGCTCATTATTATGGGACATGTTAAAGGAGAGGAGCATTGTCGTGTGCAGCCAGCATCTCGTTCGAGTAAGCAGGATGGTTGGACTGGGGTGAGAGGAAGGTGGGAGAGTGCCATTCAGACATGTTATCTAGTTAATTAGTTAAAATATGCATCAATTGTCTGAAGGATTACACATGTGAAAATTTCCAAATGTATAATGGAAGTAGCATTGTACAAAAAAAGAGCAGACAATTGTGATTATTTATTAAAGCTCATTAGCTGGAATGTCTAGGATCATTAAACGAAAAAAAAAAAGATTATTACATTGTTGGAAACAGTTTCTTACAGCAGAAACAAAACCTCAAGGCTGAGGAAAGGATTAGTTTGATAAGCAGGTCACTCCAAATACTGTAATAAAATTAAAGGAGTCTTTCTTTACACCTAACTCTGAAGGCCATTATGTTATTATAGTGGAAAAACTGAATGAAACAAGGCAAATTCTGGAAAACATTTCTATACCTCAAAAGCTAAAGCTTTTGCTGTTTTTTTTCTAGTACTGTCGCTGCCACTAACAAGAAAAAACAGGCTGGCAGAGAAAATAACAAGAGAAAAACCTGCTGCCATTGAAGGACAGCAACCTGCAGTGAGACCAGGGTAAACAGAATATAATTTTACAGAATAACTGACTCAGCACAAAAAAAAGGCAGCACCCATCAGCTAGACAGACAGTCGGCTAAATATAAATGCAAGTTAAAATGACAGTGTTATGTACAGTATAGCCAGACTTTCTGCCCTGGCTCAAGAGTCTTCTCTTTCATTTATTATTTTTGTTGTCATTTAAATATTATTTTATAAATAACGCTGTTGTATATGTTTGTATTTTTTTGTTGTGTACATTTAAGTATTTCTCTGTTATTATTGTTTAGTATGTTAACTAGGGGGGCCAAGCCCCCCAGCACCTTTGGTGCCCAACCCCCATTTGCGGCCAGAATATTAGTAAAAACTGTAAATTTACAAAAGAAAAATGATTATTTATTGGAATCAAAATCACAAAATTCTATAAATATGTAAAAGAAAAATGAATAATTCTTTAGTGGATTAAAAAACATGAAATGAGAATAAAATATTTACTCTCTTAGGTCTACTATGCTTGATGAGTATTTATAAGAATCTAAATAAATGATTCATTCATTTTAACTGACATTCTTATAGATAAAAATGCAATGGGTCATCGTAACTTGACCTTCAGCTAACTAAATCACCTAAATACAAACATTGTTGTTATGAATAGATCATTTTTTAAAATAGTTTTTTAATAATAAAAGTTTACTTGATCAAAAATAATGTAATTTACTGAATTAAATTATTAAAATAAATTATTGAAATAATAATGATTTATTGAAATTAAAAACCACAACTTTATTGATATTTAAAACCACAGCTTTCTTGATATTTTAGTTTATAATTTAAAAAAGGAATAAGAATCTGAAAGTATAACATCACTTTAAAGTTCGATAAATGCTGAAAAGAATGATACCAAACATACAGTATATATGTAGGTTTTAAAATAAGCCCAATTTAAAGTGTGACAAAAAACCTGACATAAAAACGTTGTTGCACAAAATCGTTGCACTTCTATGAGTCATAGGCGCCACTGTGAGTGGCAGCCTTTCCATCAGTTCTGTGTACAACTTTATATTTCTACCTTTTTCTCTATCTCTCTGATCACTCCTATCACTTTCTTTTAGGTGGATTCGTTTCCTGGACACTTTTTACTACTTGGACATGGATTTTTACATGCCGAGACTCGTCTATTCATGTAGTCAACTTCTAGTGCTGAGAACAAATGTCCTATTTACCTGATGAGGTAAGAAGGCGGTATTATGGTAGCAGAGCTGGCGCTAAGCTAAAGGCTAAGCGGCTAGCAAGAAAGTGGCGATACAAGCATTCAGTGCCTTCTGTGATCCTGGGAAATGTGAACTCACTATCAAATAAGATCGACGAACTGGCTGCGCTGGTGAAAAATGTCAGAACCTACAGAGAATGCAGTTTGTTGTGTTTTTGTGAAACATGGCGAACAACTAGCATCCCAAATGCTAACATGGAACTACCCGGGTTTAGGACAGTTAGAGCGAACAGAGACGCAAATACCTGCGGGAAGCAGAAAGGAGGAGGACTCGCTCTCTATGTGAACACAAGGTGGTGCAACCCTGGACATGTAAACGTCAAAATCTCCAGTTGCTGCAGGGACATCGAATTGTTGGCTCTAAATCTGTGTCCATACTATTTTCCCAGAGAGTTTGGACACGTCATTGTTGTTATTGTTTACATCCCTCCTCAGGCGGATGTGGAAATAGTGGGTGACATCATCCACGCCGCTGTTGCTAAACTACAAACACGGCACCCCGAGGCACCTGTGCTAACTCTGGAGACTTTAACCATGTGACACTGGACAAAACATTACCTGCTTTCTCCCAGTATGTGGATCGTTACACCCAGGGAAATAGGACTATTGACCTACTGTATGCAAACGTTAAAGACACATACAGCGCCACACCGCTGCCTGCGCTTGGGAAAGCAGATCAAAACCTGGTTCTGCTTCAGCCTCACTACAAACCAAGAGTGAGGGAGCTACCTACAACCACACGCTCATTCAGGAAGTGGTCCCCTGAGGCAGAACAGGCTCTGAGAGACTGCTTTGGAACTATAGACTGGGATATCCTGCAGAGATCATATAGTGAAAACATTGAGGAGGTTGTTGACTGCACTACTGACTACATCAACTTCTGTATGGACATTATAGTTCCAGTAAGAACAGTACACTGCTGTGCTAACAACAAGCCATGGATTACAAGTGACATTAAGGGCTTTTTGAACCAGAAGGAAAGGGCTTTTAAAGGCGGTAATCAGCATGAGCTCAAGCGCGTACAGAAGGAACTCCGAGTCCAGCTCTGGGCGGCAAAGGAGCAGTACAGGAGAAAGCTGAAGCAGAAGTTGCAGAATAACAGAATGAAGGAAGTGTGGGATGGGATGAAGATCATCACTGGCTGCAGCTCGAAGCGGGGTGCCACCATCAAGAGAGACGTGGAGAGAGCAAACCTGATGAATAACTTCTTTAACAGCTTTGACCACCCTAACCCACTCTCACCTCAAGTACTGAGTCTCGGGAACTGCAGGTCTGACATTATGGTCAGCAGCACAGGAACACCGCAGGGGAATGTGTTTTCTCTGGTCTTGTTCAGCATATATACATCGGACTTCCAATAAAACTCAGAGTCCTGCCACGTGCAAAAGTTCACTGATGACACTTGTATCGTGGGCTGCATCAGGAGTGAGCAGGAGGAGTATAGGAACCTAATCAAGGACTTTGTTAAATGGTGTGACTCAGACCACCTACACCTGAACACCAGTAAAACCAAGGAGCTGGTTGTGGATTTTAGGAGGCCTAGGCCTCTCCCGGATCCTGTGATTATCAGAGGTGACTGTGTGCAGAGGGTACAGACCTGGGAGAGCAGCTGGATGATAAATTGGACTGGACTTCCAATACTGATGCTCTGTGCAAGAGAGGACAGAGCCAACTATACTTCCTTAAAAGGCGGGCGTCCTTCAACATCTGCAATAAGATGCTGCAGATGTTCTATCATACGGTTGTGGTGAGCGCTCTCTTCTACCTGGTGGTGTGCTGGGGAGGCAACATAAAGAAGAGGGACACCTCACGCCTGGACAAACTGGTGAGGAAGGTAGGCTCTATTGTAGGCACGGAAGCAGACAGTTTGACAACTCTGGAACAGGGTGCTGAGCAGGCTACTGTCAATCATGAAGAATCCAATGCATACACTGAACAGTATCATCTCCATGATGCTCAATGCTCCACTGACAGACTGAGGAGATCGTTCCTCCCCCACACTATGTGACTTTTCAGTTTCTCCCGGGGGGGGGGTGAGGGTTTCTATAAACGTTAACACTACACAAGATTATAGACTGTTATACCTGCCTCTCAGTCTCAACCTTGCATTTTTTAAGTTGCACTGCGCTTTATTTGCTCTTTAATTAATATTGTTTTTATCAGTATGATGCTGCTGGAGTATGTGAATTTCCCCTTGGGGATTAATAAAGTAGGCCTATCTATCTATCTATCTATCTATCTATCTATCTATCTATCTATCTATCTATCTATCTATCTATCTATCTATCTATCTATCTATCTTTCTTTCTTTCTTTCTTTCTTTCTTTCTTTCTTTCTTTCTTTCTTTCTTTCAGGCTTAGGATTTTATATATATATATAGAGTAGATTATTTCTTATTGTTGTATTATGTTGTCTATACAGTATAATGCCCCTATCCGTGGGTGGTACATTCTAAGAACTACTGTGGATGCCCAAAACGGTGGATTTAAATGAACCTCTTATATCAATTGTTTATCGTGTACATACATCCCTCTAAAATGAATAGGATTTTGACATTTTAACTTAACCTTCATGGAATGAAAGAGCAATGAAAACTATCTCATACACACACAGTTTAAGCACATTTTTCCATTTATTTCTTCAAAAATGTTTTAGCCCTGCAGTGGGCTGGCACCCTGCCCAGGGTTTGTTTCCTGCCTTGTGCACTGTGTTGACTAGGATTGGCTCCAGCAGACCCCCGTGACCCTGTAGTTAGGATATAGCGTATTGGATTATGGATGGATGGATGGATGTTTTAGTCTATTGTGGGTTCTCACTGGCTTCACCATTCTTCATTGTTTTCACTGATGGAAAGCACTTAGCAGCTTCTCTTAGGCTTTGAAGAACTTCCAGCATCATCTACATGTAGTTTGGGGCCATTATTAAGGAAAATTAAGGGTTACATTCAAAACATCACTCTGAAAACATAGCAAAAATTGCAGACAGCAAGAGCTGTCTTGAACTTGATGCATCAGTGTGGTGAAAACACAGACACAAAGGCATCCCCCAGTGGGGGGCGGTGATGGTTTATTTGTGGAATTATCCATTTAATATTTTTTGGCCACAGCAAATCATGGATAAATGAAATCACAGAAACTGAATCCACAAATTCAGGGTTTCTACTGTATATTTGTATACCATATAAATAGCGAGTAAAACCCTCAGCCATTATAAAGGAAGAGATGCTTCAGTTCCTTGCTTTTTCTCAGCAATCTTTTGGATTAGGATTTGGATATTAACCTTTCTGAATTTTGCATGTTCTTCCCATGTCCGTGTGGGTTTTCTCCGGGTGCTCCAGCTTCCTTCCACAGTCCAAAGACAAGCAGGTTAGGTGCATTGGCGATCCTAAATTGTCCCTAGTGTGTGCTTGGTGTGTGTGGGTGTGGGTGTGTGTGTGCCCTGTGGTGGGCTGGTGCCCTGCCTGGGGTTTGTTCCTGCCTTGTGTCCTGTGTTGGCTGGGATTGGCTCCAGCAGACCCCCGTGACCTTGTGTTAGGATATAGTGGGTTGGACAATGACTGAGTGAATTTTGTAAGTGCTTTTTATGATTTTTTTGTTTATGAACTCTATTTTGGATTATGTTTACTGGATTATTTACTGTATTTTGTTCACTTTTGGCAACTCCTTCTTTACCCCTTTGTTATTGCTTTACCTATTAGAGTTTTTCAATTAAACAATTAAGTATATTTAGGAATGTTGTTTGGTTATTTTGCAGTGGGCTGGTGCCCTGCCCAGGGTTTGTTTCCTGCCTTGCGCCCTGTGTTGGCTGGGATTGGCACCAGCAGACCCTTGTGACCCTGTAGTTAGGATATAATGCGTTGGATAATGGATGAATAGATGTTTGGTTATTTAGTGACCAGAATTTTATATGGTTCCCCTTTTTATTTTGGCAAATTAAGCCTTGGTTCCTTGTGGCCTCTGGAGGTCTCAAAGCCATCTTCTCGATTTTCGGGGCCAAGCTGATTTTCACAGATGAGGCCAATTAATTTTGTTCAGACCAGTATGTGGAGTATCGGTCTGATTCTCATCTTGTGACCTACCACCCTTTTTTAACTTTTTGTTAGGAAGCCATTCATACAAGGCTGTTGTTGAATGTAAGCTGCCTGCTTCTGATAGGACACAAGAAGAGAAAAAAGCATCTACCACCTAAGATTTGGGAACATGCAAAAAAAATAGACAGAAACAAGGTAATCACCACTCTGCTCCCATAGAGCCTTTGAGTACAAAGATGAGTAGACCTTATGTGTGGCTGAATTTGACCAGAAAATCCCTTGTTCAGTGTTGGTTTTACTATCTCGGCTATGATTTCATGTTGTTTTTGCCTTTTGATCCATCTTTTAGAATATTATTCTCTGACTGAGAAGAGATTTTTACATGTTTGTAGTGTAAGCTGGGGTTCAATACTAAGCAAAATGTATATGCACATTCTGTTATTTTTCCTTTTGATTTGGTTTTGACTTTTTTAAAAGCAATCTGCTTTAGAGAATATTTCTGTTGTTACATAGGCATCACAATCTTGTGAACATTTATTTAAAGTTGACGCCATGTAACAACAACAGGGACTGTGTAATATATAATGTCATTATTGCCACAGTATAAAGGTCAGACTCGTACAATTCTAGGATTTCAACAGATGTTAGTAGGTGCATTTATTTTTAATTTAGGGCCATCTTTTGATCATTTATCTTTTGACTTTTGTTTAGGGTTTATGGTTTGGCACGTGATATTTTTCTGAAACTTTGGAATAGAAATGCATTTAAAAAATCAAAATATTTTAGGGGTAGCATAAAAAATAAGACACATCTTTTTTTATTTGTGGAATAACAAAATATAAGACTTTTGGATTTTTTCTGGCTTTTATATAAATAAAACAAAGGAAAAACATTTGTTTTCTTCTGCCGTAAAGTATCTTTTATTTGTGACTTGGTCCAACGTTAATCTGTCTTTTATTTTTAGTCCCCTGAGTTGAGTCTAGCCATCCTCCCAGTGACTTTTTCTTTTGTGTCAGTTCCACTGAGCATTTTCGAATACCATTTCTTCTTTGCCTCTGTCTAAAAATGTCAGCCTTTTTTACAGCTCTAGGCTTCTTTTTTATATTTCCTGTTGTACTTAGTGGGTAGCTGCTCTTGGTCCACATGAACTGTTTATGTATCTGAATGGAAAACAATTATGAATTCTGACTTCATGCTGTCCTTACCAAAGGCTTTGCCCTATTATGATGCCCTATTGTTCTGGCTTCATTGTTTTGATCAATCCTTTGCCCTATCATCAAGTACTGGTTGTTCTCTATCAACAGTTGCTATTTTAAAATGACATTGATCATGAATTCTACTTTCTGATATTGATTTTGTCTAGTGATTAGCAGTTAGAGGACCGCAAATTAGCCTTTACTAAATTGTCACCATCCTTTGCAAGAGATGTAAAACCAAGGTTCTGACTTTCTGTGGTCATAAATGATCCATGGGCATCTAATCAAAAAGAATGTGGTGTTCCTCAATGCCCTGGCTGTACTGCCCACTACAGCTTGATCATTCTGGCCCCCTAATCATCCCTCATCTCTAATTAGCTAATTATTTCTCTCACCCCTACAACACCTGATAGCAATTTTGTGGTGAGCATACTGGTGCAACAGTGGTTACTGTTGCATCACCCAGGTGGAGACTACACATTAGTTATGGTTGAAGTGGTTCCCCACTGTCTTTGTAAAGCACTTTGGGTAAATTAGAAAAGCACTATATAAATTAAATGAATTGTTATTATTTATTTAGCATAGCTACCTTTACTACAGTTATTATAGAGGTTGTTTCATACAGGATTATTTTCTTATATTGATTGTTTTTTAATTCTAGTAATTGATTTTGTTTTGTTACCACCATTTGGCATTTTGGAGTGGCTACTTTAACAGTTCATTCCTGTCTAGAGGTAATTGTTGCCATTTGCCTGTAGAATGATTCTTTACAGAACACAGCTGACCTAAACTGTTAAAACCTGGATTTTCCATCCATCCATCCATCCATTCTCTTCCGCTTATCCGAGGTCGGGTCGCGGGGGTAGCAGCTTAAGCAGAGAGGCCCAGACTTCCCTCTCCCGGCCACTTCTTCCAGCTCTTCGGGAGAATCCCAAAGGCGTTCCCAGGCCAGCCGGGAGACATAGTCCCTCCAGCGTGTCCTGGGTCTTCCCCGGGGCCTCCTCCCGGTTGGACGTGCCCGGAACACCTCACCAGGGAGGCGTCCAGGAGGCATCCTGATCAGATGCCCGAGCCACCTCATCTGACTCCTCTCGATGCGGAGGAGCAGCGGCTCTACTCTGAGCCCCTCCCGGATGACTGAGCTTCTCACCCTGTCTTTAAGGGAAAGCCCAGACACCCTGCGGAGGAAACTCATTTCAGCCGCTTGTATTGCGATCTTGTTCTTTCGGTCACTACCCATAGCTCATGACCATAGGTGAGGGTAGGAACGTAGATCGACTGGTAAATTGAGAGCTTTGCCTTACGGCTCAGCTCCTTTTTCACCACGACAGACCGATGCAGAGCCCGCATCACTGCGGATGCCGCACCGATCCGCCTGTCGATCTCACGCTCCATTCTTCCCTCACTCGTGAACAAGACCCCGAGATACTTGAACTCCTCCACTTGGGGCAGGATCTCTCCCCCAACCCTGAGAGGGCACTCCACCCTTTTCCGGCTGAGGACCATGCTCTCGGATTTGGAGGTGCTGATTCTCATCCCAGCCGCTTCACACTCAGCTGCGAACCGATCCAGAGAGCTGAAGATCACGGCCTGATGAAGCAAACAGGACAACATCATCTGCAAAAGCAGTGACCCAATCCTGAGTCCACCAAACCGGACCCCTTCAACACCCTGGCTGCGCCTAGAAATTCTGTCCATAAAAGTTATGAACAGAATCGGTGACAAAGGGCAGCCCTGGCGGAGTCCAACTCTCACTGGAAGCGGGCTCGACTTACTGCGGCAATGCGGACCAAGCTCTGACACGGTTGTACAGAGACCGAACAGCTCTTATCAGGGGTCCGGTACCCCATACTCCCGAGCACCCCCACAGGATTCCCGAGGGACACGGTCGAATGCCTTTTCCAAGTCCACAAAACACATGTAGACCGGTCGGGCAAACTCCCATGCACCCTCAGGACTCTGCTAAGGGTGAAGAGCTGGTCCACTGTTCGCGACCAGGGACGAAAACCACACTGTTCCTCCTGAATCCGAGGTTGACTATCCGGCGGACCCTCCTCTCCAGAACCCCGAATAGACTTTTCCAGGGAGGCTGAGGAGTGTGATCCCTCTATAGTTGGAACACACCCTCCGGTCCCCTTTTAAAGAGGGGACCACCACCCCGGTCTGCCAATCCAGAGGCACTGTCCCGATGTCCATGCGATGTTGCAGAGGCGTGTCAACCAAGACAGTCCTACAACATCCAGAGCCTTAAGGAACTCGGTATCTCATCCACCCGGGGCCCTGCCACCAAGGAGTTTTTGACCACCTCGGTGACTTCAGTCCCAGAGATGGGAGAGCCCACCTCAGAGTCCCCAGGCTCTGCTTCCTCGTGGAAGGCATGTTAGTGGGATTGAGGAGGTCTTGAAGTACTCCTCCCACCGACCCTAGCGTCGAAGTGAGGTCAGCAGCGCACCATCCCCACCATATACGGTGTTGACACTGCACTGCTTCCCCTCCTGAGGCGCGGACGGTGGACCAGAATCTCCTCGAAGCCGTCCAAAGTCGTTCTCCATGGCCTCTCAAACTCCTCCCATGCCCGAGTTTTGCCTCAGCAACAACCGAAGCAGCGTTCGCTTGGCCTGCGGTACCTATCAGCTGCCTCCAGAGACCCACAGGACAAAAAGTCCTATAGGACTCCTTCTTCAGCTTGACGGCATCCCTCACGCGGTGTCCACCAGCGGGTTGGGGATTGCCGCCACGACAGGCACCGACCACCTTGCGGCCACAGCTCCGGTCAGCCGCCTCAACAATAGAGGCACGGAACATGGCCCATTGGACTCAATGTCCCCACCTCCCTCGGGGCGTGGTTGAAGTTCTGCGGAGGTGGGAGTTGAAGCTACTTCTGACAGGGGACTCTGCCAGCCGTTCCCAGCAGACCCTCACAACACGTTTGGGCCTACCAGGTCTGACCGGCATCTTCCCCCACCATCGAAGCCAACTCACCACCAGGTGGTGATCAGTTGACAGCTCCGCCCCTCTCTTCACCCGAGTGTCCAAGACATATGGCGCAAGTCCGGCGACCGACCACAAAGTCGATCATCGACCTGAGGCCTAGGGTGTCCTGGTGCCAAGTGCACATATGAACACCCTTATGCTTGAACATGGTGTTCGTTATGGACAATCCATGGCGAGCACAGAAGTCCAATAACAAAACACCGCTCGGGTTCAGATGGGGGGGCCATTCCTCCCAATCACGCCCTTCCAGGTCTCACTGTCATTGCCCACGTGAGCATTGAAGTCTCCCAGCAAAACGAGGGAATCCCAGAAGGTATGCCCTCTAGCAACCCCTCCAGAGACTCCAAAAGGGTGGATACTCCAAACTGCTGTTGGCATACGCACAAACAACAGTCAGGACCCTTCCCCCCCACCCGAAGGCGGAGGGAGGCCACCCTCTCGTCCACCGGGGTAAACCCCAATGCACAGGCTCCAGTCGGGGGGCAATAAGTATGCCCACACCTGCTCGGCGCCTCTCACCGGGGGCAACTCCAGAGTGGTAGAGAGTCCAGCCCCTCTCAAGGAGATTGGTTCCAGAGTCCAAGCTGTGCGTCGAGGTGAGTCCGACTATATCTAGCCGAACCTCTCGACCTCGCGCACTAGCTCAGGCTCCTTCCCCTTCAGAGAGGTGACATTCCACGTCCCAAGAGCCAGTTTCTGTAGCCGAGGATCAGACCGCCAAGGTCCCGCCCGCCACCACCCAACTCACACTGCACCCAACCTCCTTGGCCCCTCCCATAGGTGGTGAGCCCATGGGGAGGAGGACCCACGTTACCTCTTCGGGCTGTGCCCGGCCGAGCCCCATGGGTGCAGGCCCGGCCACCAGGCGGTCTCCATCGAGCCCCACCTCCAGGCCTGGCTCCAGAGGGGGCCCGTGACCAGCGTCCGGCAAGGGAAAACGTCGTCCAAAGGTTTCACTCATCATTGGAGGTTTGTTGAACCGCTCTTTGTCTCATCCCTCACCTAGGACCAGTTTGCCTTGGGTGGCCCTACCAGGGGCATAAAGCCCCGGACAACATAGCTCCTAGGATCATTGGGACACGCAAACCCCTCCACCACGATAAGGTGACGGTTCAAGGAGGAGAACCTGGATTTTCGTATGTGTATTATACTTGTATGAACATTTCACTTGCATGTGAACTTTTAAAATTATGTATTTTTTAAAATATTTTGCACTGTGTTTTATTTAATTTATTCTTCACCATGGTTTTATGATTATGCTGTATTTCTTTCTTTCATACTATATTTATAAATATTGCATAGTACACTGGTCTTAAAATGGGAAATAAGAATAAGAACAACCTGAAAAAATTACACTGGTTAGATTAGAATGATAGAACTGTCCCTAAGGGAAAATGTAACTTTTTACTGAAGCTCTTTAAATAAATAAACACATAAATGTAGTTGAATAAATACACACACACACACACACTATGGTCTGAACACACACCAGAAAAGAAAATTTGAAAAGAAAATTCCTCACTTGTCAGTCACAGTCACAGTAAGGCATTAAGCAGACATATTGTGGTTGGTATAAAGGAGCCCCAGTAGTGTTTCTTGACACACTTCTGCTGATTAATTTTTTTTGTCTGAAAGTCCTCAGTGTTAGTGTGTCAGAGAGAGGATGTGCAGCATTGCTCATTCTATCTATCTATCTATCTATCTATCTATCTATCTATCTATCTATCTATCTATCTATCTAATGGCATTCAGTTTTGTGTTAATTATCTCCTTTTCTACTACCTCCAGCGTGTCCAGAGTGTGTCCCATAACTAAGCCTGCCCTTTTAATTGGCTTGTTAATTCAGTGGGCCTCTCTTGATGTGATGTTACCAGACAAACAAAACACAATGTAGAGAACTGCACTTGACATCACAGAGTTATAGAACATGTGAAGGATATCACTTCCCATATTAATGGAATGCAGTCCCCTAAAGGAAATGAGCCTGGTCTTCTGTGTTCCTAGACCAGTCTAATCTGTCATTAATGTGGACCCCTAAGTACTTGAATGAATGCTGTGAAATTCAGTAACCATTCCATTGGTTTTGCTGAAGTTAACTTGCAGAGAACTCTTTCTGCAACAAGAAAGAAAATTTGCCACCTGACTCCTATACACTGTCTTATTCCCCTTATCAATATACCCCATCAGTACAAAATCACCTTAACATTTGTGAAAGTGACATGACCTGGGGCCCCACGTATAAATCGTGCATACACCCAAAAATGTTGTGTACGCCCATTTCCACAGTCACTTTGAGAGGTATAAAAACTAAACTTGGCATAAAGCCACGCACATTTTCACAGCAGCCAAACTGCATACGTAAGTTTCTGCTTGGTTTTGCAAACTGGCGGCACCCAGCGTCAGAGTAGTGCTACTGCTTCGGTGGTCTTCTTTTCTTTTTTAGATTCACGTTTATGATGCGGATTTTATCAAATACACTGAAATTAATTGCATATTGTTTACAATTTAGTGCGCTAAATATACTGTATAATGTGGCACAAACTTGTGGCTTGCCTGTACCTAATGAGACACTGTATGATGAACCTGATCCTGACCCACCACGGTGGTCAGCTTTTGTAATACTGTCTGAAACAAAATAAAGAAACGGTGGGCCGTGACTCTCCTTTTCACATTGACTGTGATATCTGACCACTTCTTTTTTATTTTTCACTGTGCCACTTTTAGAACTTGAACTTTCAAATGTCTCCACCACACATTTGTTGCTTATACCACTGCTTAAGCCAACAAAGTCCACTTTGCATTGGCAGAAATTCTTTTTTCACATGCTTTTTCCATTGTCTTTTAACACTGAACAGAAGTATACAAGTATACACAAGTCAGAATATTTATATTGACTTGCATATAAAAATATGCAAAATACTGTGAGGGGTCACGGTGGGGTGGCAGGTGTGGGCACATACATTACATTTCATGCTGACTGGGATTTATGGAGCAGAAGTTTGCGGAAGTTGGCTTACGCCTGATTTTGTGCATCTGACATTTTTTGTGCGTACACACATTTCCACGTTTGTCCATATACCATGTTTTAGTGACAATTCCACACATGGTATTATACAGGAGGCCACTGCTGTTACAATTATAGACAGAAGTGTACAGAGTGAAGTGAAAAGGAGGCAGGACTGTTCGTTGTGGTGCTTCAATGTTGCTCATTCAGTTTTACAAACTCAGGTCTACCCAACAGATGGCCCATTATCCAGGACACCATAAGCTCATCCACCTACATATCTCTGAGCTCACCCCTCAACAGAAATGGTTGAATGGTATTAAAGGCAGTGGAGAAATCCAAAAATATATAGCTTTGTTCAGGCTAGAATAAGCCTTGTGTAGCAGAAAGATAATTGGATTCTCCACTCCAATCTTTGTTTAATAAGCTAATTATAGTCGGTCCAAGGGTCTGCCACAAGACGATTCACACAGTCGAGGACCTGCCTTGCAAAGCTCTTCATGATGTGAGATGCAAGTGCCACTGGTCCGGATTAAGTAGGCTAGAAAATGGCATGACCTATTACACTATAGTTAATTAAAACTTAGCAAGGAACATAACTATAACTAAGAAGTTCAACCATTTATCTCCTGCTTTTAAATCACTACACTAGTTTCCAATTAAGGTTAGCCAGTTCAAAAATCCTCCATTTCATGAGTAGTCATTAATGGCTTAGCTTCTTATTTTACAGAACATAGAATGCCTACATTCAAGTGGTCATTTTTACGATGCAGGCCTCCCTAATATTCTGAGAATAAATTAAGCTAATATAGAGGCAGAGTCCTTAGCTATAGAACACTCTGCTTACCAACATTAAAGAACCCCTATCAGTCTCCGTATTTATTCATTACAGTGACACAACATTTTTGTGTTAGTGTTGCTGCTAAGGTTATTTCATATTGCTTTCTTATACTGCTTTTTAATTAACTAAAGTAATTCTTTTTTTGTTCTGCCATTCTAAGCCTTTTTCATTTTCTTTCTTCTCTCGCTGCCTGTAATGGCACTTAGTCTACCTTGAAGTGGATGCATTGTCACATATAATTGACCTTTAATAGACCTATTAAAATGAAATTGTGTGCCTACAGAATCCCTTTCAGAATGCAGCAGTCTAATGAGAGAATTTGGACTTAAAATCACCCTATAAATATGCATATTTTATACATATAGCATAATATTTCATGCCTTTGTTGTAATGTTATGTTTGTTTTTTATGTTGTATTTTATTTTTTAAGATAGATACATAGAACATTAATTATTTATTTATGTCATATTTGTAATTATTATATAGTAGGCCGAGTTCCTCTACTTAATTTGAATCTAATGAATTGACATTAACATTTTAGCAGGGAATGTTGTCTACTGTGCTAAAATTTCTTCTTGTGGGTTGAATGGAGAGCCACTGACCACTGGAAATAATTTTCAGTGTTTCTAGACTGATCAACGTCAGTAACTTTTTTTTCCCCAGATATTTTTATAGGAACTTCTTTTGATTGTAGCCTGATGTGCTTCTAGGCTGTTAGAAAGGGCCACAGATAGTTGGATTAGGGCCTGCATCAACCATTAATGTTGCAGCTTTGAAACATCTGAGCCTAAATACTCCTTTCATAGAGAAAAAAGTCATTGAATGTACAAAATAATCAAAGAGCCAAGTGAAACATTTATTTTTTTTTAAACAGCCAAGTGAAACGTTTATTTTTTTTTAATCTTCTGGCTTTTTAATCATTGTGGTGTGTGTTCAGGCCATAGTGTATGTATATATTTACTTATTTATCTATCTCCTTATTTGTGTATTTGTTTTTTTGAAGAGATTCTGTAATAAGCCAAATTTACCCCTGGGAACAAATAAAGTTATATCCATCTATCAAATTTATGTGATTTTTTCCCCTGAAATTCTCTCTATTCTGTAATACAGCAACTAAAAAACTGACCCAATTCAGCATGACAGACATGTAATAATGTAGTAAGTTAGGCAGTGGGTTAGCTCTTTTTCATGATGAAATATACACTAAAGGCAAACGGATTAAAACAGAAACAAGGAACAATATGTTATTTAACATAAGTGAAAGAGGCAGTAATACATTCACATATAGAAGAAAGTAAATGAATCTGTTCAGTCTTGGAAGCAATGTAATATCAAATGTTACTGCTGACTAACATTTACTGAACCAATATAAAAAGAAATGTTAGACAGAATTGGATTAATATGAAGATTAAATAATTCTTATTTCAGATTGTTTAATGGGCTATGAGTAAGATTTTAACATGTTAGTAGCAGGATTTATCCTGATTTAAAGTGAAAACATACCAACAATAAGCACAGTACCAGAAATAACAGAATATTATGGCCTGTTCTCCTGCACAGCTACTTTTATCTTAAACCAAATAACATGTACCAGTATAGTTCATATTTTTTTACAATGTAGCTTTCTTATATGCACTCATAAAAATAAGTTTATATTTTAAAGACATTAGACATTTAGACATGAAACCTTTGATAGTATTTAAAAAAAAAACAAATAGCCAATTTTATGAATATCCAATTTTCACTTAAAACCAAGTTGCATGTGTAAATGTGTGTTTGGGTACCTTACTTGGTCTTTGGTTTCATAATACACATGTACTTATACATTAGTATTAAATGTTACCACCAGTTTCATTTTGTGAAGTATTGTTCTGATGATATCTGACATATAATGGCGGGCTCCTCCATGCTGTTTAGCCTGAAAGGAATACAATCTGTTAAATAAACATCTAATGATGGAAGAATATTTTTATTTTTAATTTTGAAAGATGGCTCACTTGAATAAGATAAAAGACATGCTGCCTAAAGGTCAGATGTTTGCCCAAAGTGGAATTTCTAAATTGTCTGAGAAAATGGTAGATAACCGATAGCTATTTTAAAAATTGAAACCATATGTCTTTGTGTTTTAGACATAAAGCTGTATTGTGAGTATATGTTTTATAATTTTCGTCGTGTTTTCATCATTCCCCATGATTGTTTTTGCTTTCCACATGACATCCAAGTATTGTTTTAAGAAATATGAAATGAGGTGTGTCCTTAAGGAAGGCATTTTCTTTAACAACTCTCTTGAAAAGGGACATAAATACATTTTGATTTGCCTAAATGTCAAGGTCTCTGGTAATTAAAAAAAACATGCATATTACTTTGAACTTCACAATCTGAATAATAATACATTGTAAAGTTTTGATGTAATTGTGCAGTGAAATGTGTAATGTAAATGCAATTCATGTAAGCTTCTTATTTACACAGGCCTGCCCACTGAAAGCATTTTAGGACCTTACAAACTTCATGAAAGAAAAAGTCTAATGGGAGAAAGAAAACTATTTTGATTATTATTATTGGTAAATTTAGTCTATGCTACAATCTAATCAGAATAAAAGAAATAAAGAAAAAATAGTTAGCCTCATAGTTATACATTCAGGGGAGCTATATGTTGTCTATAACAAAAAAATAAATCAATAAATAAAAATAAAATCACATTACCACTTCCAGCACAAAATATTTTGAAAAATCTCCCATTTATAAAATGAATTTGAGAATGAATTGGTTGTGTGCATTGAAAGATACTGGAAAATCCAAAACTATCCTTCCATAGGGAAAGATACTACTGTATATTTCTTCATTGTTTATTTGTGATCTGTAAAAACAATCATATTAAAATAAAGTGCTACCGCGAGATAAAACTATTGCATACTTGCAAGTTTGGCAGTGTTTTGTAATATAGAAAATATTTTAATTTTTTTATTTTTATTTATTCGTGAGTTGCTCCAGCAACTCATTAATAGATAAGACAGTTAAGAAAATGGATGGATGGATGGATTACTACAAAACAGAAAATGTAGCTGTCTCTTAGACCGAGTTTCTAGTATAATTTGAATAAAAAAAAAGAAAGTATTAAAAGTCACATGCTGAAATTCATTACTATATCAGAACTTTGTACCTTGTATAATGGTCATTATCAGATTTATATTAATCCTAAAAAGTACAAATACTGTTTGCTTCATGTCAGTTTTTTCCATTTGCTTAATGATTTTATTTGCTCTTTTCTTTACTTTTTGGTGCTTATTGTATTGATATTCTAATGCACAATCGCCATTATAAATATCACAGTCACCATTATAAATAAAAACAGACTGCAGTCTTCAGTGGGAGATAATTAAACAAGATACCATAAAGAACCTTCAGTGTATTTTCAGACCAATCCGTTTGTTGTTCTGGACTAAAGAGTACTTGAAGAGACACTGACAGTTTCAGCACACTTCAGCCATGTATTAATTATAAAGTTATAATTATAAAAAAAGTTATAAGTAAAAAGCTACATTTTAAACTGTCCTATAAATACTTTGTTATACACTTTGGATGGGCAAAGTGCATTACAAGAACTTCATTTGTACATGACATTTCTTGGGATCTTTTGGGTGCTAGCGTCATGGTGTATATACAGTGTGTTTTTCAGGTCTGACAGTTTCAAAAGAGACTTTAGTACTAGGATGTTATACCATGTTTGCTATTATGAATGTGGTGAGAAGTCAAGCAAAATGACACCTTTTATTGACTAACTAAAAAGATTACAATATGCAAGCTTTCGAGGCAACACAGGCCCCTTCTTCAGGCAAGATGTAACACAGAAACTGAAGTTCCCTGTGTTTATATAAACTCCAGGGGCCTCATGTATAAATGGTGCGTACACACAAAAATGTTGCGTACTTCCATTTCCACGCTCAAATCGCGATGTATAAAACATAAACTTTTCATAATGCCACACACATTTTCATGGTAGCTCAAACCCTGGTGTATGCAAGTTCTCCTCTTGGTTTTGCAAACTGGTGGCACCCAGCGTCAAATCACGCTATTGTTCCAGTGTGGTTTCCTCCCTTTCTTTTTTAGATTCACATCCCTGACGCGGTTTTATCATACACACTGAAATTAACCGCATATTGTTTATTAGTTTAAGGCATCTGATTGTAATTAACCTGTGACAATATAATGGTCCACAGAATAGCCAAACTATTCTAAATACAATAGCTGCTTTAGCATAGTTACTCTCACTGCACCTTCTTCTTCATCTTCTTTCAGCTGCTCCCATTAGGGGTTGCCACAGCGGATCATCTTTTTCCATATTACTCTCACTGCACCACTTGGAGTATTTTTATAACTGTATCTGAGTGTGGAATCACAGCTCTACATCAGCTAATTGGAAAGAGAATTATTGGTATACAGCATCTAGCACACGCTGCCTCAGTCATGCTGCCAGTTTGAACTGCTCTCATACGGCAAATGTTAAAAAAAGTTCTACATTTTTAGTTCTCCAGATGAAGCAGAAATAGCACTAAGAAAATTGATCCCAAAATGTTTTGAAATATGATTGTGAGTCAAATTCTGTCCTTGCACGGAAGCAAAAATTTTTCCATTTGCAAGTGCCAACACAACATCAGGCTTCATAGCAATAACTTCTGGCAAAATTAGAAATTAAGGCTATCTAATATAATAATGTACTACCTTAATTTAAGACTACAAAATGTCAACAAAAGTTCAAAAGCATTGTCTCTATGACCAAACAGTGAACTTTGTGCACTGGAATGTCAAAGGTCTCATTCATGAATTAAAGAGAAGGAAAGTATTGTTTTTACTTAACAGGTCTAAACGCCAAGATGGTATTTTTACAGGAGACCCACTTATTAAGCAAGGATCAGTTTCAGTTGCAAAGAGATTTGACTGCCCAAATATTCTACTCCAGCTATATAAAGAAAATAACAGGTGCAGGAATTTTAAGAGATAGAACAATTTCATTGGTTGTATCAGATGTAGTTTCTGATTCTGAAGGGCGATATGTGATCATTATGGGTAATTTATTTAATTCTAAATTAATTTTGATAAATATCTATGCACCCAATGTGGATGACAGAGACTCTACTCAAAACATATTTGCATCCATTCCTAATATAAACGCTTATAAAAGTATAATGGTCAGAGTATTTAATTATGTTTTAAATTCAGACCTGGATACCTCTTCAGCCACAGGGGCAATAACATCTAACACTTCAAAACAATTACACAGTTTGTAGTTGATCACAACTTATCAAACAATTGGAGAGTTCTAAATACAAACCATAGAGCATATCCCTTCTTCTCACCAGTACATCTTTGTTACTCAGAAATGGATTTTTTTCTAGTATGATGCTATTGTTATCTCTGATCACACCCCTCTGATCAAGGAGCTCAAATCATTATGCCCCACATAATCATCTTGCAGGTGGCATCTTAATCGACTTTTATTAGCTGATGAGAACTGTTCAGTATTTATTTCAAGCAAATTGTTTTTTTAAAGACAAACACATCCTCATAGGTCTCTGCAGGAATTCTCTGGAAATCTCTGTGATTATCTCATATCTCTCTCACAAAAATAAATCAGAAACCAAGAAGGCATCAGAGCTAATCAGTGAAATTACCAGAATATATCAAGAATATGCCAGGTTCCCAAATGAGGAACTTTATAGGAAAAGATAGCCTTTGCAATCAGAACTCAACCTCTTGACAACAAAAGAAACAGAACAACTCATTTTAAAATCACGATATCATTATTGTAAACACACAGAGAAAGCTAATAAGATCTTAGCTCAACAAATCAACAAGCAGGAAGTTTGCAATGGAATACCAGTAATTATCAACACAGACAGAGACAAAATCATTGATTTGTACATAGGTAATGTCTTTGCATCCTATGAACAATTACACTACAAATTAGCTTTCCATCAACACAAGTTTTCCACTATATCCAAATTAGAAACTTTTCTAAACAAAATCTGCCCATTTTTCCCTACCTCCCACCTACTTCTATTCCGGAAGAAATATTGATCAGTCTTGAGGACAACATTTCTATAATACTGTATATAAACAAAATTTAAAGTCCCTTCCTTTCAAAGATCCCAGAGTACAGTGGGAAAAGGATTTCTTACTCAGCATTTCAGAAAAGGAGTGAAAGGCAGCCATGCACAGAATTCACTCTATCTCGATACTGTATGTGCAAAGCATACAATTATTCAACTTAAAATCTTTTATCGAGCACATCTATCTTGTTTAAAGTTGTCCAAAATGTTTCCACTGCAAGATCCAACCTGTGAACGTTGCAATCAAGCTCCACCCTCATTGGGCCATATGTTTTGTGTGTGCACCAAATTAGCATCATTCTGGACCAAAATCTTTAGATGCCTATCAGAGAGCCTTGGTGTTACAATGACACCTAATCCATTAACAGCTGTGTTTGGTGTACTCTCAGATGGGCTTAAAGTGGAGAAGGACAAACAAACTGTAATTGTCATTACTTCACAATTATCACGTAGACTTATCTTCCTCAAATGGAAGATTCCTAGCCCACCTCTTTTAAGCCAATGGGTAACTGATGTTATATACTATTTGAAATTGGAAAAAAATCTAATTTTCACTTAGAGGATCTGTGCAAAACTTTTTAAAAACCTAGCAGGATCTAATCAATAACATTTTAGAATAAGCATTTATATTGTGGAAAAGGATTCTCTCCACTCTCTTCTACTCTTAAAGTTTTACTCTGGCTGTTGGCCTTCCTGTTTTTCTCTTGGGTGGGGATTGAATTGAATTTAGTTTTGTTAAGTTTGACTTGTTTGTATGGAATGTTATAGAATGTGTCATCATTCCAGAAAAGCACCTATACTTTTGGGAAGGGCTGCAAAATAGAAATCAAAGCCACGAGTCTCTGCACTATGCTACAAAAGGTGGAATCATCTTAACTTGGTTTAGGTATCTCTACACTCCTTTATTATAAGAAGAGGTGGTTAGAAACCAAGCTTTGGAGCATTGACCAGAAGGTAATGAAAAAAGACCTTAAAAAGAACAGAACCTCTTCTGATTTGAGCATTAAAATACATTTTTACTGTACTGTACTATTACTGTAACACAAAGACAAACAGGAAACAAAGTTTTAGTAGGACTCTTAACCTACTATAATTAATTTCAAAACACCATCAGCAAATTTGGGGTGGATTAGTGGGACTGGACTGGGTTAATCTGTCCTTCCCTTAGTCACAATCAATTTCTTTTTGCTGGGGTTTTCAGGGATTAAAGTGAAAATAATCATGCCACAATAAAGTCTTTATTCCACTGCTTATAGAGCTGGTGGAAAGTTTTATTCCATTGAGGTTGTTTGAAAATAGCATTTTAGCAATTAAAGGTAAATGATCAACATCCAGAAATTATATGTTGAAGAATAAGACATGATATCACTGTTTGTAAGGCTTTTTTCTTACAGATTGTATGAGATTGTCTTCTAGAGGTCCCAACACCAAGACTTTGATGATCTATCTGATTGTTAAAACCTTTCCACTTTTGATAAACTTAAAGCAAAGTGATTCTAGG
Source organism: Polypterus senegalus (assembly GCF_016835505.1). NCBI lineage: Eukaryota > Metazoa > Chordata > Cladistia > Polypteriformes > Polypteridae > Polypterus > Polypterus senegalus. Next base: position 128,611,520 of record NC_053161.1, on the reverse strand, counting down.
GCCATTTTAATTTATTGTCTCATGAAATACACCTTTAGTAAAGTGTGAATGGGTACATTTAAATAAATCCATTGCATCTGTTTACTAATCTTAAACTTGCAAATCAGATTTGCATATAGGCACACTAAAAATGAAGTCTAAAAGTGCACTGTGGTGTACTTTAAATGTAATGTAATCAATGATGTGGCAGACTTAATTTGAACTTCAACTTATAAAGCAAGCAACAGTCTAACAGGTGATTTTCTGTATTATTTTTGCCCTCATTAGCGCTTTCAGCTGCTGGCTTGTATTATAAACAATGTTGCATCTAATTTGTTATCCAAGTTTGTAGTTACATTCAAATATTAATGTTCATTTGCTCATGGATGTTTTGTATAAATCTTTAAATTAAAATTTTCTTCAATAATGAATTATTTATTTATTTTAGGCTCCTACATTCTTAGGTATTCTCTAAAAATTCTTGGTAAGAATCTATCTGCACCCATATTGTCTAAACAAATCTGTCCTGAACTCCCTGATTTACAAGATTACCAGCACTGTCCTTCGAACTGAATTGCCTGAATTAGATGAGAATTGCATTTATTAAATTACAGTTTCTATTCCAATACAGTTTATGTGATGCTGGTAAAATCTCAGCTGTTAACATCTGGAAAGTCTGCATATTTGAGCTTCTCACATCTTTTGAGCATCTAAAATAACACCTTCAATGGAAGCTTCAAATTAAAAAATGGCTTAGTCAGTCAGTTTGAAGGCTGAGAATTTGGAAATGACACGTAATTTTTTCAGAATCATGTGTGAAATGAGTTTAGCTAATTTGAAGAGTGTCCAAACCTTGAATTGGTCAGATATTTCAATGATTTCCCTTAATACTACATTCCCCCTTTAGTTCATTTGGTTCCTTCCAGAGTTCCTGCAATACCTCTGTCATCTTGCCTGAACAAGAGCTCCCCTCAGTCACCATCTCAATGCCCAATCCCAAGTTTCTCCAATGATTTACAACTTTGACTAAAAAAGAGCATTTACATTTTTAAGAAAAATAACTTTCCTCAAGATGTGCCTACTGTGACTACTTTGTCTAGAAAAGCACAAGCTAAATTCTGCTGTCTTAGCACTCATCTTTAAAAATGATGGCTTTATTAGTTAATAGCAGGAAAACAGTGGCATGATTGTAGGATACATACTAATTTTAAGGCAGAATTGTAGGCTGTTAACAACATTTATTTATATAGGACATTTTCATACAAATGATATAGCTCAAAGTGTTTTACAAGATGAAGAAAGAAAAAAAAGAAAGAAAAAATATACATAAAAATAAAAATAGGCACTACTAATTTACAAAGAATAAAGTGAGGTCTGATGTTAAAGGAGTGCTGGCAAAAAAAAAACTAAATCTGAAGGGGTTCTGGGGCTATAAGACCACCCAGCCCCCACCAGGCATTCTACCTAACATAAATGATCTTAATCAGTTCTCATGGTTTTCAGGCATCTGGCTTTCAAACCCATCAATGTAGGGAGTGCGTGCTGCCTTGATCAGGGGTGGTGGTGGCGCAGATCACCACCACAGAAAACTGGAAAAAGAACAGCAGAGAAAGTAGGGGTTAGTATGAATTTTGGAGCCATGAAAAAATAATAATTAAATGCATATACAAAATATCAGGGTTACACTAAAATGAAGCTATGCGAAAGCCATGTTAAAATAATTAAGACGTTAAAGCAAATGAAAAGAGGGGCCACCATGAAGATGGCAAATCAATGAAATGAGCAAAGGTGGACTGTCTTGCTGATCGTCCAATTGGAAAGACTTACATCTAGAAAGAAATCAAAGCTAATTAGCAACAAGAAAAAGAATGTTCACATGAACTTCATTAGCAGAGGCGCGATATCAACTTCTCCTGGAGAATGAATGATATTGTTGAACAGAAATCACTGGGTAAACTTGTGTAAAAAAAAAAAGACTTGTGCTATTAGTGACACATCAGATTTGTACAATTGTTCTTATATCTTTTCCTTGAGATTCTTAAATTAGTTTCAGTCAGAATCAAACAGCCTTTGACATATGTTTATCAGAACTACCATAGCTATGAAAACCATTATACCAAACCTCTGCTTTACTGCACACACACTCTTCCACAGATGATTGCTAAGTATTATACAATTATAAAACTCTCGTTATTGCACTCAATACCAACATATAAATGTTGGAAATAATTTACAGTGCCCAGAGAGGAGCTTTTGAAGAAAAGATGCAGCCTGTGCTTGACACATTAAATAAAAAGAGATCTGTTGAATTGTTGCATCTATGGGCCCACTATACATTTTTTGTACTCGATAAACAAGCATCATCAGAAGGTTTGAAAATGCCCCAGAATGAGCATATGCATGTTATGGACACCCTTACAAAGGATAGTATCTAAGGAAAATGTTAATCCAGAAAGGCAAAAAAGTTTATCAGTGAACTGGCTACATACGAAGAACAAAAGAACTGATCATCAAGCTGAAAAACACAAAACTGAAACTGATAGTAAAAAAAAATGTAACAGAAATATTCTACTTGTAACTAGAAATCCTTATAATTACATGCAATAAATTACAATAGAATACATGAAATTTGTGCTGTTATCCAAAACTTCGATGTCTGAAGTTGTATGCTATCATCTTAAATTGGAATGGAATGATGACATCAGGCCATGCCCAAAATAGCAGAACCCTGATAAAATTCACAAAAGAAATTCATAGATGTCATTATCATAACAATAGAATTTTTCAGAATCTGGAAATACAAATTGTCCAAACAAAAATAGGTTTATATAGCTGTATTGAGGACAGTGCATAACTTAGATTGTTTGTGTGTCCCCCACAAAGGAGTGGTGTCACATCTGAAAGGACCCTTGCTTTGTGCAGTCCAGTTTAGCTTTGATATGCTGCAAGACGTATTTTTAAGAAAAGTGAATACAGATGATTTTCTGCAAAATGACTGGCAAAAATTGTCTGTTTTGTTTTTTGGGATCCTCCCTCCAACAATATATTAGTATGAACTGGTGTCTTACCTGGCACACCTCTATAATAGTAGTTCTTTATTAAAAGAGCAAATGGCAAGGCATGTTTAACTGTAGATTGTATTCACAATAAACCACACAAGCCATTGGTGCAAACTTAAATGTTACAGGATCACAGAATGACACCGACCATCTCAGTTTGTTCCAAAATCAATTTGTGTAATTAGAGAAAGACAAGATAAGCATGTCTGTCACATTAGTTTGTAGAGGTGCACTTTGGTTTGTGAATTACTAATCTGATTTCACACCAAGTGGACAGACTCCTCTACAGATCAATAAGTCATTAACATTGTTTGGCATTACGGAATATAGTCTGTATTTATGTACTGTAGTGAACATAAATCAAAAAAGTGTATATTAGCTGAAGTTTTCACATATCAAAGTATATCTTTTATAATTTTAAATAACGGACAAGAACTCCATTGCAATCAGCCAAATATGGACATATTTAACTATAGCACTGGACAAAATAGAACCTGCATATTAACACCTGAGTCTTCTATGCAGACTGAGAAATACAGAACATGCAGTGAATAATGTCTGATTTGCATAACAGCACAGTTATGAAATACATTAGTTTGCACCATCAGCATACAGATACATTGTATAATCCATAACACACCGGCGTTCTTTGTAGATCTAAAGATCCTAAATTAATTTGATAGATTAAAGGTATTTGACAAATATATCATCATTAAATGGGAATGTTGTATACATAATACTACAGTTAAATGTTTAAATACAATCTCATCATTCCCATGGTATAAACGTGCCTGCAAATGAGGTCTTGGTCACACAGAGAAAACAACAGAGAATATTTCCCTTACAATCAAAGACCTTTCATGTTGTTAACATTACAAATATTTTCAGAACAATCTGAGATTTTCAGATAGGAACTGTATACTATGGGAGTTAATTTGAAATAACCCCCTTTGTACCAACCATTGTATTTCTGTTTGGTTCAGAACTCAGGAGTATATACACATTTTACTTGGGTCAAATGTGTCTTCTTATTATGGAGTGACACTGAGAAGCAGCCAAATCTATCTGTGGAGGGATAGGTTTCACTACATTTGCTATGATCACGTTTTTAACATCTAAGTTATTTATAATAGAATAACAATAGTTCACTTACCAACAGAGTTAAATTCAGTTGTTCAACTAAATAAAATGTTTCCTTTCTTTTTAATAGAATAATAGATGAGGTATATACTAAAGCTGTTGCAGTGCACCTGACACTGATAGACAATGGTGCTGACCCAAATTCAGAAAACTGCATTATAAACTGCTGTGCTGGAGTAGACAGTAGTCCTTGAAAACATCAGTGGCCTGCCAAATGCATTTGTACTCTTAGTTTTTCTAATTTATGCTGTGAACATTAAATGTCCTAAAAGGTTCAAGTACAATGTTGAGGTTATTCATAAGGACTTCTCAGTACTCTGCAAGGGCATGCCTTTTAAAAACAAGCTTTTGCAGTGAGCATTTACAGAAATCTGAGAAACTATGTATTATACTTTTTTTGCTGCTGTTAATTATGAAAACCTGTTCTAATCTTTAGATAGAATTTGAAACAAATGTTGTGCTGCAGCTGACTAGTGAGTATTTATAGTTCTTTAATAAATGTTTAGCTTGTTTTCTTCATTCTTAATTTTGAACCATGAAAAACAGTTCATAAGAAATCAGAATTTAATTTGGAAAACATTTTTGCCTAATGAAATTATGACACGGATAGAGATTTACTTCTTTCAGGATTTTACTTGAATCTGTTCATTTCTGAGGTTTACCTGCTAATAGTGAATTTTATGAACCATGTCAGAGATGCTACCACTTATTAGAAAACACTTGTATTGTGTAAGCAGGTTCTCCTTGAGAAAAGAGTGTGTTATTAGCAGCAGTTTTTGTTACTGGGGTTACATCAACAATATATATCAACTTTATTGTGGCCAACCAATGAGTGGGTACAGTTTGTTTTTAAAAAAATAATAATGAGTAAACAGGATTGCAAAAGAGGACAATATTTATTTAATCTGCAACTTGACTTCTTTTAAAAAAAGATTAGGCAGATGGATTTTTTTGTGTTGATCTTAAGTTTGCAAAGACATGTAATCTGGGATTGCAAACAAATAAGTACTTGTAGACTTGAAAAATTTTGTAAATAAAACAATAGGTTTAATGTAATTTTTCTGTGTTTTGTCTTAAAACTTATGATGAACAAAACTGACTTTATATTAGCTTTATTGGCTATCAAAATCTGCAAATTAAATTTATTAAAATTTAAATGTTTCCTTATTGATGCCTACAAAGTAATATTTAAAGAAAATTCTTAAATGTGAGATTTTACCAAGAATGTTTAGTTTCCTTATCTGCTGAGTCTGAATTTTAGCTTATTTAAATAGACATAGCCAAAACACACTATCACGCTATCCAGTGACCAGAGACTAAGACTGGACTCCTTTCATTCTGTGACTATTTGAAGAATCCTTGAGTACTGCTGGTTTGACTTTGTGTTGAATGAGCAGTTGCTCATGAAATTCCGAATGAGGCATATTACCTGCATTGTGAGGGAGCATCAGTTACAGCACTATGGCCACATAGTGTGATTTCCTCAGGGTGATCTGGCTCATAGGATCCTCACTGTTGAAGACCCGAGTGGCTGAACCAGGCCAAAGTGACGCCCACATAATATCTGGCTGCGGCATATAGAGGGTCATTTCCGGAGGGTGGGACCGGACCAGACTAGCACTAAACATATTTTTTAAAAATGTACTGAAGCAATCTCAACATTAGTTACATGGGCCATGAATCAAGTACTATCTAGAGTTGGGTCTACAGGATCACCCAGGTTATCCATTTCTCTTTAAAAGGATAAAGGGTAAAATATATGGAGGTAATGGCAACCACAGGGCTGTTAAGATTCATCCTGCAGTTCCAAACCAATGTATGTAGCACCTGGTAATGGGGCTTTAATGGGTGGTCTTACCTGTTTTAAGCCTGAACCCCTGGTGTCCTAACCCTCTCCCTGCCTAATCGTTCAGTGAAATCCCTAGGTTGACATCCCCAACATTTGAACCTTTGAGATGAGAAAATTTTGAGGAAAAAATTAAGAATAAGACCAAATTATTATTAAATAATTTAAAATTATTTATTGAGTCACAAAGTATAATAAAATACTGAATGAAAGCAATATAACATATAATAGTTTATCTTTTTACTTTCCTTAACTATTAACCAATATACCACAGCTCAAATTTAAATAATAAAGAAAAGTAAATGTCTTGCAATAATTCAACAGCACTGATATTAATTTAGGACAATTCTTATGTGTTCACGATGTATCCCATCTCTAAATTAAATCCAATGTTTTTATTCAAAATATTTACAGTTTTACTCAACTACATACCCTTTCTGTAACTACCTTATTCAAAAAAGGTCATTCCAATCCATAATATGCAGTCTATGCCGTACTTCTCATTTTCATTTTAACAATATATAACATAAATAATGATATATATACTTCTTTATATGATTAATATTTTTATTCTTTTCCTTATTTTGTGCTTTAATATTTTAGTTACAATTACTTATATATCTTACAATATTTTACAAAGACTATATAAAAGGACACTATTTTTTCTACTACTTACATATAGATTAATTCTTCTCCACAATTTTTGGTATGTCATTTATTAATTTTTTTTCTTGTCTGTTACTGATTTATATTTTGACATCTTGTAAAGTTATTTGAGTTACACGTTTTGTATGAAAATGTGCTATATAAATAAAAATGATGTTGCTGTTATGTTTTACTTTGTTTTGTTTAAATTAATTAAGTCAGAGCAAGGGATTTCCTGTTTCAGTGGCCAGAGGCCTTATGTATAAACGGTGCGTACGCACAAAAATGTTGAGTACTCCTGTTTCCACTCTCAAATCGTGATGTATAAAATCTTAACTTGGCGTAAAGCCACACACATTTTGACATCAGCTAAATGCCTGGTGTATGCAAGCTCTCCACTAGGTTTTGCAAACTGGCGGCGCCCAACATCAAAGCAGTGCTTTTGTTCAAATGTGGTTTCCCTTTCTTTTTTAGAAGTGCATACCTGAGGCGGCTTTATAAATACACTGAAATTAATCACATATTGTTTATTAGTTTAAGGCATCTGATTGTAATTAACCTGTAACAATATAATGGCCTACAAAATGGCCAAACTATTCAAAATACCAAAGCTGCTTTAGCATTGTTCCTCTCAATGCACCACTCAGACTATTTATCCCACTGTATCTGAGTGTGGAATCACAGCTCTACAGCAGCTGATCAGGAAAAAGACTTCATTATCGGTATACAGCAACAAGCACATGCTGCCTCAGCCATGCAGACATTCTATTGAACTGCTTTCATATGGCAAACGCTCCAGAGCCTTTCCTGTAAGGACATCGCGGTTCAGAAACAGTTACATTGAACTTATTAATACAATTACCTCACTGTAAACTTGAGATACAGTTATAATATTGCACAACCTGAGCCACTTTATAAAGCATGTATTTACATATGATGACAATATAATTTTTAAGATGAAAATATGTTTATTACATTGTACAGATAAATTGTTAACATCATTTAAATAATCTATATTGTTAATAATTAAACATGTGAGGACACGGTGTCGCAGTGCTAGCTAGTTCAGGGATTGTTCCTGTCTTGTGCTGTATTCTTACTGGGGCTGACGCGACACTAAAAGGATAGATGGATAGAATAATTAAACATGTACTACAAACATATTTCAATGTTCCTTAAAAATTTTGAAGAATCAGCGTTCTAAGCTTACAGATGGCTTAACATCCACTACAGAGCTGATTGTGTGGTGGTTGGTTACTTGGAGAAAGAAAAGGAAGGACAGGAATTGGAGATTAGTATGTTTGAAAGAGACAGAACTGCTGCAATAAATTATTTAATCTTGTGGGAGGCAGGAACAATCTCTGGATGAGATGCCAGCTCGTCACTATCACTGTGCCACCGTGTTCCCATGTTTAATAAAATGCTTTAACTCCTATCATCATGAAAATGATATCAAGTATACATCTCAGTGTTTTAATTATTCAGAGAGCTGTAATATCATGAATGTAATGGATTCTGTGTCCAGTCGGAGGAAGAGAAAGCCCTTTTAAGAAGCAAGTAGTGATTCACACACATAGAGCACATAGAAGAACATATACAAAACAAAGCATTTAACGTGCTACTTTAGTTACGATGGTATTTGAGAAACTAGTAAATTAAACAATTTAAAAAATGAAGTTTATGATGTTCTACTTTAATAACAAAATAAACCATGTGATTAAAGTGGAAGTTTCGAGATTAAAGTTGACATTTCAAGCTTTTTTCCCACTGTGTCCCTATTTTTTTTTCTTTTCTCTGTTCCTTAATAAGCTTTCATATGACACTCATATGGTGGGTTACAACTCGCCTTTTCACGGCGACTTTGATATCTGACAACTTATTTTTTATTTCAGGCACTTGGCGACTTTGTGAACTTGCGCTTTCAAGTTTCTCCGCTACTCTTTGTCACTTGATCAACTTCCTTTTGTTGTTTGTATCACTGTTTAAACCAACAAATAGTTAGTTTTTCCTGGCCTCCACTTCTTATTTGCTGAAATTCTTCTATTTTCCCCTGTGTTTTTGCCATTCTGTTTTCACAGAACGCTGCGCTTAAGTGCTATTTATATTGATTTGCATATTCAAAGAGGCGTAAATCTGTGAGGAGACGGGGCGGGACAGCCGGTGCATGCACATGCATTATTTTCACGCTGACCGGGATTTATGGAGTGGAAGAATGTGGAAGCTGGTGAACGCACATATTTATGAATCTGGATTTTTTGGGGCTTTTGTCCTTATGCCATGTTTTAGTGTGAATTCTACACATGGCATTATGCATGAGGCCCCAGATCTTCAGTTTTATTTCTTAATGTTTATATACTTGGCTTCATGACCAGAGATGAACATCTGAGAATTTCCAATCCTTTTCTGACCTGTTCTGGGTTTTAGGCTTATATTTTGCTAGTCAGAGTGACCAGAGAGTGTAATAGAAGCAGCCTACCAAATGTTTTTATATTTAGCTTAAACATGTAGACGGAGAGGGAGACAAAGAAACAAAATTAATTAGATATTCAAATTCCACTGTATGATCATGTTTAAAAAATTCAGCACAAGAAATAATTTTTTTTTCATGTAAGATCTCCTCGGGATTTAGACTTTCTCTCTGCCAGCACACAATAGGCTATCTACCAAAAAAAAATGTTGCAAAATACAGTAATAACACTACTGAAATTTTACTAACATTAATATGAACAGCCATTCTGCATGCCAGCGAAAAATAAAACTGATATTGCATTAAACATCTCCTCAAATCCAGCAGTGGTTATAGCAGCCACAGATATGCTAACCTCCTGCTGTTTCCCTGAATTACATGGTGCTATGCCTGTAACTAACTTTTGAAAAGATGCCCAAGTGTTTTTGATCAAAGGTGCTGAGGTTGGAATTTTTTGGACAAATAAAATTATGTCCAGCATTTGATTCCTCCCTTATTTTCTCCCTTACCTCTGCATGGATTAAATGGGTTGGCAAACAGATTTGATTAAAAAAAATAATAACTTGAAATACGGTAGCCACTTTTGCTGGATACACAGTTTTGTGTGTTAGTTAAAAGCTGACGAGGTTTACATTTTTATGAAAAAACAGTCCTGACATTCTTTTTCAGTAGGTTTTAGGATTTTCCCTGTGCTTATACATGTTATTGTTTGTATTTTTTTTTTTTTTGCTCTTGTCTGTTTTATAGTTCATGTTTTGCCATTTTCTTTGCTTTACTTTCAGCACTGTACTGTTTTGCCCCCTTAATGGTTAGTTAAAACAGACAAGTGGTGACACTGACCTGCTCACAACTATTTGGTGAAGTAAGACTTTGGGTACTCTGTATTATTAATGGTCTCTGGTTGTCATCCTGGTGATAAAGGACATTAAGCTTTTTGACACCAAACCTTATTTCTTTTGTTTTGATTTCCCATTTCAGTTTCAACCTACTCAATTTCAGGTGCCCTCTTAGCATGTTTTTGTGCCCCCAATATTTTTGTTTTATATTTATGTGGATGTTAGTTATCATATGGAGAGATGATTCTCTTAGATGGTTCTATTCTGAAGTCTATTGGAATCAGCATTGTTATAAATATTGTTTTGCATAAATCTGATAGACAGGAAAAACAAGAACAATACACATGAGAAAAATGCAAGCTAATCTTTTCAAAAATATAAAAATTGGAAACTTTAAACATTTTTAAAGTCCTTATTATTGACAATTTTGAGAAATCAAAACTCCCTGGTTAAGGTAAATATATATAAAAAGCTTCTCTCCCACTCAATATGCTTTTTGAAGATTTTCTTTTGTAATTAAAATCATGTGTTGTTAAACCAGAGTTAGGAGGGATCTAAACAAAACTTTAGCAGAATATATGTTTGCTAGTGATTTTTATGTCAATACATATTTCTGTGAAATCTGGATCATATACTGGAGCAAAGTGCCCAGCCATCTGTTTACTTAAAAGCCAATATCAACTTGACGGTAATGTAAAATAAAAAATACTTTTACTTCCATTTACTCAGCCATATCATAATGGTATGCATAGTATTGTTGCCAGCCATATGTTGTAGAAACATTTATCAAAATGTTCTTTTAACATATGCACCCTAATGAATGTTTTCAATAAGAGTATCAAATTTTGTACACAGATGTACATCAATGTTCATCTGAAAGGTCATTTGCTTCTGTCGCAACAATAACGCTGTTATCTTAACCAAAGTAATGAGAAATTTTATAACTTTCTGGTGATTTATTATGTTGTAATAACCACAGCAAATTATAAATAAAAATGTGGATGTCTGGAAAATATTAATAACATTCGTAGACAAAGTTAATCTGAATTAAAGTTATCTTAAATGTATTTTTGCAATTACAAAGAGAAATCTTTACCACACATGGTCAATACATTTTGGCCACTTTGGGGCAAAGATAAACCTATTTGGTTAGAATATGTTTCTACTGCATAAAGTGGAACCAAAAGTCACTTATTCAATATATATGTACTTTGCTTAATGAGAATTAGCAAAATTAAAAAAATATATATATATCAAAATTAAGCATGGTGACCTGAGTAAATCTTTTAAAATTCCTCTTTGTTTATCACTATTATTAAATATTCCACAAACAAAAAATATCATATTTATTGAATTCTAAAACCCAGTCAATTGTTAGATGTACCAAAACTAAATGCAATCCAACTCAGTATGTTAACTACATTGCAGTGCAATGCATATGTACATGGTTAATTTTATTTTGACATGGTTTTATCAGGTCATAATTAAAAATATAAAAACCAAATGATTAATTACTTATCATTGTTATGCACAATTTTCTTGTCAGTTTAACATGCAATATAAAAGCATATTGCATTTTAATTCATGTCCATAGATCATGTGCGTGTCAAAACTACAGGCAAAGCAAATGTTTTATTTGCAGCTAATGCTCAGTGTATTGTATTTCATTTTAAAGCTGTACATTACCAGAACTGAATATAATCAAATGACCAAGCAGAGTCAAAAATTGGGGAAAGTGGCATTCCACTTCTGAACACTTCCGTGTTCTGGTTGCAAGCATAGCTCAGTTATCAGTGATTGACTGAAATGGGGAGGAGTATGTTTTAGGTCTTGCTAAAAAAATGTTCTCTTATTGTTACATGCATCTTCTGGTAGTCCTCACAGATACATCAAGATGTTTCGCAATAGCAATATGAAGGAATACAAACTATGCAACATTAAGTAAGAAATAAGAACAGCACAAAGTTAGGAGACCAGACAAAGAAAAGTAAAGTTAACCTCATAGAAGGACAAACAGCATGCAGTCCAAGGGGAGGATATTACAGGAGCTTAAGGGGTCAGAACGTGCAAAATAACAATAGCAGTTCTTTAATATAATTTTGTGGCATCATTTTTTTCTAGTTTTAGTATTTTTAATTTAATTGCTTCATTAAAAAAAAGCTTTGAGCAGTTTTAGTAATCCAAAGTCAAATTTTAAAAAGTCCTTTAGACTTTCTTTGAGCATGGCTTGGAAAAGCCAGTATTCTATGAGATGCCAGCTGATCCAGATTACTGAACAGAAGGAGCTGGTTGGCCAGCATTGTAGTAGAGAATTGGCAGACCTGGCCTAAGAGATAATGTTCACCACTACCGTGTTGCGGGAGTAGATTCCAGACCACAAAGGTAGAGATAGGTGGGTCACAATCACAAGATAAAGGGTGCACACTGTCTGGAGGAATCAACCCCAGAATTAAAAGTGTCAAACCATTTTCAGATCCTTGTAGAGCTGAACAGTGCCTCTGAAGGTTGTTAGGCAGGCATGAGGAGCCCCAACAGACAACCTCAAAAATAGTTCCCAGAAAGAAACAAGCAGTAATAGTTGGGGACTCTAACATTAGGGGGGGAGTTTTACACGGTGTGTTGTCTTTCGGGTGCACAGGTAACCTACAAAGCCTTAAATAACCTCACACCAAGCTACATCAGTGACCTTCTCCATTACTATGTGCCTGCCCGCCCACTAAGATCCTCTGATTCTGACAATCTTGTTGTGCCCCACACTAATCTACACTCCATGGGTGACAGGACCTTCAGCTGTATAGCGCCCGATCACTGGAATGACCTACCGAAATTAATTAGATCAGCAGACTCCATGAATTCTTTTAAAAAACAACTCAAAACTCATCTGTTCAGGAAGGCTTTAAGCTCTACTTGACTTTATTACCCTTCTCTAAGTTTACCTCTCTGTCAAGATGCTCATGTAACCTGTGTGTGTGTGTGCTAGACCATCAATTATGTTGTCTGTTAGGCTTTCTCTGAATTTACTGTCTTGATCTTCTTTATTTATTTATTTGGTTTGTACAATGCTATATACTGTATACCCAGCCGTTCTTTCTTATATTCTGTAAGTGCCTTGACCATGGGAAAGGCGCTATATAAATAAAATGTATTATTATTATTATTATTATTATTATTATTATTATTATTAGACCTACTCAGAGCAGAGCAGGGGTAGATCCTGTTGTCATTGTCTGTGTTGTAAAAGATGACATACATAAGGGTAGTCTGTCAGCTCTGAGATCCAAATTCAAAGAGTTAGATGCCAAGCTGAGGAGCAGAACTGAAAAGGTAGTATTCTATGAAGTTGTGCCTGTAAGACTAAGGAGATTAGAAGGCTTAACATGTGGCTCAAATCTTGGTGAAAGGTAGAAGGGTATAGGTTTATGAGGCATTGGGACTCCTTTTGAGACAAATGGGACCTGTTTTGCTGCACTGGGTTGCATTTTGAACTCAAGGGACACCAATGTGTTTTGGAGGTGTATGAGTAGGTTAGTCGAGGATTGCTTAAACTATGGTATGGGGAGACAGAGAGTTTAGTAGAGGCCATGTTTAAAACTATACATGGAGGAATAAACAATAGTGTAAAAATAAAAATACATAGTAATGCAAATTCTAATTTAAACGCAAAAGTAAACAAATTCAAAATAGCTTGCCTTAATGCTAGAAGTATCAAAAATAAAGCAAGTGAGTTGGAGTTGTATGTAACAGAGCATAATTATAATGTAGCAATAATAGAAACCTGGATAAATAGCAAATATATATGAGTATACAGTATATATGAGAACATGAGGGCAATCATTAAGAAGGATATTAGTGAGGCTAAAGGGCATTTAAAGGGGAATACAACAGATTAGGTTCTTACAGTACTTTAGTAGTAAAAGAACTGTCAAAGAGGAGGTAAAGTGCATCAAGATTAGTAAAATGGTATTAAAATATAGAGACAGTGAAAAAGCAGATGCTCTAAACTTTTTCTCAGGTCTTCACATGTGAGGAAATAGATAACCTGATTTGGAAATCATAGAGGAAGAAAGTACTGATTAGATTAAATAAGCTGATATCAAACAAATCACCAGGATTAGAAAATTATATTCCTCGAGTTCTTAAGAAGGTTAGCAAGTTCATATATAAACCCTTGATGCATATTTTTAGGAAGTCACTACTCACTGGGGAAATTCTGAAATGACTTGAAAATGGCAAATATTATTCCGTTATATGAAAAGGTTGACCAGGAGATTCAAGCAACTATAGGTCAGTAAGCTTAACGTGCTTCACAGGTAAATTAATGGAAGGAATTAGTAATGTAACATTGAGCAACACATGGCATGAATAGGAGTTTTACTGAACAGTCAGCATGGATTCATGCTGGAATTATATGAGGAGGCAACAAAATGATATGATCAAAGTGGAGCATATAATATTATGTATAATATTTTTAGAAAGCTTTTGATAAGTTGCTACATGAGAAGTTGGGCATCAAACTGAAACAAGTGAGATTTCAGTATGTTGTTTTTAGATGGATGAAAAACTGGCTCCAACATAGGAAGCAGACGGTTTGGTGTTCCACATGGGTCAGTACTAGGGTTTCTCTTATTTTTAATGTGTATAAATGGTTTGGATAGGAAAATAAGTAACAAGCTACGAAAATAAGTAACAACCGGCTTAAGTTTGCAGATGATACCAACCAAGGTGGATTGACAGATAATCTAGAATATTTTAAATCATTGCAGTTGAACTTGGACAGAATACATGGTTTGGAAAATTTGTGGCAAATGAAAATTAATGTAAATAAATGTAAAGCATTACATGTAAGAATTACTGTAAATATGTTAGGTTTGAATACACTTCATGAGAAGGATTTAGAATTTGTAGTGGACTCAACACTATAAACTGCCAGACAGTGTTTAGAAGCCATTAAGAAGGTTAACAGAAAATTTGGTTATATAGCACAATGTGTAGAGTACAACTCCAAGGAGGTTATGCTCAAGTTTTATAAAACACTTGTGATGCCTCATCTGGAATACTGTGTACAGTTTTGGTCCCCATGCTAAAAAAGGATATAGCAGTGCTGGGAAAAGCCCAGAGAAGAGTGACTAGGCTGATTCCAGCGCTACAGAAGGAATTTATGAGAAATTATGGTGGAGGCAAAGCCAAACATACTGTACCTCAAAATACACCAGTTAAATAAAGACCAGCTAACCGTGTGTGGTCACACCATGCTATGGTGTGCTATATCAAGAATAGGTATAGTTAAAACAATTTAAATGAAATTTATCCTAACTCACTTCTGTAATATTTTCTGAGCAATACAATAAAACAGGGACAGGAAAATTCATCTCATTTCAGGTGGCAGAAAATTAATGAAGCCATTGTGAGGAGATTATGTCAGTTGGGGGGCCACCTTCTTAACATGATACAAAATCCATTTATAAGCAAAGGCCTTAGCAGTAAGTAATCCATCAAGGAAAAACTGTCAGATTGTTATATTTTTTCAAGGTAAAAGGAACATCATTAATTTAAAGGGATTAGGGTCTGCGCCATGGTTTACATAACTTAGGGCAAATTCAAAATAATGTGATAAGTGTGACCTTTGAGTCAGTGTAAATGGATATACAAAAGCACATAACCTGGGATCTTAATCACATTGTTCAAAATTCTGACTAGACATAATATTCAAATACATTATTCAGTAAAGAGGAAACATAAGGAAAAGATTTCTTTTAATGTATAATTGACAATATTCAATTATTTAGTTTAAATCCTTATCATTTACTGTACAAAGGTGATATTTATACTCCTTATATTGTACATTCTGGAACAGCTGAAAGTACTATTTAAGAAAAAAGTTGGAACTAAATACAAAGTATAGTAATACAAGGAAGCTTATGTTTTTGCAGCAAATTTGTAATAAGTAGTATCACAAAACAGATAACTTGATGGCACAGAGGTTAATACTGCTGTTCAAATCCCAGTCTGGTCATTGTCTGTGCAGAGGTTACACATTCTCCATGCATCTGCCTGAGATTGTCTCTGGATTTTCTGATTTTTCTCCAAATCCTAAAACATTTGTTGGTCGGTATGTTAGTTGGCAACACTGAATTGGCACTGTATGAGAGTGTAGTGAACCTTGACTTCTAGGTGTGCGTGCCACCAGATTTGTATAGCGATGTAACTACTACGCTTTTAAAATAAGGGATGGATAGAATCAGGGCAACACCTAAGCCCCACTCTGACACCTGAATATTAATAACACACCAGAAAAATTGTCCAAGTAAATTAAATATATTCAGCAACAATTATATATATATATATATATATATATATATAGTCACAAGAATGAGTCCGAGACATCATAAAAAGTTGGGGGAGCCACCCGTATATTATTTTCTTGCTGCAAAAGTCATTTATTATGGTAGAACAATGTGCCTACAACAAAGTCCAATACAGAATTGCCTGTACTAAGGCAAGATGGCAGTTTTATAGGCTCGGAGGAGAAATTACATCATCGGTGCAGGAACTGGGAGTGGCGTTCTCGTGCCTGGAAGTGACATCATCATCGGAGCCGGAAACAGGCGGGATTTCCCGGGAAATTTCTGCAAGGGACTGAGAGAGATAGTTAGTACACTCTGCTGCCCCCTGGCTTGGCGTAGAATTACTGTTGTTTAGGCCCTTCAGCTGTTTCCCATGTGCATGTGTATGACAATATATATATAATATATAGTAAGAATGCTAGGGGTCACTGTCGCCCCGTTAAACCCAACAGACAGACGTAGACACAGGTTAAAAGCAGTGCCTCCAAAGCACCTCAGCCCCAATAAACAGACAATAGAATACAATAAATAAACACAGTAATTCTCTCCTCCACCTATTAGCAAACTCTGTCATACTCCTCCCGACTCCGGCTCGCTTGCTGGGTCTCCAACAGTCCTTTATATAGTCCTTGATCCGGATCATATGAAGAAGTTGCAATTTCTTCAGCTCGGAAGTACTTCTGTCCCCGTGGCTTCGAAATACTTCCAGGCTATGTAACCAGTAGGGACTCCCCAGTCTCCCTGTAGTGTCAACCTGGCCGTCTCCCACAATATGTATGTGTATATTGTGGGGAACAGTCCAGGACACAGACAGGGAGACATGATGTTTTAGCACCACACATGTTTATTTACAATATTATATACAACTAGCCAAAGCCTGCTGTAGCATACGGCGGTGTAAGAATAGGAACGGAAAACGGTATAACAAAGACTTAGGAAACCACCATCGCAGTATAAAGAAAATATCATGGAGCGAAACCAATGCCAATGGTCGAGAGAGTACCTTCCTGTAGCAAGCTATGGAAAACATAGACATATATAGATAGACGCCACATTCATTGTGTTGCCCAGTTGACACAATAAGTCAGCGCATCCGCACTATTGCAAGTGGTAAAAGTGCCATTTAAACTAATACAGGTAGACGTGGAAACTGGGTTTTCTGATTAAAAAACAACAACGTTTTAACACTAGAATTACCAGAGCCTACGAAAAAACTCGTAATTCCGTCCCACCTTAAACTGCTTCTTAAATCCCTTCACACCTCTCCGCCAGCGCCCTTTGTCTTCTAAATGTGCTGATAAAGAGAAGCTAGAAGCAGCCGGCTATTTCATCCCCCCACCAATTTAGAACGTGCACGAACTTCTCTCAGCTCATGCCTTGATTGAGTATCTGGGAGTGAAGAAAAGTTTTAGAGTGGAAATAATAGATCGTTATTTGCAACACACGCATTTCATGTCTGTTCCGTTTCTACAGTAATCTGTGTCAACACATTGTTAAAACAGAAACGTTTTTTATATTCTAGTAGTAGATGACAAAATGTAGGCATAAACTATATAATGTATGAAGCTTGAAGTCCAAATAGCAAAGAAACATTTTCACAAGAATAACACAATTGTGCTTTTATTCAAAAATATAACTGCAGAAACAAAAAGCTGCCTTAACATGCGACATTGACAGCAGTTTATTGTAACTGCCTCCGTGGTTTAATAGAATCACTTCCCGCTTGGGAATCAAAAGGTCACGAGTTTGATCCTGCGCCACTCCGTTTTGAGAATTAAACTGCTCTTAGTCTTACTGTTTTAGAATAAAAGCATACATTTGATTTCAGTCTGTAACAGCCGGTGCAATTTATGATCCTTGTAAAGGTTAGCTTTTTTTTAATTCACTTTTCATTCTCTCAGTCGCGTTCAGAATCAATCCATACAACCCCATCTGACACGGCTGTTTTCACTAAAGACGCGCTATAGCTCTGCAGTGTACCACGATGCATACTAACGCCCCCAACCGGTTCTGACACACAAACGCTGGCGAAGCTGCCTTCTTCGTATCTCACCGTCACTTGCTTTTCTTTTTATTCAATTTTATTGAGTGTTCCTGCCAGTCCCCGCATGTTGCTGTATGCTGTTTCTTTTGTACTCCAGGACATGCAGAGGAAAGAATGGTAAAGAGCAGTAACTTCGGCGCTATATGCAATAATCAGACACTCCCATCTGCCCGTGTCGTTCAAACACAGGAACATATATTGGTGTAAAAGTATAACAAAAGTGCACTTTTATTCAAGTGCACTTTTTCCATCGCCTTTTCCTGTAAGAAGCATTGTACACACTTCTCTCTATGCTGTGGTTTCTATTACGGAACAGATATGAAATGCGTGTGTTCCAAACAACGATCTATTATTTCCACTCTAAAACTTTTCTTCACTCCCAGATACTCAATCAAGGCATGAGCTGGGAGAAGTTTGTGCACATTCTAAATTGGTGGGGGGATGGAATAGCTGGCTGCTCCTAGCTTCTCTTTATCAGCACATTTAGAAGACAAAGGACGCTGGCAGAGAGGTGTGAAGGGATTTAAGAAGCAGTTTAAGGTTGGACGGAATTACGAGTTTTTTCGTAGGCTCTGGTAATTCTAGTGTTAAACAGTATCGTTTACATACAACAGATTTTGGTGCATCGTTTACAGTACATGCAATTATTTATATCCATTTATACACTAATGATGGCAATTATTAAATAATAATTTTTATTATCATTAAATAATTCCTCCTGTATAAGTAACATTTCTCGGACTGCTTTCTTCCATCTCTGAAACATTTCCAGACTTCGTCCTGTTCTTACGCAACACAGTACTAAAGTATTGGTTAATGCCCGAGTCACCTCACGTATAGATTACTGTAATGCTATTCTATCTGTCATCCCACAAAAACGTATCCATCGCTTACAATTTATTCACAATTCTGCTTCCAGGATAATAACCTGCTGTTCTAAATCCACTGAACATACTACACCTATTCTCTCTCAACTTCACTGGCTCCCTGTTAACAACAGAATACAATACTAAATACTGCTCTTAACATTTAAAGCTCTCCACAACCTCACTGATCTCCTACAGACTGACACTCCTCTCGCTCACTCAGATTCTCATCTGCAGCTCTACTTTCTGTACCACACATCAAACTCTGTGCTATGGGAGCTCAAGCGTCTCTCATAGTGCTCCTCAACTCGGGAATTCTCTTCTCTCTCATATACATCAGCTTGATTCAATAACACATTTTAAAACTACCCTCAAAACTTATCTTTTCAAGCTGGCATACCAATTGTGAATTTTGCACTGTTACTGCCAGTTATCTTTGTTTATTTGCTAATTATTGCTGTTTGATTTAGCCTTCTCTTTAGCCTCGAGAGCAACGGTGGACGCAGAAGGAGGATTTGAGATGGTGGGCGGGGCTCTGTCGTGCATTCCCCATGACGCGGGAGGAGGGTTAGAGTTCTCTGTCGTGTGTACCCCATGGTCTGGTGACTTGGTCGATTATATATATAGAAAAGCAGCCGGTATCAAAAAGAAAAATGAAAAGTCATCATGGGTCTGAGGTTCATATGGACTGTAGCAGAGACGAAAGCGACTGAAGCTGTGTTTGGTGAGGTGTTCCATGTGGACACATGAGAAGGCAGTACGCATGCCTCAAGAGCAAGGGTGGACGTGGGAGGAGAGTTAGAGTTGACGGGCGGGGCTCTGTCGTGCGTATCCCATGACGCGGAAGGAGGGTTAGAGTTGGCGGCGGGGCTCTGTCGTGTGTATCCCATGGTCTTAGAGTTGGTGGGCGGGGCTCTGTGAGTTGGCAGGCAGGACTCTCTGTCTTGAGCTCACAGTCTTGCGTGCCCTTAGTGAATTATATATATAGATAGTGAACACACAACCCAGTGCCACAGCACCAATCACCCCTTAAGTCCTGGCCTTTCACACAATGCCTTTCTCTGTCTCTGGCCCGCCTCTATTCCTCTCCTCCGAGCTCTGTCCTCTTCCTCCTGACTCCAGCCTCAAGTGGAGGGAGGCGGCCCCTTTTATATTC
The DNA here is from genome assembly GCF_016835505.1 of Polypterus senegalus. Taxonomy (NCBI): domain Eukaryota; kingdom Metazoa; phylum Chordata; class Cladistia; order Polypteriformes; family Polypteridae; genus Polypterus; species Polypterus senegalus. Next base: position 128,591,138 of record NC_053161.1, on the reverse strand, counting down.
ACCCGGATGAGCTCCAGGTGCTTCCTGGCAATCTTCCACCGGCACTCCCTAGTATGGCAGAAGTGCCGGCTGCGCACCCGGCAGCACTCTGGGTGTCCCTGGTCTTCTTCCCCCCAGCACTTCCGGGTGTGGCCACGAGCCCCTACAGGGTTGAGTTTCCAAGCTCTGCACCCGTGGTCACTAAACCCACCAGGGTGGTTGCCACCTCGTGGTCTGGAGGAGGCGCAAGCCCTCCTCCGGTCCTTCTGGGTGTCCCGGCTGGGTAACAGCCCCAGCCACTCGCCACAATATATACACATATATATACTAGCTGTAAGTCCGTGCTGTAAAAAGAATGAAATTGAAAGGAACTACTCTGGGTGTCTCTTTCCTAGGAGGTTTTGTTTTGCTGATGTGCTCGCATTGCTTGTGCATTAGCAGCCAAGCAACTTTGTCTTTATTCGGAAGTTTTGTTTTGCCAACGTGCTCACTTTGCTTGTGTATTAACAGCGGGAGGAAAAGTAAAAGAGATACTGTACAGTTTTCCCGATGTGCTCGTCTCGCTTGTGTATTAGCAGCTAAGCAAGTTTCTGTTTACTCAGAAGTGGAGCCCTTACCCCGGCTCCAACTCTTACTTCCAGGCCAGACAGACAGACTGACAGACACACTTCCACCTGTAGACATTTATATATAAGATTAAGTATTTTTACTTGGTGTTTGGTTACATACAGTAGGTAATCTAACCTAAACACACGGCAGGAATTTCAAAAGAAACAACAGCAATTTGTATTACACAAGACAATATAAAATACACCATGAAGAAAAAAGTAGATATGAGTGTAAAAAATATCAGGAGTGAAAGCCTTTTAAAAAGGGAACACACAGTTCACACTCTGAAAGTCAGCTAAAACTTAACAATGGAAGATGCATCCTTTGATACTGCAAAGTCCTAGTTGCACGTTGTGTTACTAGAACTATTAATCTTCCGACTGTCCCACTGAAACACTCTGTTTGCCAAATGCTTGTTTTCCAACAGAAGTCTTGCTTCTTTTCTGGCGGCTTTGCTCTGTCCTTTTACATAACCTTGTCTGCCTGTGAGTCCCTGCGACTAGTGTGAGTAAATATCTACATCGTTTAGACAGTCAACACAATAACCTGTAACAGCATTATACAAGACATTTGCCTTTTCTTTTATCGCCCTGGTCTCAACAAGGGGTGCCTATTGCCCCATTATCTGTTGGCATTTACATTTATTATTACAGTGGAACCTCGGGTCATGAACATCTCTGAACATGTACAAATCGGGTTAGTTCTGTTCACGACCACACACTTGGGTGATGAACAAGCCAGTTTCCCTTCCGGTTTGTACACGCCGATGATTTCCGAACATGTTCAGTCTCTCACTGTACTGTACATTGTTCTCGGTGCATCACGCAGGGGGACTCTCCCTTAAAACTATAACCTCTTCTCAACCCAGCTTCCTCCTGTGGTATAGCGGGTCCACAGATCCCGTCAAAAAGGCCAGTTTTAATAAATAATCACCGCACTCGAGGGGGCGTGGTGGTGTGTGGCTGAAGCGGTTCCTGAGGAGTAAGTGATGTGGGCGTTTCTCACCTAATTGCACAGGTTAGAAGCGGTCCGTATCCGTGTGATGATTGCCACGACTACTACATCCTCTTCATAAATAGAAGCGTGAGTCGGCTAGAGGGAAAAAGAAGAGAACAGGAAAGAACGGGAGGTTGCAGGAGAAGGCAGGAAGCAGGAGGAGAAAGCAAGTGTGAGAGAGAGAGAGAGAGAGCGCAGGTTTGCATGCAGCTGAGCGAGAGAGAGAGAGCGCAGGCTTGCGTGCAACTGAGCAGGGAGCCTGGGTGTTTGTCTCAGTGTTATTCAATGTTTTTACATTTAGTTTACTATTACACTGTGCATTCTATGGTATAATGAACTATTTTTGTGCTTAAAAGTCTTTAATGAAAGTATATTTACATACAGTTTGTACGATCTGGAATGAATTAATTGTATTTACATACAATCCTATGGGGGAAATTACTTCGGGTCACAACCAAATCGGGTTATGACCAAAGCTTTGGAACGAATTATGGTCATGACCCGAGGTTCCACTGTACAAAAAAAGAAAAGAAAAAGAACACCACCCATTGTACAAAAATTTTTACTCTCTGACATAACTATTTACAAACAAGGCAAAGAAAGAAAATGACAAAATAAACCACCCGACGATATTTACAGTCCTGGAAAAGTCTTTACGGTAGGTGATAAAGGTGGATCCTGGAATGAAAAACAAGGTTAACGAACAGAAATATTTGGTGAAATACTGTCCTTTAGTAAACTGCTTCCCGAAATGTGGCTAGAGACCACAGTCCTACCACCAGTGTCCGGAAGGTAAATGGTCTTCTGAGGCGTTCCTCTTCATAAAGAGCTTTGATGGACTGGATTGGGGAAAAAAGAACCCACCGCCATCCTTAAATCTGGTGGCCATGCACAATTCTTCTCCCCCGTGAATAATAAAAAGGGGTTTAGGTGCTGCTGAACATGAAGTCAGTGAGGCCGTGAGTGACTGCGCAGGACCAGTCTGAGGACCTCACTAAACCATTCAGTCAGTGATAGTGTGTACATAGTACAGAGACATAATCAGTGCAAACTTAAAGGCTAAATGCCTATTTATACTTGACAAGTCCGTGTTGCCGTAAGGTTCCTCTAGCGTGTGCATGACATAAATTTCGTCCCTCACGCTGGTGAATTTTGTAACCACGTAGCCTTGTGCACATCAATCAAACATGCCTTAGACAACAAAACACGCAGTCATTGAAGAAGCAGTTGTGTGAATTGTCACTTCCTGCGCCTACACAGTCCAACATTAAAAGCACACCCATGGGGGATTCCATAACCATGCACAAACACCAGAAGGCCAGAAGATGAATCCTTCTCTGTGCAACCGTGTCTGCAGCTGCCTGTGATAAAGTATAAAAAGGCCTTAAGAGTGAGTGTAAAATGCTACCTCTTCATGAGAAAAAAAAAATCTTATGTCTTTTAAAAATGGAGTGTCGTTTGCCGAAGTGTACTGTAAGGTTGGTAAGAACGAATCAAACATTCACACAATAAAGCAGAAAGAAGCTGAAATATGTGAAAGTATTGATAGTGCTATTATAAATAATCTAGAGGTAATTTAAAAAATGTGGGAAGATGTGTGTATAGGTTATATACAAATACAAGGCTATTTTAAATAAGTGACATAAGCATCCAAATGGTCCTGAAACAAATACCCCATTGGCGCAAAGTGATGACTGTAAATAACATAGTTGCAATATAAACAGTGTATGTAAAGCTGTGGTAGTTTTAAGCTTGGATGACATAAGTGGGTGTATCCTTTACAATTTCACAGTTGGCCAGTTACTTGTTGTTGCAAAGAAAACAGGCTTAGAAAGAATTATGCAGATCTGGAAGGAAAAATGAAGATGAATAGGTTTTAGTTTTCAGTCCATAAGCATCTCTATTCACTGCCTGGGTTTATTCAAATTGCCACAACTGCTAAATTCTATCTTCAGTGTATTCCCATACTGATGTTTAGCCATGTCGATAGTATTTCTGAGTTGATATCTGCATTTTTCATATTCCCATGTCACCATTTTGAAATGCATTGCTGTTTACCTTCACTAAATTCCTAATGTCAGTGGTGATCCACACTTTCTTATTAGGAAATATGTGGAATTATTTGGCACAGTTGGACATGCATTTTTAAAGGAATCTTGTTATGACATCTAACAAACAAAGTAAAGTTGTTTGCTTTAATGCCAATATAATCAACACTAAAACAAGTGAGTTGAAGTTATATGTAGCCACAACTACTTATGTTAGGAGAGATGAGAGTGAGTAGAACATACACAGTTGCACATTATATAGGAAAAATAGGCAAAACCCTTCAAAAACTTGCCAGAAAAGATAGACCTCAATTTTCTATGCCTATGTTTACTTTGTTTTCTTTTTATTAGTTTTGACTTTTTAATTGACTCAGAAGCTCTTGATGCTTCATTAGCTTTGCACTAATTGTTCTGTTTCATCTTGACATTAAACTAGCAAATCAAATTAAAATACTGTCAATTAATTAGCAACCGATTGATTCAGGATGTTCATGCTATAGTGTTAGGGTTATCCTTTTTAAAACAACAAAAGAAGAGAGACTCAATGTTATGGACAGACAAATCCTTCAAAACTTGCTTTTAGTTTGCCACACTTATTTTTTCTAAATGCTTCCTTCTGTGTGGTCTACCTAGCATATATTCTGAGTTTTCAATAAACATAAAACACTGTGTAAAAGTATTTTTCTTTAATCTATCCACATTAAATTAATTACCTGAATTATACATGTACAGTACACTGTGTGCTTTGATGTGTCTAATAAACAAAAGGTCTAATGCATACCCTAGAACTGTGTTGTATATTTACTAAACTGTAAACCTCAACCAAAATGAAGATTATGAGCCCTTATCAGCCTAAGAGACCAAATCTGTTGAAGGTAAAGTTTATTGCTGGTATATTCTATTGTACAGTCTATGTCCTAAAAACACAAACATAGCCAGGACAAACCATTTGAAGATAATGAGATGACAGGAAGATTTTCTTCATTTATATAAACAAAGACAGACAACTTTTTCAAATTTAAATCTGAAACAGAGCTTTCTCTTTAACTCTTGTTTTTGCCCAGTTTTCACATTTTTGGATTCATAGCTCTATAAAATTTAATTTCATTCAGGTTTTTACAGCTATGTAAAGTTGTAATACTCCTCTTTAATCAAATGAATACATAAACCTTCATGGCTTGTTTATGCACTGTATGGTAATTTTGCATAAACCATTTCCAACCTTGCAATACACAAACATTTACATCATCTTTTTATCAGGTTGGGGAAGATGCACTGGAATAGCACATTGCTGCACACACCACATAATGAAACAGCTTGGGATCCTGGTTGGTAACTACCCCAGGCAGACACATGGTCCAGTCCCACCCTCTAGAAATGGCCATCTATGTGCCAGAGCCAAATGTTATATGGGCATCCCTTGGCCTGGTCCAGCCGCTTGGGTCCTCAGCATTGGGTATTCTGCAACATGGATCATCCTTGGCCGTACTGCAGTAACTGATGCTCCCTCACAATGCAAATAATGTGCCTCATTTGGGACTCCATGAGCAACCACTTATTTAACACAAGAACCCCACAGGGCTGTTGCCTCAGCCCCAAACTCTTCACCCTGTACACTTATAACTGTGTCTCCACCCAGGACGGCACCATAGTCATTAAATATGCTGATGATACTACCATCCTGGGGCTCATCAAGTGGGGGACGAGTCAGGGTACAGGACCCTGGTAAACAACATTCTTGGCCATGGAGAGAAGAATGACCTAATCCTCAACACAGACAAGACCAAAGAAATAATACTGGACTTTAGGAATAATCCTCCCCCGGTACAGCCTCTTATTATCAAAGGGACTGAGGTGGAGAGGGCTGACAGTTCCTGGGATTGCAGGTTACATCAGACCTGAGCTGGACTCTTAACACCACAGCCACAGTGAAAAAAGCTCAGCAAAGGCTTTATTTCATTAGGCTGCTCAGGAAAGCCAGCCTGAACCATCGCCCTCTCACCCAGGCCTATAGAGGACTGATAGAGAGTATTCTCACCGCAGGCATCACTGCCTGGTATGGGAACAATACACAGGCAGAGAGGAAGGCTTTGCAAAGAGTCATAAAGACTGCGGAGAGGATCATAGGGACAAAACTTCTTTCTATGGACTCTATGTACACACATCACTGTCGGAAACGAGCAGAGGGATTTATCAGGGACTTATTCCATCCTGCTCACTCTTTGCTCAGACACAAAAACTGTACGTACAATTTGAGACACAGCAGAGTGGACAGCATCATCACTCACAGAACAAGATTTTTCAATAGTTTTTTTCCTGCCACAGAGCAGGAAATGGCAGAATGATGACAAAACAAAATTACTGAACATGTGAAATAACCCCACATTACTTTACTTCACTTGTCATGTAAATGACGAGTGATAAATGTGAAATATTTTAACTGTGCAATATCTGCAATATAATTGTATAATTTTTTTGTGTAGATATTACCACCTTTTTGTGTAGTGTTGGTATAATTGATATTATGTATTACTGTATATTCTTTTTTAAATGTTTACTATGAAGACTCTGAAAGAGCTCTGCCCAAGAATTCCAATTTGCTTTGACTGTTGATTTTATGCACAAATGCCAAATAAAGAAACCTTACCCTACCCTACTGAAACTCAGAGGTCTGCTTAGTTATGTGTGATTGCATAATTCTAACTTCACAAAGTGTAGAGATACATTTATTATTTATTTAACAACCTTCACTGACAATACAGTATATCAAGTCTTCTTCTTCTTTTAATTCTTCTTCATCTTTTTCCACTTCTATATAGGGGTTGATGTTCTTGATCAACCTTCTCCAAAGAGCTTGGTCCTGAACCTCCTCCTCACCAGTGAAGCCTTTTCCCTTTTCCTTTATCCATCCACTTCTGCTTTGGTCTTTCTCGCTTTTTCTTCTTCTGTAATTTCATTCACATCACTCTTTTGCCCACATAGTCAATGTCTGTCCTCATCACACATCCATACCATTGCAACCTACTTTCCTGTACTTACTTAGATATCTTTCCCACTGATTATCACTTTTCTAATTTTGTCCTTTCTTGTAACTCCAAACATTTACCTCAACGTTCTCATTTCTGCCACATTAAACTTCTTCTGCTGTGCTCCCTTTACTGCCCATGTCTCAGCTCCACATATCTTTGCTGGTCTTACCACTGTCTTAAAAACTTTACATTTAAACTTTGCCTTAACTCTGTGATCACACAGTACTCTTTTCAATAGCTCTCCCTGCTGGCTATCTTCTGAATCCTGATCATCATTAAAACCTCAACCTGCCTATTTATTTTCAACCCTTTATCATCCAATACCCTTTTCCATTCTTCCAACATACTCTTCACTTCCTTTTTTCTGGCGCTACACCACAAAGTGTCATCAGCAAAAAGCATGCACCATGGGATTGATCTTTTATCTCATGACTTAATACATCTATAAACAGATCAAAGAGGTAAGGACTTAAAGAAGATCCCTGGTGCAGATCTGCTCTAACTTGGATATTGTCTGTTACCCCAACACTGCTTTTAACCCGAGTCCTCACTCCCTCATACACATCCTGATGATATATTTTACTTTTGTGATAAGGAAATTATGCTGTAGTGTTTCTTTTTGTCCTACATTAGCATTGATTGTAGCTATCTGCAGTTTTTGTCAGGAATTCAGCACCCTGTGGAATGTTTGTAATCAAGTTAATGTTCTTGTTAAGTCATTTAAATGCTGTTTAATGATAATACCAATCCTCATTCAGATGAGCATCAATAATGCAAACATTTTCCTATTTCATTCATTTTTAAAATTTTACATTGCACATTCATTTTTTGATTTTGACTCTGTTAAAGAGCTGTATATCCCCTTTTTTCAAAATGCATCACATAGCTAGGGGAAAACAAATTCGGTTACATGATTAAACAAACTATGCTTATTTTGTCATTCAGACAGCTGTAGTTTAATTCACATTTAACATTAATTGCCACTGGGAGCTGTCCCTGGCCCCATGTCTGTTAAAGTTCTAAAAGAGAAAAGTTGTTCAAGTAAAATGAGTTTTTAAGCATCTGGGTTAATGTTTTTCACTGCTGAAAGATTTGCCATCTGTTAGGCTGGTTGGTGACAGTAGTCATCAAATCAGAGATCTGTCTTCTAGCCTGGATACAGCAGTGTGGTTTAAAGAATATTGCTTGCCCTGAATACATGCCTCATCTAGCATGCTGATTTTTATAAATAAAAAGTTGTTTCTGAAAGCAGGTTGTTTTAAGCATTTTGACAACATTTAGGGAACATTTAGTACAATTTGGATGTGGATGGATAAATTAATACATAGTTTAAATCATTTAGATATAATTTTTTATAATATAATTGTCAAATCTCTTCTTTTTTCTAGATATTGTGACTGAGTTGTATGTTTAATGATTCACAAAATCTATATTGTGTAAGAATAGTAATTATGTGAACACAATCACTGTTTTCTAGTTTGATTTTTCTGAGCAGAACTATTCAAATCCATCACTTTCCCATAACACAGATACTGCATATATTGAAGAAATTGCTTTAATTAATTCATGTGAGTTTTTATATTTTTTGGGTACTGAATTCAAAAATGAAAACCATTTTTCTAAAATCATATAACATTTTTTTTTCACAGTAAGGAGACCTGGGTTCGCTTCCTGGGTCCTCCCTGCGTAGAGTTTGCATGTTCTCCCCGTGTCTGTGTGGGTTTCCTCCGGGCGCTCCGGTTTCCTCCGACAGTCCAAAGACATGCAAGTTAGGTGCATTGGCGATCCTAAATTGTCCCTAGTGTGTGCTTGGTGCATGTGTGTGTGTACCCTACGATGGGCTGGTGCCCTGCCTGGGGTTTGTTCCTGCCTTGTGCCCTGTGTTGGCTGGGATAGGCTCCAGGACACCCCCATGACCCTGTGTTTGGATGTAGTGGGTTGGACAATGACTGATTGACTGACATTTTGTAACTGTCATTTTTTTGTATTACAATTAATTAAAAATCAATACTTTATTTTAAATGTTTGTTTCCAATATAAAAATCTTTGTTTAAAGTAACAGAGTTATTTAATTTGATAATAAGGTCAGAATATAGCTGGAATTGAACATGGTGATGTGAAGGGAAAAAGAAACAAATTGTTTGTAACTGCCTGCCTGCCTGCTTATGTATGTTCTTCATTTGTACCAGCATATTTAAATTAGAAAATGAGATCACAAATAACACTTAACTTAATACCAGGTTACATATAAGAAGTCTCCTTTCTTTTAATCAGGAATTTACCTGCAATTCATAATAATTAACTGGTTTGGGACTTCACATAATTCTTAATGGCAGAGGGGTTGTTCTGGACTGTACTATTTATCTGTATGCTGATTGACATAATTGAAATGGTTCATAATATTTATATGTATATATATATATAACTTATTAAAGGAAGTTAGATTTCTTCAGTCTGCCGTGTTGCATTGACAAGAGTTCATATGACTCTTCATTTGGTGTAAATGAAGGAACATCCATGTTCTGAGTTCATTTATGACTATGGCTCAAGACTTCTTCATTTACTAAGTACAGTATATTCCACTATAGGTCCTAGCAACAAATAGCAGCATGTCTGGCCCTGTTATTCTCACTTCACTGGCGTGTGGCAAATGTTGTCAGTGCACTTGTAAATGATCAGTGGAGAGTTTTTTTTTTTCATTTGTACTGTTAATTCACATTAGGTCTATTTGGTGTTGTGTGAACAATCCAGATGTTTTTTGCTACATTTGTGGAAAGTTTGTTGGGAAACAAAAACACAGAACATAACAGATTTTGTGAAAATGGTCAAACAGTGGGCCATGTCAAGTGTTTGCTATATTTGTGTTGAGGAACGAAGACAATCGACTAAAGTTAAAAACAAGGTGGTTGCTTTTCGTATTTTAATGATATGAGGGGAACCCAAAAATCATACTGACAGTTGTTATTTCCATTCGTGAAATTTCAAGGATATAGAAAAAATGATCAGAAAGAAATTATTTATCCTAATCTTCAATCAGCAGTGAAACCTGTATCACATGAACCCGATGTACCAATTCTTACTCCATCTTCCCAAACATGCTGCAGAGTTCCTGGGGCCCAATTAAAGGATAAAATCTTATTACATTCAGACACGACTTTCACTTGGTACAGCCACAGAAACTAAACGTTTGCGTATTTCAAGAAAGATGGATCCTTTCTTTACTGCATTGATGTGGTGACCTACAGCAGAAACTTAACGGAGCATACAAAGCAGAAAAATTGAGACTATTTATAGACTCATCTAAAAGAAGCACAAAAGTAGTACTTCTTTATAACAGTACATTCACATTAATATCTGTTGCTTATTCTGTTCATTAGAAAGAAACATGCAAAGAATTTTGAAAATCTTCTCAAGAGAATTAAATATAGTGAGCACAGTTGGTTAATATGTGAGGATGTATTAACATAAAAAATTAACAAAGAAAATTCCCATGTTTTATTTTTTAGAGGAACACGCAGAGCCAAGAATTTACATTGAGCATTGAAGAAATGATTGACTAGGAAAAAGCTACAGCTTTATCATACCTAGCTTGGTGGATCCAGGGTAAAGTGCTGCTACCACTGCTTCATAATAAACTTGGTTCAATGAAGCAGTCTGTCAATGGTCTATAAAAGATGGAAGTTGTTTTTATACATTTGTATGTATGGGTTTGTCTGGCACTGAATTGAAAGTGGGCATTTTTGTAGGACCAGATATTAGAAAAACTTAATTCTGATGTAAAATGTAATTGTGGATCATTCAGAGAAGTAATTTCAATTGTTAAAGAAATTATGAAAATTGTATTTAAGGATTAAGGATTTAAGGAATTCGGTTGCAACAGGAACCAAAAAGTTAACTTTTTAGATTCACATTTGTAATTTTTCCCTGCAAATTTTGGAGCAGTGAGTGAAGAGCAGAATGAAAGATTCAGTATATTAAGGACATGGAAGGAGATATCAGTATGATGGTCGACTACAGCTTAATGAGTCATAGGACCATACCAGAAATAGTGTACAAACAAAAGGGAACCAACTAAAGTTTTGGAAAAAAAATAAATAAAACTAAGGGGTTACCATAACTAGAGAAGTTATATAAATGTCAAAGAATATGTATTGTTGTTTTCTTTACATACATAGATTAACTAAATATATGTATCTTAACTTGATATACAATATTTTATATATGAATAAATAATGTCATTTATTAATTTTTAATTAAGTTTTGTGTCTAAATCCAACATAATTGAAACATTGTGATTATGATTTATTTTATTTTGTTCATGAATGCAAATAAAATAACTATTCACAATTAAAACAATTTTAATGAGTTTAATTTTCCGGACCTGTGTGCATAATCTATATATATAATTCACTAAGGCAAGACACCCATGGAAAGCACGGCGGAAGGGGCGTGGATACACTAAGCCGCCGACAAGTAAGACACCTATGGGGCACACAGGGAGGAGCCATGCCCACCAACTCCAAGACCATTGGATACGACGGCAACTCGCAGAGCCACGCCCACCAACTCGGACGCAACGATACAGAAAGAACGGCGTCATTTATATTTGTCTGTCGTAGAGGCCTCATGTACCTCCGAGCCACCTTGATTGTTCATAGAGGCATGTTTCTCGTGGAGGTGAGTCGCCATATGTAGTGTGTAAAATGGTTTGCGAGGGGTATCCCATGGGATCCATAAAACAATCCTTTACAACTGAGGTTAAAACACAATGAACTAAGCAGTCTTTAAAAACCGAGTTTTCGGATTACGACACACAACCGCGTGCACCATAGCAAACTGTTTTACACGCTACATACAGCAATTCGCATCCGTGACAAACATGCGTTTTCTTCATTCACGGACAATTATATGTTGCTCTCTCCAGAGTTCCATCTTTTCATTCACTTTCTGTTATATTCTCACACCAACCCGTTTTAGACAACCGTGTCTTTCCAGAAGTGTTTAGCATTCAATAAATAATTATGCATGACATTGATCGTGTGTCTACCCTGCGTAGAGAGGCGTGGGTAAGCCGTTGAACCCCATTCAAGCTGCAAACCGTGGAATTCCCAGTAAGTGCGACTTATACACTCCCACTGGTTGCGTCCCTACCCTTTGTGCACACCCCCCTCCCACCTCGCTACTACCGTGGTCGGGTGTCTTTGGGGATTATATATAGAAAAGCAGCCAAAACCGCACAGAGTAATGAAACTTCTACGTGAGTCACAGGTGCATCTGGACTGTGTAAAGACGACAACGACTCCAGTGATGAGTTGGAGGTGGGCACATGAGCGGGCAGTGCATACTGAACGAGAAATCAGCAGACTAGCATGACGGAGGGAGCTGAGTGGATGTCCTTCTCCTCTCCTGCCGTTCCACACTCCGCACCTGAGCACAGTGCACTCGCATCCCTCCATTTGGCAGGAGAAGGCACGATGGGGATCCGCCAGTTTTCAGTCACGGACGATTGTGTGTTGGTTCGTTCCATGCATTGTTACAATGTTGCTTTTCTTGCTGATTTATTACATTACCGATTTTTCAAATGTTAATCTTCTCCCTGTGCTTAAAAATCATTAAAAAAACCGGCCTGATTATGCGGCGCATGGTATGCCGTGGGTTGGCTGATTTTGTTGTATTTTGCTTACTTCTTATAATACACAGTCACAATGAAACATTTAATTATGAATTATTAATATGATCATGTTTTAAAATACAATGGATACTACTGTTGAGAAAAACAGTTGTAATCTAATTTTCACATGTAATCTGATGTTGTTTTTATCTTTATAAATTCTATTAGGGTTTGTGTGGTCATGGAATCCTTTTGTGATATTAGTTTTGTCAAAGTCTTTCATTTTAAAACTGCTAAAATATTTTAATGTCTTCTGGCATTGTCATTTTGAAATGTATCAGCATCTCTATTTTGTGTCTTTTGTTCAGTGGTTTCATGCTACTGGAGAGTGCCATTCAGGGTTATGCTACCTGTGACATGAATTAAGGATATATGTGTCAGATATAGCACCTTAGTTATCCGGATTATTATCCGGAAATTTAAAAAACATGTGGTTCATATTTAGGAACAACTTGGCTTTTGTGTCGTCATCTATAGGATTTCATATTGATTTTGGTGCTTGGTATGATAAACTTTCAGCCAAAAATCATTAGATTTGTTTTATGACTCCTGTTTATCTCCTAGTACCTCTTTCTCTGCTCATGTGGCTTTAGTTGTTCTACCTTAGGTACAAGAACTATAAAGCTAAGTATTATTAGTATGCAGTTGATTAAAAATTAATTAAATTACACAGCTTACATTTAATACGCCATTCAAAATCTACATCTCTTGAGAAGCTGGTATGAAATGCAAGTTTTCACATTGTCAGATGCTGCTGCTGGTAGGACACTTTTATTTTCAAATGACAAGGTATAATGTTGTCATTAAATTACCTTTGACTCTTTGTTTTTCTTGGCTGGTGATCTCTCAAAGATGGATGCTATGTCATGACTTCATGAGGCTTAGCTATATGAGGTGGAGGACTTTGCATAGTGAGCATATTTATGATATATTGGTAGCTATTTTCTTTGACTAAAAAAGCCAGCACAATGGTAAGAAAGTCAGTTATTTTAACACAATATGACTGGTTCATTGCTACCATCTCATTAGCAGGGAAGTTCCTCACAACTTGCATGAGATGGATAGCAAGCAATCATACTTTCACAAGTTTACGTCATGCCAGTGCTCCATAGTGTGGGCCCATGGAACTTTCATAGGGTTATCAGGTGGGCACACCTCTTCCCAGGTGTTTCGTAGACTTAAGCACAAAATATATCGGGGTGCTTGACGGCGAAACCCAGCATCCTGGGTCAGCCCCCTCAGCTCTTCAGGCCTTACATCCACTCAACTCTGCCTACCTCCCTTCTGCTGAGTGAGTTTTCCAGCAAATACTGCGCCTCAGCCACAGACATCTGGAATGCTGACACTCCTTGTTTGGTGATGTTAGCCACAAGTTTCTTTTAGGTTCGCCCTCTATTCGCCAAAAGGCTGTTGATAGTAACTGGCCTGGAAATCCTCAGCAGCCTATTTCCACCCAGAGATTTCATGCCCACCATCTTCTTTGTTGGCCGTTATTGTCAGGTCATCCATAAATGCTCTAATAGTTGCCTGCTGGGTGCTACTCACAAGAACAGTACTTTGTCTTGCGTTTCTCACTGCTTTGACTAAAATATTTATTGCTGCTGAGAACAGAATGACAGAGATTGTGTACTCAGTGTCAGTGCCTTATTCAAGCCGTTGCCAGTGGGTGGTAAAATCTCCACAGGAAAACCCCATTTGGGAGTAGTTGAAGTACCCCTGCAGGAGATGCTTGGCTTTTCGTGGCATGTGATGTGCTTGCAGCGTCAACACACCATCCTTTTTGCTATAGTTTTTGAAGCATTTTATCAATTTACAATATTGAATTTTGTACATTGTATTTTCCATCTATAGGCATTTTTTTCTTTTTTTTATTCATCATTGTATTGGAGGTTTACCCATTAGAAGTTAGTTCATTTAAACAGCTACTCACTCTGGCTGCAAAGGGCCAGGAAGGTGAACCAGGGAAGAGATAAGGACTGAAAGCCTGGCTAAAGAGAGTACATGGCTCAACCACCCAGATACTAATCAGTACAATAATAAGCACTTCAGCTCTAGATAAAAAAAGAATATTGCATACTACAGACAACAAAAAATGACACAATAAGTAGAATACAGGAAAAGAGCATCAACCAATAGGTTGATAGTTACAAGACAAATCAGAAGAGCTATCAATTTTAATTTGTTCTTGGGACCTTATTAGAAAATGGTCTCTGTGATGTTACTTGGCCATGCACTCCGCATGATGCTGCAATGTTGCAGCCATCATGAACCTTGGAAAACAATTGCCAGTCAAATTAAATAGCGCAAAAGAAAAATTAAATACTGCCTAAAAACAGCTCAAAATGCATTTGCTGTAGGGTCTAATATCAAATTACATAAATATTAATACAGAGATCCATAAACTTTAGTTCAAATGTAAGTAAAGTAAGTCTAATAGCATGTACAGTTGACAACAGTGGGGCTAAAAGCAAAAGCTCCAGCAAATGCACTCAATTAGAAAATAAAGGTTTGAAAAGGTCCACTGTTTTCAGAATAAGTATTAAAGTCTACCTACCCTGCTCATCCTACAGTATAGTACAGTGGTCTGGTGCTTTGTCAGCAAATGCTGTTGTCTGAGGTTTACAGTCACTCTCAGGCCCAGATTGGTGGCAATGGTGGCATCAGGCACAACAGCAGGATATTAACAAGAAAATAAAAAAGATAATAACAAATGGCCCTAGTGTGTGCTTGGTGTGTTTGTGTGTGTTCCTGCCCAGGATTGGTTCCTGCCTTGTGCCCTGTGTTGGCTGGGATTAGCTCCAGCAGACCCCCTGCGACCCTGTGTTGGAAAATGGATGGATGGATAACAAATGGTGGCCACACTTAATGCCTGACAAATGACATTGTTTTATTCAGCAGCTTCAACAATGATAGCATGTCTTCATCCTGAATTTAGTAGATCCAATGAAAGACAATGTATTCCAGATTATTCCAAACTGTAAAGCTAAAGGCTTTACTTCATTCTGCAATCTTATTAAAGCTTTACTTTTTAGAAAACCTGCATCTTGCATGCTTTAAAAAGTTTAGTCATTTACTGGTGACCAAAGACATTTAAAGCTTTACATGTTAGAAGGATGATTTTGAAATTGCCACTAAAGTTAAAAAGAAGCCAGTATAAAGATTATCTATAATTGTTTTCATTATTAGAAGGAAAATGATTGGAAAACCTGAGAATAAAACATTTCAATAAGTAAGTCTACTTTAAGACTTTTCACATATCTTGCATTTTGAAAGAATGCATTAAAATCATATATTATAATGTGACGTAAAGTGGGTATTAAATTAAAGATTTATGTCAAAAACAACATGTAAACTATGCTGTTCCAGCAACTTAAAGGCTGATTGTATATTGTAATTACTGTAATTATTATTGTTTCTTGTTGAAAGACAAGTAGTCATCACTCTTTCATTAATTTAACTTACTGATCCTATTTATTAAAGACAGAGTTGATTAAACATTATGTTTGATCCAAAAATATAGCTCAGTTCTATACCACATTCTCAAGATCTTAATTTGTCTCTCATGGACAGTACGGATGAGCTCCCTCCTCACCCATCCTGAATTGGGAGCGGTCCTGGCAGCACTATTCAGTATTATTCCAGCAGTTCTAAATACACTCAACTAGCAAATCATTTTGTTTACAAGGCTGCTTCTGTGCTGTGATCAGTATGAAAACCTTTTCTAATGGATTATATGTTTTAAGAGAGGTTGAAGTGCTGTGGCTACTTAAATTTTTCAAGGATTCTAGAAAAAAACATATAAATATACATTTTTTTCAGTACAGGCCAATCACACATTTAATGCATTAGCTACAATTCTTGTTAACATGAATCCATTACTGCAAGAATGAATGCTGTAAGAATGATAATGAACTTTTTCAGTAACTTATTTGGGACTAGTTCTAAACGACAGGTATTCAGGTTCATTTTAGAAACCAAAGGTTACATTTTGTATTATCGTAAAAAGCAGGAGTGATACAGCTGGACACTTTGCTTTTTATGAATGAGATATTGCCAAAGAATCCAGAACATGAACCAGCTCTTTAATGAACTAAGATAAAAATGATCAGTAGGCTGTTGTTACAAATTGGTGTGCACTGTGCCATTGTGACATTCTTTTGAGTTAATAAAGTTAATAAACCTATTGAGTTAATAAAGCTATTGTAATAATCATAACCTGCATATCTTACAGAAACAAGGAAAGCTAAAAAGGTACAGCTTGTGGTGTATCAGCCTCACAAAAAGTGTTCTGATTCTTGGTTCTGGCATCATAGGATTCATTTTTTGCACATTTTTGAGCAGGTTAATTTCATATTTTGGGTCATTGTTTACTGTAATCATTATCACAATGACATGATTTGGTCTTTTTAAATAGGTTTCTTTTCAAGCAACACCATTTTGCACTCATTATGCAGTCTGTTTATAACTCTGATAATCATTGTAATCCATGTGGTCACTGGTGTCATGATGTGTGGTATCACAGTGAGAAAAATAAGCTTTTGAATTTCCTTAGAAGTTGAGGTACAGACTGTATGTGGATTGTTTAGCAATTGGTAGATTTTTTTAATGGTTGAAATTTACTAAATATTAGAGAATATTACTACATGGGCTTTTTTATACACTAATATACCTATTAACTAACATAATTATATTATAGTTTTTTTTTTTTTAATTTTGCCATTTTGTAGGCCATGTCACTGATACTTTGCTAAATAATCTTGTGCAGCATTCAGCGTAGTGTCCAAGATTAAGGATCCTAACCTCGGACAATTGTAATGTGTGAACTATCAGTACTGAAAATCATTTGTTATTTCTAGTTTGACTTTATTCACAGTTTACCACTTGGGATTTGGTAACAGGTTTGGTGAGTTATAGTAACAGCCTTCTCTCAATTTTCCTGAATATATGTGCATTTTCGAGTTTAACCTTCTTTGCAGTTAGCCACATCCCCTTTTATCAGCAGGCAATTCAGGAGGAACTACAGGAGTTCAAAGGCATGTGGATGGTACCTACACTGCAGTCCAAACAGGGTTTCTCAAGATGTAGCGACTTGCATAACAAATGTGCATAGTTTTGCATAATAAAAGGGAGATGAATGCTGAGGTAAGAGAAAGATTGGTGTGGAAGCAATTGGTGTTGTGCTAAGGAGAAACACGCTAAGGTGGTTTGGGCATGTGGAGCAAAAGCAGAGGATGACTGGGAGAGAAGGAATTCCAAGAGGAAGGTGGATGGTTCAATGGTATAGTTTGGTGGCAATCAGCTAACCTGAATAATCCCAGGCCATTAAACCAGAGGTAACGATGATGATCTAGTTAGACGCCACAGTACTAAATCTGGAGATTATTTTTCAACTTTTGTGTCCCTTTGACTTATTTTTTTATTGTTAAAAAATGTGAAATCATTGTTGTTAGGGAATACTATAACTTTTTTAAATGGAACAATATACAAAGGTGCATTTATCAGGCAAAAAGATGCTTTACTCATTTTGAAACTATAAGTCTATTTAATATATTATGTAATCTTGTTCACAAAGATATCAGAGTTCATTACAATATTGATACATTTTGTAGTGCTCTAATTTTGATGCTACATTACTCCACTTATAATCAATGCAAAGGCAGGAAGAAATTCAAAGGCAATTAAATCTCTTTTATCCACTTAACAGTGGTGAGTGCTGCTACCTGTATAATACCATTACTTTTGAGGAAATAGTTTTTAAAGCCATGTTATAATGTACATTTCATTGATAACATTGTGCAAACTATTAAAAGAGATTTTTTTATATCAGGTATTAAACAGGTTTTCTAAATTCTTATAATATAATGGTAATCTGAATCATAATGTATATTTTTACTTTTTGATGTAATATAATAATAATCTAAAAGGTTTTTAATATCTGGAAACACTTTTTTTAAAATAGCACAGTTTATGTTACACGGTTAAATATACTGATTTATTTCCATGTCTGGCTTTGCATTTTTGGTACATCTGGTATTATTTTACTGTCATTATGGCAGTCTTTGTTTAACCCCACAATACTGGCACATTCAAGAAAATAAAACAAAAAAGGACACTCGAGTACAGTTATCTGTCATTAGAGCCAAAACACATTTTTTCACTTATGTGCTTCTTAAATGTTCAATGCTTTGTTTAAGGAAAACCTAAAATTCTGATCAATGTATAGAAAAACACAGCTTAGGTTAGTAAAATAGCAACACTTGTCAGGTTAAACAAAATTAAATAACCTGTTTGGCAACAATAAGAACTTCAGCTTACAAAAGTAATTTCTTCTGTGACACCACATTCAATGCATGCTATATTCTAGCAAGGACAATGAGGTCAATAGAAATAAATATTAAAATGAATGAAAAAGAAATGTATAAATTGCCTCAGCAACAACTCTAACCAGAGCAAAACAGTTTTTGTATTCTTTCTAACCACTTTTAAAAATACTCATGAATGAGTCATAGGGAAAACTGTAACAGACTATGGCATAGTACAACAGGGAATTGTTCTGTAAACCTCAAAACAAGATTTAGCTTTCTTTATGGAATAATAGACCACTAAAGTTACAAGGGGTTAGAAAATTTAAAGATGAGAGGAGACCATTCAGTCCTCGGGATCGGATGGTGAGTTAATAGCTAGAGTAAGCTAATTTAGCATTTACTCCTGCTGGTACTTAAAATTCAGTTGCACCATAGTGAATTTGTGAATAGGCAGTTTGCACCATATTTACTAATACCATATGTGAAAATGTATTTTAGCAACACATTATGTTGATTGATCAAAAAGAAAATTGTATTCTAATATTCATCCAGCTATTTTGGAACCCTTTTAATGCATACTAAGTCCAGATGATGGAGTCAGTCCTGAGCAGCCCTGGGCACAAATCGGTAACAACCACGGACACATTGCCTGCCCTTTAAAGATTGCCAGTTTATCATGCCACCCATTCTTATACACATCCCCACATCATTGGGGGCAATATTTACTCGACAGTTCCCTTCACTTGCACATCTTTGGAATTTTTGATTTTTATACACAAAATACAAAAAGAGAATTTCCTCTCAGCATTCAGAAAGTAAGCCAGATTAACCACAGAAGAACTTGTACAGATACAAGGGAAAAGTATAAACAGATAGTGGCCAAGGTGGAACTCCTGGGTCACTGTCAGTAGCATTAACCACTGTGCAATCATGCAGACATTACTTATTACACAGCTTATTTAATTTTTCACACAAATGTTAAAAGTGATTGTAATGATCTTCCCTTTTTGATTTTTTATATTTGTTTCATGGCCTTTAAAAGTATTTGAGATATAACTTTGGGGGGTTTTGGAAGTCAAGGAATAATGTCGTTACTTTTATTTTTAGATCTAAATTGTTTTCTATATGTTAAAAGAAAAATTACATTCTCCTGGGGTGGCATTATTTTTTGTTATGGGTGCCTTCATTTTTTTTCTTTATTGTCTCTGTTGCTAGGCATTTGCTAAGCAAGGCCAACAGAAATTGTGTGATGTGTGACATCACAGAGTTGTAAGTACAAAGTCAGCATCAGACACTTTCCAGCTTGTCTAAGTTTGTTGGTACAATCGAAAAAGCCTACAACACGTCTTAGTTTGATTTCTGATTATTGACTTTTTTGTGTCCCTTTGACCACTATTTTTGACTTATGTTTTGGCTCAGATAATGTGTAAATTCTAGGTTTTTGAAATATTGACTACAATTTTTCTGTTCTGGGCTCAGTTATTCAGTTCTTGCTCGGCCAGTTTTGACCTTAGCTAGTTTATTTTATCACGTTCGCTTCCTGATTCCATTTCTCTCTCCATGCTATAGCTGCTTAGTGCAATCAGTACAGTAATCCTACCATGTATAGACTGATTAATTAAATGAAAGATCTCTATATAATTGAAGTTCTTCTTCATTCATTGTAGTATGGAGCATAGCAGAGTAATCATTACAAGTAAACTCTTTGGTGGCACAAAATGGAAACTTATGCATCCAAGGTCTAGTTATTAGTAAAGAAAAACAGCATTGCAGCACAACATATTAGGTTTCAGACTCTTGATTCATATTTTACATTAATTTCATTGTAGGTTCACATACACCCCCTTTTCAACAAATATATTAGTATGATCATATTTCACTTTGGGTACTATTTATATAAGTTTATTTTGAGATGCCACTAAAACAGAAGGAAGATGCTAACTATGGTATTGAATTTAAAGAGTTGAAGTCTAGTTTCGGGAGTGCATGGCCTCAATAGTGGTTTTCCATAGTTTTAAGGCAGCTGCTGGGATTAACTGTTCGGGGTGTAGGAGGTCATCACTGTACAGTTTCCATCTTCTTGGGTGATCTTTTTGTTGCTACAAGTGAATATGCACAGACTTTGATCTCTATAAATAGAAGTATGGTTCTGTTTGTTATTAGACTTGTCAGTTTTTCTTATTCATACTTGTCTATGTCTGTCTGATCCCTTGTAGCTACAGGATTTATACTCTTGTTACAGCTCAACAGATTCAAAATGTCCAAGAAACCTATAGCTGTAATGTTTTAAACTGAAATTTGTGGTTTCCAGACCCTTTAAAACAATGTCAGGATTGCCTAAAATAAAAGTTGAACTTTCTTATTCTTTCTTGTGTTGTTCTTTAGAGATGGTACAGTATGTCTGGTACATCCATTACTATAAATATCTCAGAATATCTTCTGTCTCACTACACTGTAAAGATATTATGATGTATTCAAAAGAAAAGGTATTCCACAGTTTCTCCTTTACATTTCACAAAACAGGGATGAATAGAATTATTTTATTTTATTTACTGAAATTTGGTTTCATAAAAAATATTATTTCAAAGTTCAATTTTATTATTTCCAGAGATGACACTTCCTGACTAATAAATGACAGCCATTTGATAAACCTCCCAGAGAAATTGGATGATTAGTACTTGAAACAATCCCTCTAAAATTTTGTTAGTCTGTGTTTTGGAACAGGGACACTGTCAACTTTCTTGAAAGACCGTTAAAAAAAAGACGAAAAATCTCGGGTTGCAAACACATGTGAACTGCTGCATTTGAAGACATCGAAAAAAATGTTTTTATGTGGTTCAGTGATGCTCGCTCAAGAAACATTTCTATTAATGCGGCATTCATTGCAAACTCTCTTGGGACCTCCCCCAACTAGACAGCAAGCCGAGGAGTGTCCCAAAGTCCGATCTCTGCGTCTATGAAAGACTGTTTATCTGTTGCCGGGGCAACAGCGGGCTCAAAGCTATGCTGCGTCTCTTAGCTATGCTGCGTCTCTCTGCCAAAGCAAACAGAAAAGATATCGATGGGTGATATGCAAGGATGCAGGTAACAGGATTACTTGATCACTGATCTGGCCACGACCCTGCCTGACTGCTGTGTCTGTGTATAGCAGAGTGGCAGATCACTCTACAATAAATAAGTGTGCTGTTCCTGTTTTAAGATCAATAAAGCTGGTTTTGTTAAAGTACTGAGACTCAGCCTCGTGTTTTGGGGTGCAAGACAGAGACTTATAGAGCGACCCTGATCTTTTATGATTTGTTTCTGTGTCACTTCACTGCAGCGCTATGAGCTTGTTTTTGTCCTGCCCCGGCAACAGACAGACAATCTTCCACAGATGCTGCAATCGCGATTCGGGACACACTTCAGCTTGTTGTTCCCTTTGGGTGTGAAGTCGGAGGGGGATCTCAAAAGAGTTCAGAAACCTCACAATATGAAGAAGAAAAGGATGATAATTGATAATTGTGCTGCCCAAAACATGCTTCTACATTTAGATAATGTTCGTGTTGAATTCCTCCCACCCAGTTGCACAGCAGTGCTTCAGCCATTGGATTTGGGCATCATTCACACCTTGAAAGTGTATTATCTCAAGGAAATGCTGAGAAAAATTCTTGTCAGCATAACTTGTAGGCAGGAGGAGATTAAAATTATTGCGAAAGAAGCTATTGAAATGATTGCATGAACGCCTGGGCGCAAGTTAAAGAAAGCACTATAATGACAAATACAGAATCTCATTACAACGAAATTTTCATTACAACAAAATATTTTTTAGGTCCCTGGGAGTTTGTTGTAATTGAATTTTACCTGTACAGTGATCCCTCGCTATATCGTGCTTCGACTTTCGCGGCTTCACTCCATCGCGGATTTTAAATGTAAGCATATCTAAATATATATCACGGATTTTTCGCTGGTTCGCGAATTTCTGCGGACAATGGGTCTTTTAATTTATAGTACATGCTTCCTCAGTTTGTTTGCCCAGTTGATTTCATACAAGGGACACTATTGGCGGATGGCTTAGAAGCTACCCAATCAGAGCATGTATTACGTATTAACTAAAACTCCTCAATGATATATGATATGCTTCCCACACGGTGCTTGATTGTTTGCTTGTCTCTGCCTCTCTCTCACTCTCTCTGACATGCTCTGCGCCTGACGGAGGGGCTGTCAGCAGAGGGGCTGTTTGCACAGAGGCTGTTTGCCTAGAAGATACAAGGCTACTCTAAAAAATGCTGAAAGACTACCTTCACATTGCTCCCTTCTTTGCGGCTGCTTTATCGCGGTGCGTATACTTAAAAGCCTAACAGCCTTCTTAATTTTTTGATTGTTTGCTTTTCTGTCGTGCGCTCTCTCTCACTGACATTCTCTGCTCCTGATGGCGCTCCTTTGAAGAGAAGATACATTTGCATTCTTTTAATTGTGAGAAAGAACTGTCATCTCTGTCTTGTCATGGAGCACAGTTTAAACTTTTGACTAAAGGGTGTTATTTCATGTTTAGAGGGCTCTAATAATGTTAACAGTGTGGGAGAGTTTATAAGGGCTTAAAATATATAAAAATAAACATACAAACATATGGTTTCTACTTCGCAGATTTTCACCTATCGCGGGGGGTTCTAGAACGCAAGGATGAGGGATTACTGTATATATATATATATGCAGGTATATATATATATATATATATATATATATATATATATATATATAGTGAACTATGGCTGGCCGCTCATCCTGGCCAGTACCCCCATGCCGCTAGATGGAGCCCTTCTGGCATCATGGAAGTGCCCCGAGTACCAGCAGGGAATTATGGACAGTGGAGTTTTCATCCTCAGCCCTGCTGGATGCCACAGGGGCTGCTAGATGGAGCTGCAGGGAGGAGAAAAGAATATTTGCCCTACACCCCGGAAGTACGTCCGAGTCACATGGACAAGAGGAATGATGTGCTTCCGAGGTGAAGAAAAGGACTTTTTATCTGACCCAGAAGTGATAAGGAATCATGGACTGAAGGATGAGAAACACTTCCGGGTCAGGGACTATAAAAAAACTGTGAGAACTCCCAGACGGCGAGCTGAGCTGGGTAGAAGGGTGGCAACGCGTTTTGGAGTGGTGGAGAGTTTATTATTATAGTGTATTGTTTATTTAATGAGTATTGTGGAGAGGAGGGTGCTTTGTGCACTGTTGTGTGTTAATAAAGTCAACATTTGGACTTTTACCTGGTGTCTGGCATATTGTCCGAGGGTTCAAGGGAGCGATAGCGCTCCCGATCTGTCACTATATATATATATATATATATATATATTACTTACCTTTCCTCCTGTGTTATGGCTTTACACACCTCTCCCTAGTCACACTTAGTCTGGATGGAGAGAGGTACGTAAAGCATGAGCTCCCGTTCGTGTTTTGTTTGCAAAATGTCATTTTACATAATACCCTAGTTGTAGTTGTATACTGTTGTGAAAGATGCCCCGGATACAGACAGACACTGAGACAGCCAGATGTCCAAACCACACACGTTTTATTCCTCAACACAATACCACAGTCCACAATTAGCCACAATACTCACAATCCTTTCGTTTCTTCTGCCGCCTCTACTCAATCCTCACAAGCTCCATCCTCTTCCACCCGACTCCAGCTCCCTGAATGGAGTGAGGTGGCCCCTTTTATGGCACACCTGGATGTGCTCCAGGGGCTCCCTGATGATCTTCTGGCAGCACTTCCTGGTGTGGTGGAAGTGCTGCCCTTGCACCTGGAACATTCCAGGCGTATCTGGTTCCTGTTCCAGCAGCACTTCCTGGTGTGGCGGAAATGCTACAGTCCCAGCTCTGTATCTGTGGCCCTGATGGAATCCAGGGAGGCTGCCATCTTGCGTCCAGGGGAATAAATTGCCCCTCTCTTGATCCTTCCTTTTTCCAGGCATCCCAGTGGGGCATGGTTCCTGGTCGTCTGCCACACTGTATATGACAGACGGCTTATAATGTACTAGTTTATTTTTTGTATCATCCTCTTCAGATCTCTTATTGAATAAAACCTTAACAATGTGATCCTTTCAGTTTCCTTTTCACAATGCAGGGCAGGGGCAGTGGCTGTGTCACAGATGCAGTGGCAGAGTGAGGATCAGCTATACTTTCAGGGTGATTTTTTTTCTAAATTAGATAATATGAGAAATAGATTTTGTGTAATGAAGTATGATGATTACATATTTTCTCATCCACTTTTGGATTTGTATTTTTACCTTATTAAAGGTTTGTCTGAATTTGCAGAGAGTGACAAGCACAGAATGATACTGCAATTTTTTTCTTTAGTGCATAAACTGACTGAAAAGTACATAGACATTTTTCATAAAAATAGGGTAAGGGACAGATTCTTGAAAACTGATAGTGCTGCAGGCTACAGTATTTCATAAATTCTGTTCAATATTTCAGTATTGATGTAAACACCTTGCACTCCCATGACATGTCACTTTAGAATATTTCCTGGCATCTAAAAATAGTAAATACTTGCATATTAACAAAAAGGTTAGCAAATTAGATTGGAATGGGTTGGATTTAATATATTTTCATTCAAACCACACAACAAGGAGTGCAGAGCTGAACAAAACTGCATTTCTCCAGGCTCAATATATGAATACAAGCAGAGAGAAGTGCACATTATACAACAACAGACACAATAGACAGAATATATGTATAATCCTATAGACAAATTGGGGAATAGTTGGGAAGTGTTCAGGTGATGAAAAACATTAACATAATGCACAGACATAACAGCATTTTAGGAAATATGAGATTCCAAATCTATGTGTGTGTGTGTTCAGGAATTTAACAGTCCCAATAGATCAGCATGTTTGTGGGTAGAGGGAATTAGTGAGGGCCTGTGGGAAGAAATTCCTACTGAATCTGTGCAGTCTTGCACCTCATATTGCGTTAGCGTTTGCCATAGGGAAAAAGTTTGAACAGTCCATGGGCAGGATGGATGGGGTTTCTGACTATCTTAGCAGCTCTCCTAAGGCAGTGCGACAAATACAGATCATGTATAGATAGCAGAGTAGTTTTGATGATTCCTTCCGTCATTTTCATCACTCTCTGGAAGGAGTTCTGATCTGAAACAGTGCAGCTGCCATAACAGACTGTGAGGCTGCTGGTCAAGATGCTCTCTATAGTGCCTCTGTAGAATGATGTGTGGACAGGAGGGGGAGGTTTACTCTTCTCATCCTCACAGGAAGTGAAGGTGCTGCTGTGCTTTCTTGACAAGGGAGGTGGTGTTGGTATTCCATGTCAGATCATCCATGATGTGCATCCCCAGAAACTTGGTGCTTCTTTCTGACTCCATAGTAATGCCATGTATTATAAGTGGAGTATGTGCCGTGCGTTTCCGCATGAAGTCAACAATGACCTCCTTCATCTTTTCGAACATTCAGCGACAGGTTGTTGTTGTCACACTAGATAATAAATTGGTTCACTTCCTCTCTGTAGGTCAAGTCATCATTGTTGCTGATGAAGCCCACCACCATTGTGTCTCCTGCAAATTTGATGATATGATTAGAATCATGCCTGGAATGACAGTCATGAGTCATCAAAGTGAACAACAAAACTCAGCTCTGGGGGACCCCAGTGTTTATGGTGAAAGACTCAGAGATGTTTTTTTTCCAACACACACTGTCTGTGGTCTGTCTCTGAGGAAGTCTAATATCCAGTTGCATAAAAGGGTGTTGATGACTAGTGGGCAGGTTTTCTTACCAAGTTTGGGGTTTAACTGTATTAAACACGGAGCTAAAGCCAATAAAGAGCAGCCACACATAACTATTCTTATTTTCTAGATGGAAAAGAATTATCTTTTATAAAGTATTTGTTATGCTTATTTACAAACAGACCAATTCAGATTTTTTTACTAAAATTCAAAAAATGTGAAAGTCTAATCTGTATAACTAAAAACCCACTCCATTGTTTGTGAGTCCTTGTGGAATTAGCATAAACTGTAACTTGACAAAACTATCTCTGACAAACCAAAAATTGCTGCCTTATTTTTAGTACTGGACATTTCTGATAAATAATAAAAAATGACTCCTTGATAAAACGTTTAAAATTAAAATTGATAAAAAGGTTTAAAATAAAATGTAATTAATCCGAATGAATTGAGTGCTACTATGGGCTGGCATGAATCCCACAAGTTACTTAATTGTGTCATGTTTTTTGTGATCCAGGAGATAGCTACTACATTACAGCCCCGTGCGATTGTTCATAGTTGCCATCATTATAAATAAACTTGTAATAGATAATAAACTTTTGATTTACCATTTTTCCCTTTTTCTTCATTAAACAGCTGGTAACCTAACCCTTTTGAAAGTCCTCATTTTGTTTTTCAGATGACAATACAGTATATACAGTATATATATATATATATATATACATTTTATTACTTCCTTTCGTCTTGTGCGTTTCCCTTCAGAGTCTTCTTTGTTCATACAGGACCGGAATAGGAGGTTGGTTTGGGAGCTTGGTTGCTAAGTGGTTTATATTTTATTGTTCTGTTATTACTGTATTTACATTACAGTTACATTTATTTGCTTAGCAGACACTTTTATTCAAAGTGACTTTCAAAAGAGGTGAACATATTTAAGGACAAGAGGATAAAACTTATCACAACAAAATTGTTACAAATCTAGGTTACAAAACCTAACAGCTAATACAGTGGAACCATAGGATTGTATGTAAATACAATTAATCCGTTCCAGACCGTAAGAACTGTATGTAAATATATATTTTTTTTAGTTTTTAAGCACAAATATAGTTAATTATACCATAGAATGCACAGCATAATAGTAAACTAAATGTAAAAAACATTGAATAAGACTGAGAAAACCTTGAACAACAAAGAAAACTAACACTGCAATAGTTTGCGCTTTAGTGCTAGTAACCGCTCGCTAAAAAATCTTTTTTTTAATGAGTTTTAAGCACAGGGAAAAAAAATGAAAATTTGAAAAATCCATAATTTAATAAACCACCAAGAAAAGTAACATTGCCACAATGCACACTATGAACCGATCGCTGTAAACAGAACTGAAAACAAAAACAAGCCTTTTCTACCTTATTCGTCCAGCCTTCTCTCTCTCACTTGCTCACTCGCTCGCTCTCTCTCTCTTCCGTGTGTGCGTGTGTCTCTTTTGCGAGCCTGTGTGTGTGTGTGCCTCTGTCTCGCGCGCCTGTGTGTGTGTGTGTGTGTGTCTCTGTCTCATGTGTGTGTGTGTGTGCCTCTGTCTTGCGCGTCTGTGTGTGTGTGCTTCTGTCTCGCACGCCTCTGTGTGTGTGTTTGTGTGTGTGTCTCGCGCACGTGGCTGAGTGTGTGTCGCACTCTCTCTCTCTCTCTTGTTCGCTGCACAGGAAATGCACAGAGAGAGACTGAACATGTACAAACCTAAAGGGAAACTGGCTTGTTTGTATACCGAGTGTGTGGTCGTGAACCGAGGCAAACGTTTGGCGAACTTTTTGGTCGTGAACCGAGTTGTACGTGTACCGAGATGTTCATGAACCGAGGTTCCACTGTATCAGTTAGACAGAAATTCACCAAACAAGAGAGTCTTCAAATGCTTCTTAAACTCGCTGAGTGAGTCAAAATTTTAAATGGAGGAAGGCAGCTTGTTCATCAGCTAGGAATTACTCTTAAAAATTCTGGACACAGATTTGATACCACACAGAGGTGGCATCACTAGATTCTGTTCATTAGCAGACCTCAGTTGTTGAGAAGATGCATAGGACTTCACAGGTGTCTCCATATATATAGGTACTGACTCATTAATACTAGAATCCCTGAAGCCTACGGAAAAACTCATAATGCCGGGCCACCTTAAATTCCCGCCTTTTGTTTTGCAAATGTGTCGATCAGCTCCGGCAACAGGCAGCCTGCTATCCCAACCCCCCAGCCAATGCAACTTTAGTTGTACACAAAGTTCTCCCAGCTCAAGTCTGTTTATCTGTGTGTTAGGCGCCTGGAGTTGTATAGGGTAAATAATACATTATTATCTGGAACACATACATTTTTTGTGTGTTCCGTGTCTACAATGATCTGGGTAAATGTAGTATGATAGGAAATGCAAGGCAAGAAATGTTGAACACATAGATAAAACAGAAACTCTAATCTATAGGCACGCATCAAGGATTAGAGATAAATATGTACCAATATAGAAAGCAAATATAGTGATCTTAAATGAGAAGTGACATGTGCCTGCCTCAACTGCTTGAATACCAGATACGCTGCTGCTTTTTGAGTCAACTGCAGTGGCTTGGAGTCAAACGTTGGTACTGCTGCCAGCAGAGAGTTTTATAGTAGTCCCCATTTGACTAGACCGAAGACTAGGCCAGCGGTTGTCCTATATTATGTCAGGTATGCTCCCTCGTGGGACCTCCTTTCTGTCCTGTCTCTGGTCCATCACACTGGTACCCAATCCACTCTTTGTTCTTTCTCAGACCATCTATCTGCCTTGCTTTTGTCCAATTTCTTTATTTTCCTTTCTTCCTTCTCAATACCTTTCTATTTGATCTACCCTGACTTTTATATTCTGTAGGTGCAGGTGCTTTGTTTGTGTCAGTGAGAAGCAGTTGAGCAGAGCGCACCAATGAGCTAGCATCCCCATTGAACATCCTGTAGCTGAACAATTTTGCAGCAACATGCACCCATACTCACCAAGCCTGCATCACCATGGACCCCCAATGTGTCGCATGTTAGGCTTATCTTTTTCTTTCCCTCTTCTCTTATTTTTTTGTACAATTAGGGTAACAGGCCATGTATCTTTGAATAGCATTTAAGGCATTTTTTAATTGTAGACATCACATTGATCATAAATAGTCAAGCTCTCGAGAAGGTGAATTGCAACAGGCAATTCTTGGATCTGGTCAAGTATGTTGCTGGTATTTGTTTTGTTTTAGTCCATCCAGTTGCCTAACTTAATAGGAATATTCTTTGTAACTTTTAAATTGTTTCAGTTTCTCTGGACAGCTGTCCAACTCGCTACCAATCAGTAGTGTCTTAGTCACCTTGTTGGTGACAACTGGTTTCCAGTACAAAAATAATTGGGTATGATTGTCTCGGTTTGTCCCCTGCAGTTCCTCAGTTTCAATTATGTGTGCTTTTCAATACAAGCTCTTGGTTTGCTTCTGAATATAATTTTATGTTTCCTTTAGATACTAGATACTTTCAGCTTTTAAAAGTAATATCAGGGAACCAATGCATATAATAGGAAACAAATACTTCTTTTTTTAAATTTTATTTGTGCAGCTTGATCATAGCAGCATATTACTGTTGTGTAAACCATACTTAGTGAAAGTTTGCTGTTGCATTCTGTAATTTTCTGTCTTGTGTTTTGCACATCTCTAGTGGAACATAATGCAAAGCTTCAATATATTATTTAGAACTGCAATTGATGCATTTGAAATGTACTTATGAGATTTTAAATGCCTTTAACAACATGGCTTTCATTATCATTAATTCTCTTCAAGAAGATGGACCCAGAGGCGTAAAATATCAATTACTAAAACCTGAACTGAGAGGTCACACGCATGTCCTATACGCAGCTTTGGTTACAGAAACCCTCATTACTCTTTGGGCTGCACACCTGTGTAAACATAAATCTACATGTGAACTTCCATTATTTGAGTTCAATTAATTTTGTAATCAGGAAAATGTTTCATAGATTATTTGGGCAGATATGGTATTCCATCAATGGAAAGATAACTAAAGGCCCCCAGCATCATCTCAGCTGTCATGCAAGAGAAACAATGAGGCACACTTTAACAATAAACAGCATCCAGTAAACATGAAAACTGTATTAAAGTCGTACTATATTTCAGTTTACATTTTAATGGATGATAGATTCTTGAATTTATTCATATGTTTCCTTTTTTTCTCTTTACATTATATATTATGGTGCAAATGAACTCAATTGCAGTTATGCAGTATTCATTTGTGGTGTTGGTAATGTGAATATATAAGTAACAAATCAATGATATAAACCATTTGTTGTAATAAATCAGATATACACCTAGATTTTTTGGAAAAAAAAAGATGCTTTTTAATACATTTGTAAGAAAGTAACATGTGCCACTCACCCACATTCTATACTACTTCCCTACTTCTATCTCAAAATATCAAAAGTGTAAGTCTTGAGGCTCACCTCAAATTACTACAGTTTTTGGAAAACTTTCTTAAATTTTCTTGTGGCAAGAACCTAGAGACTCTGCTCACTACAGAAATTGTTTCTCTCATATTCTGTGTCTTAGTGCAGTTGCTTGACAGAGGCATATACAAGTATTATTGTATATGTCTCAGCAAATTTAAGTAATAACTGGAAGAGACTGCTTAAACCTACAGGTGAGCAACAGGGGCCAATTTTTGCATAAACATAAATATTATAGATAAAAGTGTACTTTTTAATTTATAGTATTCACAGAAACGTTGTATTTGATTGTGTTTTCCCTCTTTCTTGTAAATTAATGATTGTCCATTCACTGTATTCCGCATTATGGACTACTAAATGTAGCTACATACTGTTTGGTGCACCACCCATATATTTGGTGTCACTTGATCTTACAGGAATAGCCCCACTCCTGTGTTGTGGTATACATTATTGTACAGTAAAGTGTGTGTGTGTGATATACATTTTTCCGCCTTTAGCTGTGAGGTTCTCACAAAAGCTGCCAGATGGTAATATGTTGCTTACATAACCTTTCTACTGGAACATGTTATGGACTAAATATAACTAGTAGCTATTGTGAGTTCCTGTCTTTATTTTAAACATACTCTAATTTTGATTAAAAAAAATAAAATGATGTAACATTGCAAACATTTTCAGTATTTTTGAGACAGTACAGCCACCCTGTTATTTATTAGACAGCTAGGCATTTTAATTTTTAAATTGTCTAGTCTAAGCCATACATTCAAGGCAGAATGTTGTCATTATCATAAGCAACGTATCCATTACTGACATAGTTACGTACTGAAAATTACTGTGTATCTTACAGATGTCTCTCAAAGACATTGTTATTTAGAAAACATTAAGTTGGTGTATGCAGCATAAGCTAGAGTTTCTTTAATTTTCATGACAGCTTTTTTTAATACATGACAATAAAACATTTATCTCTTGAATGAAAACAGATTTTTATCTTGCCTCGGATCTCTTTTTTATTTCAAAAAGGTCTTATTACTTATATGAAGATAGTATTCTCAAAATGATATTAGGTATATATTTGCTGACATTTTTATTAATCCTAGGCAGAGTCTGCTGTGGTTTGGAAAGACTAGGGAGATGCAGTGTGTAAGAATCTGTAGCTTTTCAGACAGAACAGACACCAGGGTAGGTGATGAATGAAACACTGTAATTTGCACAAAATTAATTCTGAAATGATGAAATATCATGCACTATTATTATATTTGAGAGATATTTGACTGATTTTTATTTTATTTGCTTAAAGGAAATTAAAGTCAAGCCCTTTATATTACAGACAGCATATGACATGAGTCATTTAAAAAAAAAATCATGGCTATTTCGTACAATAGTCTGGTCCTCATGAAGGTATAGGGATTGATAATTTTTAAATATTTTTCTCTTGCGCATTCCCCCTCCAACTGCAAATTTTCATTTTTACTACCCAGAACATTCTTAATTACTTTGTTATCTAGCAATATAGACACTGCCTTATGATTTCTATGTTAAGAAACATATCTCTTCACATATACTTTTCTCAAAAAATAGCTTTCATAAATATGGAAACTGAACAACATTTTTATATGCTGTATTAAGTCATGTATAATTCCAATTCAATTGTGATATTTTTTTATTGAAGTTTTTGTTAATTTTCAGTCTTTCTTTCATGTACATAGGTTGTCACAGTCAAACATTTTAAAAAGATCTCCAAATAGCAACTGCCCTACAGAGTAAATTAAAATTTCTAAAAATAACATTTTGTCTAGAAGACATGTCTGGTGTTTAAATAAAGTACCACTATGGAACTATCCTTTAAAACACAAGAATTCCCCTGTTAGCTTTTATTCACACACACCAAGTACCTAATCACCCTGACATCAGAAAAAAAAATCATCTTGATGCAGTTATCTGGGTTAAAGAACTGAAACAAAAAGGTGAAGCTGATTTCCTCCAAGCTGATAATGTAAGAAAAGGTACACATGAATTGTGTCACTTTTGCCTTGTATGTTCAAAAGAGTACAATAAGATGTACTTTTAGACAAAAGTCGGAACCCTGTGAGACAATAGCAAATTAATTAAGAAAATGCAGCATGTACTTTCTGCTTTGGCTGCAACAAAATTTTGTGCATGCTGATATTTTTTGAGTTGCTCCTCTCCCATTATAATCCCGCTTTGCAATACAAAATATATGCTAAACTTTAAGTTGAACCAACAACAAGGTACATGAAAATTTTAATTAAAATTAGAAAACAAATATTTATTTATATAGATAAGATATTGCATTCCCCATTAAATTAGCAGAGGGTGGGCTGGTATTCTTCAGTAAGATATGCAAGCACCATGGCCTACTTGAAGTAGTGATTGTCACTGCATAACTTTACTCTATCTGGTATTACTCCAATTAATAATACTAAAGGAATGGAAGTTTAACACTAACACTACCTAACAAATCAAATAATATTTTCTCCAAAACTCAATCTCAAAAAATATGACCTAGCAAAGTCAGTGCTTAATAACATTGTTCACAGTTAGGAACATGTCCTTGATAGACTTTAGATCATTTTTATAATAGATGTGTGCAGTGTACAGTTTCAAATTCAGTTAACTCCATTCTTGGTACAGATTGAGTAAGAATGCATGTTGTAAATGTTTGAATTCCATTCCATTCCATACTTGAGATATTAATTGTCAGGCTAGCTTTTGCAATCTGACTTAAGATTGTCTAGGGTTGTGCATTTTAGAATTAGTTGATAAAGTATGCAGATACTAATGGTATCTTGATCGTTACAAAGTAGTATGCAGTATGATTAAGCATAGAAACTGATGACAAATTAGAGAAGTTGAATAGGTTCTTCAATACTTTAAAAGTATTGTTTTACTGAAAGTTTATTTTTGAAGCGTTGTTGTTCAATGAATGGGTACATGTCAATACGGAAGAAGAGTCCAGATACATAAACACTTTCAAGTGTTAAATACTGTGGAGATTGAAGGGTACACCATATTACTAACATGTTGCAGATAACACCCTTAAATTGTTTCCTGCATTGGTTCCATATTTTAATAGAATGATGGACCACTGAATTGATATTAAATTGGAAATATTTCTTAAAAACTGCAAAGCATACAACAGCAGAAAACATCCATTTTATGGCTGACCAAGCAGGTACTGTTTGATTAATTCCACATTCACAGTTTGGTAGTTTTCTATGCTATTCATTGCTATTACTATTTTAACTATGTTAGGTTTTGCTGTTTTTATTATGTTAGGTAGTCATATCCTCATTAATTATATTTTAATCTTTAACTGATCTAGGATTGTATAATTCTATGTCAATTATAACAGGTAGATTTGTGTAGTTTTCACCAGTGGAGGGAGTTTCTATAATACATTCAGTGTAGAAGGACCCATTTTAGGTTTGTTTCTGCCTTGTTTGCGGGGAGAAGCAATCATTCAGGAACACATCTGCCTGTTCAGTGAAACTATTAGTTAGAAAGTCAAAAGTTTGTGATGGCCTCCTTTGCTTTTTTGGTTCTTACTTTTAATTTTGAATGTTGGTGGGGGTTGTAGATGCTGAACAATGGGATGTTATTTTAAAACATGTTAAAGTGTTGTTTTTCTTTAAAATATTGGCCCTTGTAGTTCAATAAAAAATGGATAAAAATGTTTAGACAAGCAGTAATGGGAAATAAAGTTCTGTGCAAACTCATCCTAGTTTGCTTTTAAACAATTTTGCTTTTCTGCAGGAGACCTTCTTACTCTCTGAGGGCCATCTCTGAGGGGTATGTGGAACAGATGTTCTATTCCAGCTTTTAATCCAAACTCGGGGAGCTGGAATACTAACAAACAAGTTGGTTTCCTTTGTTGCCTCTCAGGTGATTTTAGGTTCCCACGCAGTTCCAAGGTTCTACTGTGAAATTATAGCTGGAAGACCATATAAGACAGGACTGATTCAACCAACAGGATAAGGAATTTATGTGTAAACATGTTTTCTTTTGTTTCTAACAAGCCTGTTTTACTGGTAAATGTGTGTTATGTTAGCTTCATTCTTAACCCCAGCCTAGTTTGTTCATTCTCATAAGTCTTAGTACATACTTGGTAATAAATGTATTACTTATCCCCTGCTATGTAATCATATTAAGAGACTGTAATCTTAAATCAATCTCTCCGGTTCTGCCTTTGCCACATCCACAAACAAGGATTAGTAGTTATCATTCATTTTTAGTATGGTTGAATTTTGGATGATTTTTAAAGTTTGCGTCCTTTTATGAATTAGGCTAATTCAGGCAAGCCTTTCTCAGTCAAGTCTCCATTTTATAACAGTAGCTATGAGGCAGCAATCCTACTGTAACTGCTTTTCCAAACTTAGAGTACAATGTATGTAACCAAAATATAGATTATTAGTCTATAAATGTTATGTTTTTCAGAAAATGCCTACATGTTGTATCACCATTTTTCTTTCTGGTTAAATAATCATCTAATATCTGCTTAATGAGAGATCCTTCTAAACTAGCAGATATCATTACACCTTTCATCATTCTATCCAGCATTCAGCCAGCAATTCAGTCAGTGATATGTGGGGTGAGTATTAGTAAGATTTAATATTACATGTAAAGTGGTCTAGTTTGTGCCCATAAAATACTGTATACTGGATTAAAGTGTGTGTTACGTTCATGTTCAAATGTTAAATGAAGATACTTTTGTGTGATCAAGGTTGGTATGTGCAACTAGCTAATGCCAATTTGAATATTCATTGCCCTCAACAATGAATACTGCTTTCTTCATTTTGAACTATAATTATAAAACCTAAAAATTATTATAGTTGAACTATAATACACAAATGGTATTCCTAGGTAACCACTCTTGCCTTTGTTTCTAACTATAGGTTTATCTAACACTTATGGGTATGACCTTTGCTACTCAAATAATAAAAATCAGCAAACCAGAGATCTTAAATTATATATTCCTTTATCATTTTTTTTTTATTTTAATAGCTGGACTGCGAGAGGATATGTCAGTATTAGAGACACTTTAGTATGTCAACACATATCTTTATAGCATTAGTGAAAAATGAGTAAAAATATAATTAAAATCTTGCCACCTCAGAAAATTTTATAATAAATATTATATAAAATAATTTACACAGATCTAGTGACTGCAGTTAAAGGCATGCACTTCAAGTGCATTCTATATGTTAGACGGCATTGATAAAGAATAAATCAAGTTGATGAATGAGATTTTTCATGTGGATATTTCAAAGAAATATTGTATATTTGGATTTTAACCTTTGTGTTTGCTAATAAGGTAGAATAAGACTCTTTTAAAATTGTGGCTGCTATTTTCAGTTTTGTATGGTATCTAGTGTGGTGATTCCCAAGTTTAGTCCTGAGTTCCACATGTGGCTTCAGGTTTCCATCTTAACTTATTTTTATTTGGTGTCCTAACTTAGTTAAGAAAGCTACTATTTCCCAGTTTGCATGTTTATAAAAAGACAAGACTAGATTTTTATTAGTGTTTCTATATGTTACGAGGAGACAATTTAATATTTTATCTTTATTTTTAAGATTTTTATGCTCCTTATGATTTTCATTCTTACTTTACAGATGTCCTGGCCATTATTTCCTAATGAGCAAACTAGTGGCAAACAAGTAGCTGCAGCCTTTCACTATTCTGTGTTGTCTGTCCTGGAGTCAACAAAATTGGTATAATTAGAATGTAATTAAGGGAGCAAAAGAGCTAAATTAATAGGAAAATAATAAAAGAGAGATAAGTGCTATGGCAAAAGTTTGGATGTCCTTATATTTATTTTAAATGTAAATCCCTTATTTTTGTGCTTTTTGAATGTAGAATAAGAGACTAAAAAATAAAAATCTAACTAAGTAAAGCAAGGAGATCAATTTATTGTAAAACGAGTAACTGATTGTGAAATGGGTTAGGACAAAAACCTGAAACTACAGGAGGCACACAGAACTGAACTTAGGAATCACTGACCTAGAAGACTGAATCCTGAACCTGCTACTCGGGACAAAAGTAAAATAATCTAGCAGAATTGTTAAAAAAAAAAGGTCGATCCACTTTATTGTGATACTCTATATTGTATAGGGCGGTCCAGATCTAATTATGCAGATCCAGATTGTCTGTATGACTTTGATTTATGTGGGGACGATTTCAGTTTGGCATGAAGACGATTCTTCATGTCATCAGTTCGCACACTTCTCGATGGTCCAGGATTTTTCAGGTGATTTTCTATGTAATAAACTTAATTAGTTATAGCGTAATGAAAATTGCATAAATAGATCTGGACCACCCTGTACACACTTTTTATATTAAGATGCCTCTTTTACATTTCTGTAAAATTAGAAAAAAGTTGTTGCCTCATCAACTTGCATCATGTAACTTAGGAGTAAATGATGATTTGTCAATCTACACAACCACGAAAAAGGAGACAAAAACTTGCAAAGAAAATATAAAACATAATCACAAACACTAAGAGGTTAGGAGCCAAGCACATTTTTCCTAAACCTTGCAGCACTGCACCCAAAATGGTTGTGTAGATGAATGCATTGGCTGTGTCCCGCTGCTCTTATAGGCAGTTCTCTTTTGACATCTGTGTTCATTAAAATAAAGGAAAGGATCTTCGCCTGAAAAGGTAACAAATTGCAGAAACAGTGTGGAGATTAGGTAAAACACCCCAGACCAGATTCATTCTAGGTTTAGGCTGTTGAAAACAAAACTTAGTTTTTCATATAAATATGCTCAGAAAGTATACAGCCTGTTTGTTGAATAAGGCATTGCCCTTTTCATGCTTAATGTTAATGCAGTATTAATTAGTTGCTTACCATCACATCCATTATAGATGACAGCTAAATGTTAAAATGAATATGTATGGAGTCTGTGGCCTCTCAGCTTTCACACACCCTGGTCGGGTAACTGCTCTATCAGAAACAGTGGGTTAGTTGTTAATGGCTCTACTTAAATCTAACAATCTCTACTAGAAATAGCCACGACGCATTAACAATCATTTTCAAGTCAACATCACAGCAAATTAATTCAAAATAACGCACATTATAAAACCATATTTGAAAACGTATTGTGAATTCAGTAGGATTTATTACTTTAAGATGAAAAAAATAAAGAACAATAAGAAATAATTAGTTACATTTGCCCGCTCAAGAACAGTCATTATAATAAGAATGAATACAAATACTAGATACTGTGACAGACAAATTCACAAAAAAATAAATAATTACACATTTGATAACATATTTCAAATCTAAAACCATTTCAAATCGTTCCTTGAAAGTCAGCAGTTGTTGCTGCAGCTGAATAATAGATGAAGAAGAAGAAGAAGCAGGAAGGAAGACCAAAGATAAATGATTGAAATATTAGGCAAATGGAAAAGTAAATGTGCCATATCAACAGTCGACATCCCATGAAAATAAATACATTTGAAGAAGTTTACTATGTAAACTCTCATTGGCCATTTTATATGCTCGGCAGATATCCCAAGTTTTAGGTTCTGCAGCCAGTTTTTTACACGGTTTTCTGGTTTTTAGTTGTTTTTTCTGTCTTACTTCCTGTTTTGTTCTCAGAAAATCCAAGATGGTTCTGATGTCATGATGACAAGGCTATATCAGTCAATTTGTCACATGATGAGCGGTATAAATTGTTTAGATTAATGAATAATAATTTTTGCAATGCCTTTTTCTTTACTTATGTCTTCACAATCACTGGCATTTTGTTCTTGTTTTCAAGAATGGAGCCATATTGTTTACAGTTATGGTGTCCATTGCAGTGTTGCGTATGATGTCATGTAGGCAAGGCCAATGACATCACTGTGCCACAATTATAAAAAAAGGGCAACGTGCAGTGGTCGGAATTCAAGCTTTTGCATAATGTAATCTACTTAACCACACTTGTTTTTTCAAAAGGTTTTATTAAGTTCATATCACATTACATGACTTCTCCAGCGATTTGCAGTCACAGACATCGTGTACATAATCATGGAGAGTCAGAAGCTTTCTAAGCTTTGTTTTCTCACCTTTGATGTGTGCCTAATGTTTTGGTTTTAGTTATTGTCTTTTTTCTTTTTCTTGTTCTGAATTGTACTTATTAAAATAAAAGACTATTCTTTTGGTTTCTTCTTTAATGTTTCACCTCTTGGACCTTTTGTTCTTATCTATTTTTCCATCATGTTTTTTTTCCAGAACAAAGGGGCAAATTTGCTAACAAATATAAAAAGCCACTTATAGACATGGCAAGCTAGCAGGTCGTTCTGCATTATTTTAGAAAAGCCTAAATGAAGTCTTTCTGACATTCTACTTTGTAACTTGAATCAATTTTGCTTTTGTTCTGATATTAGTGTTTTTTATGATAAACTTTAAAAGTTGTTGGAAATAGTTCTGACTTGTTTAATATCATTACATTCTAAAACCAGTTTATACTCACGTTTGTATGAAAAAACAACTGTAGAACTTGTCTGTGGTCTGAACCTAGTACTATAAATCAGTCTTAAAAAGAAAGTTAGGAAAGAAAAGTGAAGAGTAGGATTAAGCCTCATAAGCTGAATATTCAAGGAAAGTTTGAGATTTTCAGAACTAAAAGAACATTCACGTATTGATTTGTAGCATGAATAATTTCTGCTAACTCAGTGCAATGATGCCATTTTCGTGATTGTGATCATAATCAATAGATATATATAGAGATATAAACTTTATTAATCTTGAAGAAAATTGCAGGGTTACAACAGTAGACAAAAAGGCCCAAATAACAGTAATTATAATGATTTTAAGTATACTAATAAGGTACAGATACAAATATAACAAAAATATCTATCAGTAAAGTAACAAAGTATAAGTATTTACTAAGTGTAATGTGATTAGAATTGCACATACCTATCGGTTATAATGGCACAGTATATGGCACATAGTGTCATTGTCTGTTAAGATGTCTGCTACACCAGCTCAGTACCATTCCTGATGTCTGAAGGTACAGTAGGAACACCCTTATATAGTGTCCCTAACGTGTATTTTTTATTTTATTTTTAGTGCTTAACTTTTATTGTTTTGTAGGTAGCAAGATGCCAGAGTGGATGGTGCTACTGCCTCACAATTCAAGTGTGATATGTTCCCAATTAAAGTCACCATATGTCTGGAGTTTTTACATTCTCGTGCCATTTCAAGGGACACTCCATTTTCATCTCGCATTCGAAGTATACACAAGTGCAGCTGAATGGAGACTCTAAATTTGCCCTGTAAAAGTGATTTTGTGAATACGTCTTAAACTAGCAGTATGTCTAGTTTCATGTTGCTCTGCTGACAATATTTACATTTTATTGAAGTATACAATCATAGTCTTATTGTCATAACCCATATGGCACATCATGGAACCATTTTGGTTGAGAATGTGTTAGCCATTCCACACTAAAAATTCTGAATTGCCTTAAAAAGAGAAAAAAGCAATTTTAGTGAGTCTTTCATCCTGGGATTTTCATGCTATTTTAACCACAAGCAGAGATTTCTAAATATCTTTGAAACCACATTTTTTTTCTTTTTAATTAGAAGAAGTTAATGATAGTGTGTCTGTTTTTTAAGATCTACAAAGTATAAACAATTATACAAACCACAGTTCTCAGAGTGGTATTTACAGATTTTATAAGACAAAACTCTGCAATGTTATATTCCTTAGATATCATAAAAATGAAAAGATTTTTTTTTTATTTGTTCCAGTGCTGTGACTATATTAAAAATTATCTGAAGCATTTAACTTTTAAACATATTGTATAACTTATTTCAGTTTTGTTGGGAAGGCACTGTGCCAGCATACATCTGCAAAAGGAAACAATGGACAAAGTTTCTTTTTATGCGCTAAAAAAATAAAGAAAAGAGCACCATTTTTTATATATGAACTTTTTCAGGTGCAACAAAGGCTATACAGTTGAAGAGCGAGTTTTCTAACCTTTTTATTTTTAGTGCAGAAGTGATCTGTACCCATTTTTTTTATATCAGCTTATTCCTGAACCACACTCTTCATTGAAGATAAGGCACAAAACAATAACAAAATTACACTACATAACCATGAAACATTTGCTTATATAAACATCTACTATATTTGCTTCAATCAATAGTAAAGAAGAGATCCATAAACTCTGGCTCATACATAAGCTTTGTAATAGAAATCATATTAACAGACTATATGGCCAATTGGCAACAGAGCAGTGGAAAATAAAAACTCCAATTAACAGTGCTCCTCAATAAATAAACCTCTCAAAGCTCCACCATCTTTTAGAATATACAAAGTCAGTTTGGCTGACCTTGGCCACTAGATGATCTCCACCTCCCAGGAGTCCAACAATATCATGTGGATACAGTTATGTGATGGAATCATTTGATGCTATTTCAGACACCACTGGAGGCAATGTTTCCCAATCTGCCTGAGATCTGATTCCATGACCAGCAGTAGCAGCTTGGTCAAGTTCCACAGCAGTAAACGGACATGAAAAAGTAGGAGGGGGAATGGCCAGAGAAGTTTTTGTTTTCTTTCTTTCTTTCTTTATTTATTTTAATAATAAATCAATGAATGCCTTTGAAAACTTATATTAATAAAACCTTGAAACACAGAATAAATTAAACATTACCCACACACTCATTCATATGGGGTCAATTTATACTTGGCAGTCAATCTAACTCAAATGTAAAAGACAAAACCACATGCACATACGGGGAGGACATGCAAGCTCTACAGATGGTGGGTCAGGATTTAAATGTAATTTTGTGGCAATGTGAGCTAATAGTACTAAACACTACACCTCCCTACAAGCATAACATGTCCACTAGAAATACACATACCAAACTTAACATGAGGTCTGTAGAAAACATACCCAGCCTTTAGGAAACAGTTATGGGAATCTTATTGATGTTCAAAATAAAGAACTGCTCTTTTGTCTCCCAGAAATATTAACTATTCCATGAACAATGCCCTTGCTATATTTCAGGAATCATTTTTGTATGCATTATGTACTGCCACAGTAATAAATGTGAATGGCAGGCCAGAATGGGTGCTAATGTTTTGTTTTAGAAAAGGACCAGAAGACAAACTTGGTTGGGAGGAAAGGAAATAGTCAATAACAGGAGATCAGAAACCAAGTAATGGGCCAAACGAATAAATCTCTGAACCTGTTTGACGCTTTTAGAGATCTTCCAATTCGAAATAATGTCAACCTTACTTTTAATTCATACTTAAATGCAAATAAAATTTCATAGCCTAAGAAATTAATTGACTTTCGATGTAATTCACATTTTTTCTAA
The DNA here is from genome assembly GCF_016835505.1 of Polypterus senegalus. Taxonomy (NCBI): domain Eukaryota; kingdom Metazoa; phylum Chordata; class Cladistia; order Polypteriformes; family Polypteridae; genus Polypterus; species Polypterus senegalus. The sequence goes on along the minus strand of NC_053161.1, from coordinate 128,548,977 downwards.
TTTTACCAAAAGATGATTTTTACAAAGACATTATAAAATTAAATCAATGGAGAAAATGAAAATGTATCTGTGTAAACTAATACTCTTATACTCAGTAAATCTTGAAAAATGTCACTGATAAGTCTCTGAAATAATGCTGGTACAATAGTCAATCCATAAGACATGACCTTATATTCATATAAAGGTACTATGTACATAAAATGTATTATTATTATTATTATTATTATTATTATTATTATTATTATTATTATTATTATTATTATTATGTCAAGTAATGGTATTAAATCTCTTCTTCTTGTTCCTTTCCTCAATTAACATTAAACTGTACACACTATTAAGGTCAAATATGGTGAAGATAGTAGACCTATTAATTAATTTCAGAAGAGTTGAGATTAAGGGAGAAGGAAGCTATTCTTTATTGAAGCTATTTAGTTCCCTGTAGTTTCCTTATTGGGGGGTAAAAGCACTATTGTTTTCCTCTGCAAAAAAAAAAACAAAAAAAATCCCGCCCCCGATGGACTGCTGTAATATTGACCTAAAAGAATATGCTCCGGTCCTCTCATATATTTTCATTCATGGCAAGATTCACATCCCTTGATAAAGTGTAAATTTTGTTCTTAAGTAAAGGGGCTCCAGGCAATAACTCAAGTGAACTATTATAAGGGCTGGGTGGAGGTAATTCAGTGAGTAATCCTCATAATATTCAGGTATCAATTGTATGGAAAAACAACAAAATGTTTTACCCTTAAATGATAAAAAATGAAATTATTTCTTGATGAAAAGCTCTTACTTTAACCTTTAAAGGATAGGAGGGCTCTAATTCTGTAAGGATTACAGTCTACAGCCAATTTTCTGGGATTATATTTGAAGAGTACTATCGGGATATGAAGATTATTCACCAAGGCTGAACTAATAAAATTCTCAGCTGCACTTGAATCTATCATGGCCAGGACAGCATGCTTTTCCATCATAATTGAACCATCAGCAAATCTTTGAACAGGATCATTGTGAACTTGGTGGTGGCATGCATCACTACTTCCTGGTCTAAGTATGCTGCAGCCACCCGAGATGCTGGGAAAATGATGAGAGCTCCTCAAGAGTATCCTGGTAATAGTAACACATTTATAGATTGTACAATGCCCAGAGGGGGTCATGGTGGACTTTAGACCTTGGAACCACTGGAGATTTATTTTCTGTGACATCCTGCCAAGTGCAATTTGTATTTTACTCTCCTCCTTCACAATCAGACCATGTTTTATGCTATTAATCTAGACATTGTGATTGTTACTGTTTTGTGTAGCTTACTATAAATGACTATTCTTTAGTTATTTCTTTCTTTTGTAACTCTGTTTAACTGATACTATTGTAAGCACTGCATGAAAATTCTGTTGACTACAAGTACCCACCCTTCCATCCTACCATAGATGCACACTCTATTTTCTCTGCATCTTATTTAATTTGGGGTAATTAGCAATGATATGTTTTTAATTTACACAATGGAAACATAAATGTTCAACTATACGTTGTTTCCATTATTTAAGAAGCACGCTTGTCTTTCCAATTTCCATTGGTCCAATTATATCCTTTCTTTAGTGTACACTTTACCTGTCATCTCTCTTTTCAGTTTTCTTTCTAATTTTCATTCTGTTATCCATGTGCCTATATTTGAGGTCGAGTCAATTACTCCTTCCATAGTCCCTCATTGAGGTTGACCAATTTGTGCTTTATCTCAGAAGAGAGATCCTTTTTAAAGAGCAATACCAACGTGATTTCTTCCCATCCCCTATCTGAGGTTATTTTCCAAAAGGTGATAATGCAATCACTAATATTCATATTCTGTTGTTTAAAATGTAATAGTCTTTTGACTGCAACTTCAGTGTGGACTGCCAAATCAAAAATCTATTCCAAATATTTTAGGAATATGTTAAGAGAATAACAGCTGTGGTATTTTGAATTGTATCTGGAAGATGCCCATTCAAATGTCATCAAGGAAGATTATTGCATAAGCCTGAACAGATTGGGCCTATGGCAGCTTGTTGAGTTATTACTCCCCGCCATGACAGCTGTTCATGAATATGGCCTTATTCATTAACAATTTCTTGGAAAGAAGCTCTTAAGTTCATAACTTGTTTACACACAGCATTAAGTTTCCCTTACCCGTATGTCATAATTCTTTGAAAACTTGCTTCAGCTCAGGGTCCATTATATTCTTGAAAATGTCCAAGCCAAAAAACTGAGTAGTATATGAAAAAGTCAAAGTTGTTTTTAACAAACATTTTAAATGGTAAAAACATGAGATCTACCTACATACCGTTGCATGCGTCAGATCTCGTTACTTCCGTGGCACCACAAAATGGAGACGCTGTAAAAGAAGAAAGAATGATGTTCTGGTAATAACAAAATATATCAAATAAATAACCTTTTTTATGTGCATTCTAGAAATGGAGAAGAATCAATTTAAATTCTCCAGTTCCAAAACCCTCAGAAACATCCATACAAGCCTAGAGAAAATTTAGTTGGAGGAGAAATACATTTTCAAAATCATAAAACATTACACAAAGCCCTTACCCAAATGTCACAAATCTTAACTTGTAGATAGTTTAGTAACAGACAGAATTTGGTGCAAATATTGTAACTATGTTAGACAACCTATATTGTAATATTGCATACAACGTTATGATCTAGCTTTTGTGTTACACAGAAAAAAGTGATAAACAGTCTTTTTCAAAAAAACATTTTATTCCGAGCTAGACAGTTTTGTTGTCTTTAAATAGAGCTTAAAGGCACACAGAAACTGAATGAATCTTATGGAAACAACTTGTTAGGTTCCATAAAATTTAAAAACCTTACGTGAGTCTCTGGTTGTTAATACTGGTGTTCCTCAGGCTGTATAAGCACATCAGTTCTATTTACATTATATATAAAGAAATATATTATTAGCATCTCACACATCTACAGTATATTACGAGGTTTTCTGATAGCAATTGTTGATTATTCTGATAAAGATTTAGGATTGTCTACATGTAAGAAAGAGATTGAGGGATTTGGTTAGCAGCGTGAAGACCATTTCCTTGTACTTAATGTTCAGAAAACTGAGTGATGAACCCTAGGTGTGTTGGTGATCATTTGCCACTGCTTGTTTATGATCACAATAATGCACAGGTAATTTAATGTAAGTACATAAGTGTTGATATAGATGCTGAATTAATATGAAGCTTACAGGTAGCAAGGACTCCGGATCCAAAAATTAGAAGCCTAAGGCATTATTTTTAATTCAAAAACTCATTTCCATGTGCATTTACTGTTTGTGATGTGTGCTGATTTTTCTGTAAGCAATTATTTACTTTTACTTTAGCAATAAATGGATGTGCTTTGCACATTTTGGCAATATGATAGAATAACTGATATGTGGGTTATGTAACATGAGTGATATGAGATTTTTATTTTTTTCCGTGGACATTTTTTTTTATATCTTTTACCTTTTTACAGCATTGGTCGCCATTGGGTCCTAATATATCATCATTTTTTTCCCCTGTTCTCTATAAAAACATCAGATTTTTTTTTTCTCTGCTATCATCACAAATTACAAGTGGTACAGTAAGTAACAAATGCTACAAGTGGTAAATAATAATGCTCTTTCTCTGTTACAATATAATAGATAATAGTTGTTCTTGTAAACAGTATAATATAAAGGATTTTGGACAGGGTGTTTTTAGAGAAAATAAAGCATAAAATCAGCAGTCCATCTGATGCAGGATCAGGTTTTCTTAGTTTTTACTCGCTCATCAACCCCAATAGGACAAATCATGTGGATGAATTTAATTGCAATCATAAAGTTTGTGGTTACATAGACTTTTCTTTCCATATAAAGAAACAATATATATTTTTCTACATGTATATTTAACTTACTACTTCAAGTAAAACAACCTCCAATACCCCAGCTTTATATATTTATATGTATATATATATACAGTATATATATATATATTGTTTGTTTTTCATAAAACATTGGCTACTGATATTTAACTGAGATGTACCTAAAGCAAGACTTTTGTGTGCTATTTTTTTATTTATAGTATAAACAGGTTAATATTTGATATTGTAATGGAAAGATTTCAGTACTTCATTTTTATACAATAGAATTATTATTGCTATTCTTTCACAATTCCTTTGAGAAATCATATACTTTCTAAACAGACACTGTACTGTTTTCCAATATGCAATTGAACAGGATTCCCACTGGATTCTCTAAATGTGACAAATTAGAATATGCCAATAGCTGAAAAAAACCATTAATGGTGTTGGTTCAGCAAGTTTCCAGCTAACCCTGTAGCTATTACACTTTGTAAATTATTGGAATCTTAGATATAACAGTATTTCAACTAAAAAAAATAATAAATTGGCAAACCACTACATTGATTCTAAATTAGAAAAGCCTAGTCATAAATTAAAAGATGAACTTGCTTGTATAGATCTGACACACAGCCACTCGCTTGATTTACTGCCTGTTGCTTACCTCTTTATGGTTTTTACCCATTCTGCCTCACAAGATTAAAAATGAATCTGAATGATAATAGCGAAAACTGAAGATTAATTACATACAAGAAATGTTACTAAAAGTTAATTAATAATCTATATATATATATATATATATATATATATATATATATATATATATATATATATATATATATATATATATATATATAAACTGCTCAAAAAATTCAAAGGAACACTTTGGAAACATATCAGAACTCGATGGGAAAAAAATCCTGCTGGATATCTATACTGATATGGACTGGGTAATGTGTTAGGAATGAAAGGATGCCACATTGTTTGATGGAAATGAAAATGATCAACCTACAGAGGGCTGAATTTAAAGACACCCCGAAAATCAAAGTGAAAAAATGATGCAGCAAGCTAGTCCATTTTGCCGAAATTTCATTGCAGCAACTCAAAATTATACTCAGTAGTCTGTATGACCCCCACTTGCTTGTATGCATGCCTGACAACATAGAGGCATGCTCCTAATGAGACGGTGGATGGTGTCCTGTGGAATCTCCTACCAGATCTGGACCAGGGCATCACTGAGCTCCTGGACAGTCTGAGGTACAACCTGGCAGTGTTGGATGAACCGAAACATAATGTCCCAGAGGTGTTCTATTGGATTTAGGTCAGGCGAGCGTGGAGCCAGTCAATGGTATCAATTCCTTCATCCTCCAGGGACAGCCTGCATACTTTCACCACATGAGGCTGGCCATTGTCAGGCACCAGGAGGAACCCAGGACCCACTACACCAGCATAGGGTCTGGCAATGGGTCCAAGGATTTCATCCCGATACATAATGGCAGTCAAGGTGCTGTTGTCTAGCCTGTAGATGTCTGTGTGTCACTCCATTTTTAAAACCGCTTAATCCAATCCCTGGCCTCCTAGCTCATGGAGGTGTTGGTGGTGCATTTCAGTATGCCATGTATGTGTTTTAGTATAAAATGTAAGATTTTTTTATGAGTGTTGCTGTCATCAAGGATTTGATTATCATTATTTCTTTCAATCAGGTTCGTATTTGGAGGATGTGTTGTGTTCAAGTTACATTCCATGTTTGTCTAGTCTATCCCTGACCATCTCATCTTCGTTGTCAACCGTTGTAAAGATAACAGGTTTCATTCATCGAAGTGATCACTACCCAAATCGATACTCGTGAATCTAAGATGTTTAACAGGCATTCCCGGTATTAAGTTGTGGTTTTGTCTGCGAATATTTAGCGGCAGCGTGTCTATGAACGTAATTTAAACTTAAGCTTTACACCTTGCTTTCCTATTGATATGTTTACAAAGGCTTGTTCAGTGTCAGAGGGTTGTTCCTTTCCTACTGCATCAATAAGCAGCTCATCTTCCTCTTTATCTGAGACATCACACACTGCATGCATGGGTTTACCTTTCCCAGTCCTGCAAAGTCAGTTCACATGAGCCGCTCGGAGTACATGCATCGAAGGTTCTCAGCTGTGCTTGTGCTCTCTTATGTGATCTTTGGATGTCCACAGCTTTATTTAATGTTAGCTCAGACCCGGCACTTAAAAGTTTCTCTCGCACTTTCGCTGAGTTTGTGCCAAACACTAGTGTATCCCTGACAATCTCATCTTCGTTTGCATAAGCACAGTCCTTCACCCGCAAATATTTAGTGGCAACGTGTCAATTGGATTGCTACTGACGGACAGCCTTATATGGGCAGGCACTCAATTACGTGGGAGGCGTGATGATGGGGGACGCAAGTCCGCCTCTCATGGCGACCGAGCTGCAGGCTATGGCCGCATATGTGTACATAAGTAGGTTCAAGTTAGTTACGGGTAGAATTTCGAAACGAAACCTGCTTAACTTTTGTAAGTAAGCTGTAAGGAATGAGCCTGCCAAATTTCAGCCTTCAACCTACATGGGAAGTTGGAGAATTAGTGATGAGTGAGTGAGTGAGTCAGTCAGTCAGTCAGTGAGGGCTTTGCCTTTTATTAGTATAGATTTATTATAAAGCAATGTCTCTTTTTCATTAGGAACTGGGACTCTAGACAAAGTATAATTTAAGGATTAGAGTTTCTGTTTCTTTTTGGGCATTGAGACTTTGTTGGTTCTATGTCTCATTGCACATGTAATAATATTCATTTTTGGCTTTGATTTTGATGTGCTTATTAAATTCCATATTTTCAGTCTCCTGCTTTGTCATCTAGGTTTATTTGAATTCACAATTTTTGACATCTGAGCTATGATTTATAGTTTCACAGATTTTGTTCATCTCTGTTTGCAACAAATAGCCATAGGGAAAAATAAATTTCACTTGTATTTTACTTTTGCCAGCCAGATAAATCATATTTATAGTAAAATGACACTTAATAGGGCAGCACGTCAACCGAGTGGGTAGTGACACGGTTTTGTGGATCCAGCATTCTGGGTTTGAATCCAATGAAAGTTTGCTGTCTGTGTGTAGTTTGCACTTTTTTCAATGTCCAAGTGGGTTTTTTTTAAGGGCATTCTGGTTTTACTTCCACATGCCCAAATATTTGCAGACATGCAGGTTAGGTTAATAGGCAATTCCAAACTGGGCCTGCGTGAGTGTGAATGTGGGTGTGTGTGCATGAGTGGGCTCTGTGATGGACTGGTGCCCCACATAGGGCTACTGTATATCCTGTATTGCATCCAGCGCCACCTGGAATTGGATTAAGCAGGACTTGAAATGTTCTGTTAGGTGTCTGAATATTAAACAGGAACAGGTTTGACTCTTATGACCAATAACTTTGTACTTGTCTCTTTTCATTTTAATGATGTGCTAAGTGAAAGCACACAGCATTGTTGCATATTACAAGTTTAATCCGTGTGCTTCAAAGAAGGCAATAACAACGAAATGAAGGTGCAATTTGAGAAACAACGCTAGAGTGGGCTTAGAACATTGCATTAAACGTGTGTTAAATGGTTTTAACAATGGCATGTAAGTTATATTTTTTATATTCTAAATGTTTGAAGTTTTTTTTCTAGTGCTTTTTATACATTTGCAGTACATATTTACCATGAAGTTTGTGTTCAACTTTACACCGTGTCTGTTTTCCAATAGTCAGTGCTCATTTTCGGGTGATTGCACTTGAACTGATTCATGTGCAGCCAGTTTGAAACAGTACACAAACTGATCATATGTTCTGGACGTTTGATGAAAAAACAACCATCAGTGCTATTTCAGTAGAATAGATCTACTTGGGTGGGTCCTTATGTGAAATGAGTTTCCATATGCACAGTATCATTTGCTTTTTTCAAGGAAAAGAGAAAGATAATAGCCTCCACTTACAGTAATGTATATTAAATCCCTTAGTTTGGAGCTCTGCGAATGAAAGGCTTTCTTTTAATAATCATGGAGAAAAATGATTTATCTCATTCTTAAAGTATGCAAAGGTGAAGTCCTGTCTGTACATATGTATAACATGTTTCAAACCTGAACAAATGAGATAGAAAATTTTTGTGTGTCTTGATAAAGTGATATATTTAGGATTTCCTGAAATTATTTTAAGGCATCTGTGCATTAAAAAATATATACAGGGTCAAAGAAAAGGCACTATATAGGCGCCTGACCCAACACAGATTCACTCTGTTACGTGTAAAATAAAAGTAATATTTATTTTTCTTCAGCTGGAGGGCACGTCTTCCCCGTAATCCCTCCAGCCACAACACAGTCCCAAGCACAGTATAAAAGTCACACCAAGCACTCTTCTTCTCTCTTCCACCACCACTCCTCCTCATCAAGCCTTCCACCTTACTCTGGCCGCTGAGTGGTGGTCACTGGCTCCCTTTTACTGGGTACACGGAAGTGCTCCTGGTGCTTGATTAGCGACATCCGGCTGCACTTTCAGATAAGGTAAAATCAGTGGCTAAAAGGGGCTAGCAGCTCCTGCTGCAGCACCCCCGGCAGTGCCTGCGGAACCCCGTAGAGTTTCACAGAACTCCAATCCCCATGTAGCCCTCGGGGAGTCTGAGGCACCTCTCCAACCCAGTGAGGCTGCCATCTAGCATCCAGGGGGAGATACTGGGCTTCCCACTCTTGTCCCCCTGGCAGATGTGGTGAAGGGGCATCCCGGCCAGGCATGGGCCCCGGCCATCCATCACAAGGGTTGGGCAAAAGTAGGTTTACAGTTGTGAATATGCAAAGTCAAGTCAATTTGGGGAGCATGCACTGATACAGTGCGTTGCCACACCCACTACATCACAAAACAACTTGGGATCCCGGTTGGCAACCCCCCAGGCAGACACACGGTCCAGTCCCACCCTCCGGAAGTGACCCTCTATCTGCCACAGCCAGGCATTACGTGAATGACCCCATGGCCTGGTCCAGCCACTCGGGTCCCCAACAATGAGTAGTGCCTTAACTGACGCTCCCTCACAATGCAGGTAATGTACCTCATTTGGGACTCCATGAGCAATCACTCATTCGACACAAATTCAAACCAATGGTACCCAAGGATTTTCCGGAGAGACACAGTACCAAAGGAGTTCAGTTTGTGTCTCAGGTCACTGGATAGCATCCATGTCTCGCAACCATATAGCAAGACAGGAAGCACCAGGACTCTAAAGACTTGAACCTTCGTTCTTTTGCATAGATATTGGATCACCACACACCCCTTTCCAGTGACCTCATGAACCCCCATGCTCTCCCAATCCATCTACTGACTTCATAGGAAGAGTGACCAGAGACATGAATGTAACTGCCAGGGTAAGTAAACCTCTCGACAAGGTTGACACTCTCTCTGCAGACAGACAACACCCAACACACTGCTGATGGCTGTGCCCAAGAGGTCATTAAAGACCTGGATCTTGGTTTTCATCCAGGACACTCACAAGCCCAGACACTCAGACTTCTCGCTTAGTCTCTCGAGCACCCCAACCAGAGCCGCCATTGACTCTGCGAAGTTCACAGCATCATCAGCAGTCAAGATCTGGGAATCTTTCTTCTCCAACAGATGCCCCACAGCCACTGGACCCCACGACCTTGCCCAACACCCAGTCCATACAAGCATTGAACAGAGTAGGAGCAAGAACACACTCCTGACAAACCCCAGAATCAACTGGGAAAAACACAGAGGTTCTGCCTCCACTCTGCACAGCACTCACAGTACCAGTGTATAGGCAGGCCATGATATCCAGCAACCTCGAGGGGATCCTGCAAACCCTCAGGATGTCCCACAGGGCAGCTCGATCAATTGAGTCGAACGCTTTATGAAAATCGACAAAGGCTGCAATGAAACTCTGGCGATATTTACGTTTGCTCTCCATGAGAACCCTGAGTGTCAGGATGCAGTCGATGATAGGCTTCTTAGGCGTAAAAACAGACTGTTCTGGGCGCTGGTAGGTGAACAAGTGATCACGGATCCTATTGACGACGATCCTAGCAAGGACCTTACTGAGAGCAGTGTTATCTCCCTGTAGCTGCAATTCAGGCGATCACCCTTTCCTTTCCAGATAGGGACAACAAGTCTCATTTTCCAGTCAATTCGGATGATGCCAGTCTCGCAAATTGAAGCAAAGATTGCTTGCAATGCCAGGAGGACAGCCTTACCACTATCCTGGAGAAGTTCACTCCAGATACAACAGATCCCTGCAGCCTTTCCCCCCCTCAGGTGGTTCACCACCTGTGCAATCTCAGTGAGATTGGGTGTTTCACAGCTAATTGGAGGATCAGCCTCAAGAACCGTGGACCCAGAGATATCCATCATACTAGCCGGAAGATCAGCTTTGAACAACTGTTCAAAGTAGCCAGCCCAGCAGGTCACAACTGCAGTGTCAATAGAAAAAGACCGTTCCATTTACCACCCTGACTGCGAGTCTCTGAGGAACAGATTCAGATGTGCGTAATGCTTCAATTCCTCTTTAAGCAGGACATGGGTTGCTATACCACAGATGGTGTGTCACTTGCTCACAGATTCCTCTAACAAACGCCTCTCTATCTGCCCTCAGAGCCTTCACAGCCGTCCTTCTCAGTTCCCCGTACAGACCAGAGTTGCCATTGAGCCATGCACTTCGACTCCTCTCGATGATATCCAGGGTACCCTGTGAGTTGAAACACCTCCTTGTGGGAAAACCGGTATTCATATATATTTATTTATTTATTTATTATTTATTGTATTATTTATTTGTATTGTTGGTCTTCTTTTTATTGTTATTATTAAAGTGTGCTTGAGTGTAGCAAGTAGATTACAATAATGTGTAAATAATGAAGGCCAGCAATTTGAGCACTTACAAGATTGTACTTACAGTATCTGCACTGTGCCATTGTGACATTCTTTTGAGTTAATAAAGTTAATAAACCTATTGAGTTAATAAAGCTATTGTAATAATCATACCCTGCATATCTTACAGCAACAAGTAAAACTGAAAAGGTATAGCTTGTGGTGTATCAGCCTCACAAAAAGTATTATGATTCTTGGTTCTGGCATCATTGGGATTCATTTTTTGCACATTTTTGAGAACAGGTTGATTTCATATTTTGGGTCATTGCTTATGGTAATCATTATCACAATGACATGATTTGGTCTTTTTAAATATATTTTTTTTTTCAAGCAACATCATTTTGCACTCATTATGCAGTCTGTTTATAACTCTGATAATCATTGTAATCCATGTGGTCACTGGTTTCATGATGTTTGATATCACAGTGAGAAAAATAAGCTTTTGAATTTCCTTAGCAGTTGAGGTACAGACTGTATGTGGATTGTTTAGCAATTGGTAGCTTTTTTTAATGGTTGAAATTTGCTAAAATGTTTAATTTATCTGTAGTCATAACATACATATGGCAGAAAAAATGCTGTAATGTAACATAATTATTTGGCTTTTGTGTATTTAGATAGATAGATAGATAGATAGATAGATAGATAGATACTTTATTAATCCCAAGGGGAAATTCTCATAATCCAGCAGCAGTATACGGATACAAAGAAACAATATTAAATAGTAATAAAAAAAAAAAAATTTAAATAAATTAAAATAAAATTAATGTTAGCATTTACATAAGCATGTGCTTTTATTTTTCAATTCTATGTAAATCTTTGAAGATTTTTAATCCTAAAGCATACTTGAAGAAGCACCACCGCAGCTATTACATTTGAGGTGGTGTGAAATTATTCTATTTCAGAGACTGAATAAAAACATCAAAAACCCAGTTAAACTGTATTTTGACAAACTGATTGGATTACTTTTAGTAACAATGACTTGCAAACATGAAATTAAAAACACTCAGCCATGCCAACACTAAGAAGTATAGTTCAGTGTAAAACATACTACAGTAGTATGAGAAGAAGGACAGCAAATAGCTATTGGGGCCCAACCCATGGCTATGCTTATTTGCAGGGATAAACAAAAGGAAGAACAACAGAAATCAACTTTAGGGCCAGCATGGTGTGATTAAAACATTTTAAGGAGCTTCTGAGTTGGGAAATTTGGCGCAGTTAATCGCCTTGTCCAAAGTTAGTGCTGATTTTCAGGTTCTTCGTCATTTAAACAGAGTTTGAGGTGGAAAGGGCAGGAAGTGACATCATGCATCTTCTCTGAAATTTTTCTTATCTCTGTGAGGGAAAAAGGCAGAGTGGTTACCGACTCTGCTTCCCCCCTTCCTAATGCTGTGGTGCCCTCCTTTTCAGAGCCTTGCAGGTGCTCCTATAACACACATGTGCAGCACTAGTAGCCAAAAAAAGACACTTTGCACTTTTCTGTTGCACTTTGTTCAATGAGTGTTTCTGTATGTTGTCCTTTTTGAGTTCTGTTCCTAACAACCTATCACCATTGAATGCAAAATAAAAAATATTTAAGCTATTTATCGCACTTTCAATAAACATTGCACCACACATACCCACATTCCCAGTCTCCTTTTCTATCCTAATAGTTTTAACTTTTCCTTCCAGCTATTGAAACTTTTCAAAGATATCACACTGCTGCCTCTCTTTTTAGTATGGGTATTTTGTCGGTTTAATTTTGTTGTTGTCTGGTCAGCAGCTTAATCCAGTTTTTCCTGGGAATCGTTGTGGCTTTTCATCATAACTGGGTCACAAAGCATGTATGAAGCTGGTTCTCAGTTTTGGATGTTAGAATACTGATGTTTGAGTGTGTAGAATGCCAGCTTAAATTCTTTATACCTGATACCCAAAGCATCCAGTGTTATTCAGGGGTGCAAGCAGTCAAGGAAAATTTGAAATCAAGTGCTGGCTTTAGAGTAAACAAAACAAGGAATTATGGATCGTCTTTATGAAAAGCATCATGCACAACCAAAATCACCTGGTTGACATATAATTAGTACACCTTAAAGTAAAATAAAATTATTATGCATCACAACTGATAGGAACTTGGTTCATAAAATGCAATAGAATACGGGCTGTGTCGTTCACTGCTTCATCGCGTGATCACTTTTTTAAGATAACATCATGGTAAGATTAGTATTCAGGGTTTGTATATACTGAAAATCTTTTGCGACAGCATGTCTGATAAAGATTGATCTATTGTTTGGTCTGTTCTCTATTTAGTTTTGGCCTTTTTTGTCGAGTTTTGATTCCAGGTTTTTTCTGACTCTTCCAATATTTTTGACCCTTCCCTGTCCTTTTGACTATATTTCTGGCTGCTTCTGTTAACCTGGTCAAATTATCTACTCAGTCTTTTGAATTAAAATGCCAGATTGCTAAGATATTCATATTGACACAAAAGCCTTATGGGTTTGCCTGCCTGATCCTGCAAAGTTAGAAGTGAGTCCTTTCTACTCAAGCTACATTCAAGTTGGATAGACTAGACAATCCTATCCTTACAAACTTTTGTTAGCTCCTCCAAAGAAATTTTAATATTCTTCACTTTTGTGTAGAGAATGTCCCTGGATTTTCTCCTAGAGAGCCTGGTATTCTCCTCATGGACGTCATACAGGGGGCAGTCAAACCACATGCCAAGACCACATCGACTGGCAACCCTGGATCAGAAGAAACTACAGTTTTACTCTGAGGGCCTTGCATCTAGCTGTATTTTAACTATATATCCCTCCATTTGACTAACCCATTTATCCAGAGCAGGGATGTGGGGCAGCTGGCACCTATCCCTGCAATTATCATTCATGATTTCGTAATAACATCTAGACAGGGCATCAGTCTGTCACAGGGTCAATTTATCACCATCGATCCACGTAACCTGCACATCTCTGAACTGTGGGAGGAAACTGAAGGACATGCAAACTCTACACAGAGAGCACCCTGGACATGAATCCTGGTCTCCTTATTGTGAATCAGCAGCGGAACAAATATGCAACTGTCCTGCTCTCTGACTTTTATGAAATCCTATATTTTATCTAAAATAATTTTACCTGGGAATAAACTAAAATAACAGGTCAGGGAATACACCTGATGGCTGAATGACCAATATTGATCAGTGAGGCTCAGCCAAAAAGCTGCAAGAGGCTACCTTATGGGCTCACCAGTCTCAAGGTGATAGTAAAGTGCTGGGTTAAACACCAGTTGCATATACTTGTACTAATACATTTCTCATACGAAAATAAAGTAAGTAAAGAACAAAAGTACAATTGTAAAGTTACACATACATCCACTCGCATACATACAACTGGCTCCAAATGTAATGGTAGGAATTGTCTATCTAAAAGTTGTCATAAATATGAAAAAGAGTCATATAAAGGTTTGGGGCAGCCACCTGTATAATCTGGTATCCTGGCTGCAAAAGTAATGTTTTAGCAAATACAGCACTGATCTGCACAAAACCAAGTCCAAAACAGAACTGAGGGACTAGGGAAAAGGGGCAGGTTCTTAAAGGGGAAGACAGGAAGTGAGATCATATGGATCAGGCTCATGGTCTTCAGCCATTGGTTCAAGTCCGGACGTGACATCACAGGGGCCAGGGCCAGCGCCAGTAAGGTCTTCTTTCATAGGCTCGGCCCCGGAAGTGACGTCAAAAGAGCCAGGTGGGATCTCCTGTGAATGGTCTACAGGAAAGGGAGAAAAAGAGTCAGTGCACTCTGCCAGATCTCGGCATGCATCGGAACTGCCCTTACTCAAGCCCTTTAGCTGCCTCCCATGCGCACGTGTGTGACAAAGTGTAAATTTCATTTTTAAGAATAAGAAAGAGATGACTCCATTCAATTACTTTCTACTACACTGCAAGCGTAAGCTTTTGATTTGAAGCTAATGAAGTCAGTGTCTGATGGAGAATGAAGTATTTCATAAAGAGACGTTTAAGTAAGATGGGGTAACTGTTCATAAGATATCATTTTACCCAGTGTCTGCCTGGCTGACATTTATGTACAGTGACCTTTTCATTTGAAAGTCAATTGTAAGAGTGCCTGTCTGGAGGTGAATAATGGCTGAGATTTCCTGAACCAGTAAGGTTCATCATGTACATGGGATGTTCTCTCATTTATAGCATTAAGGTAAAGCTACCAGAAAATTGATTCTGCATTTTAATTATTACATTTAATAAAATTGAATTCAAATTTAAAACAAAGGTCATGATCAACCCACACATATTAAGCTAGAGAACCCAAGGAATTTAAATTGAGGAAAGATCATTTCCTTGTAAATGATGTGATTGCTCTGAATAGATTTGTAAGTTATACTACAAAGTATAATATGAAGTAAGGTAAGGTGGAAATTGAACTTCTTTTGAAATTTCGAAGCCAAGCATTATTTAAAATATGCAAAAACATATCTCAAAATATTTCAAACACAAATAATAAAAGCTGTATGCATAAAATCAGACAAATAATACAATAAATAGTTCTAATAGAGATCCTATCCTAAGGCCCAGATACGTTCATTAGGTTTCAATGGAAAACAAGAGTTACTTTGAAATGAGCACAAAGAGCCAATCTAAAAGTAACTGGCTCATCTGTTTTAATATTATGCAGGAACTGTACACAGTATATTCTATACAAATAAAAGGCAAAGCCCTCACTGACTGACTCACTCACTCACTCATCGCTAATTCTCCAAGTTCCCGTGTAGGTAGAAGGCTGAAATTTGGCAGGCTCATTCCTTACAGCTTACTTACAAAAATTGGGCAGGTTTCATTTCAAAATTCTACGTGTAACGATCATAGCTGAATCCTACTTACGTGCATACATACAGCCATAGCCTGCAGCAAGGTCGCCGTGTGAGGCGGAGTTGCATCCCCCATCACCTCGCCTCCCACGTAGTTGGCTGCCTGCCTATATTGCGTCCCCCATACCCATGCCACCCACGTAATTGAGTGCCTGCCCATATAATGCCGTCTGTCAGCAGCAATCCAAGCTATGAGAAAACAGTAAAAAGGAGGTGTGTCAGATGTCGTGCTACATTAGCTGATGCAGCTAGACAAAAACAACTTTGTGACGCTGCCGCCAAATACTCGCAGAAAAATCCACAAGTTAATAGAGACGCTGTCGATAAATACTCGCGGGCAATTCCACAAGTTCATAGACACACTGCCGCTAAATATTCGCAGACAAATCAAAAAGTTAATCCTGGGAATGCCTGTTAAACATCTTAGATTCACGAGTAGCGATTTGGGTGATGAGATGTCTATCGAGGTGATCACTGTTAATATTTATATGTCATTGAAATGTATTATTATCAGGCATGGTTTAGGCACCTATGTCATCAGGAAGGCACCAGAAAAAGGGACCTCAAGGTTAATGTAAGAGCTGTAATAAATAAAGTTCCCCTGCATATTTTAAAAGAAAGTCTCGCCATCATTTCATTTTTCACAATTTGTGAAAACAAGACATGGAGTCAGAATAGAGGACATTCATGGATTTTGTTGGAGTTCCCTCACCATGAATTGACTGGGATTCTCTTAACCTGCCGGAAGAATAGAAAAAGTTCTGACAGCACGTGGAGCTGATGTTTTCTGGCCCGCTAAAAGGCAAAGACGAGAGTGAGAAATGCAGCTACCTGCTCCTGTGGACTGGGGAAAAAGGAAGAGACATTTTTAACAAATGGACTCCCACCCAGGAGGAAGCCAAGGTACTGAAAACTTATTATGACCATTTTGAGGCGTTTGTCATGCCTAAGACGAATACGATATTCGCGAGATACAAGTTTAATGAGAACACGCAGGGTATAAACGAGACTTTTGATCACTTTGTAAGAGTTAAAATTGCTGGTGAAGGACTGTGCTTATGCAAATGAAGATGAGATGGTCAGGGATAGAATAGTGTTTGGCACAAACTCAGCGAAAGTACAAGAGAAACTTTTAAGTGCCGGGTCTGAGCTAACATTAAATAAAGCCGTGGACATCGCAAGATCGCACGACATAGCACAAGCACAGCTGAGAACCTTCGATGCATGTACTCCGAGTGGCTCATGTGAACTGACTGTGAACGCAGTACGCAGACAACAAGCAAGAGCTCCAAAGAGCGCTGAACAAAAAACGCATTACACAATTGAGAAGGCAGCAAAAGAATATGAAGCGAGTGACGCATACATGCATATTCATAAGTGCAGCTACTGCGGAAACAAAGCACACAGTGGAAAAAGTCAATGTCCAGCTAAAGGAAATGTAAAAAATGTGATAAATTGAACCACTTCGCTAAAGTTTGCAGGACTGGGAAAGGTAAACCCGTGAATGCAGTGTGTGATGTCCCAGATAAAGAGGAAGACGAGCTGTTTATTGATGCAGTAAGAAAGGAACAACCCTCTGAAGCTGAACAAGCCTTTGTAGACATATCAATAGGAAAGCAAGGTGTAAAGCTTAAGTTTCAAATTAAGTTCATAGACACGCTACTGCTAAATATTCGCAGGCAAATCCACAACTTATTACAGGAATGACTGTCAAACATCTTAGATTCATGAGTACCGATTTGGGTAGTGAAAACTTCGATGAATGAAACCTGTTATCTTTACAACGGTTAACAAACACGGAATGTAACTTGAACACAACACATCCTCCAAATACGAACCTGATTGAAAGGAATAATGATAATCAAATCCTTGATGACAGCAACACTCATAACAGTCACAAAACAATTACATTGACAATCATGTTACGTTATTTTTAAAATGCTTCCTTTTCTTTTTCATAACTTCTTTAACACACTACTTCTCTGCTGCGAAGCGCGGGTATTTTGCTAGTGATTTATAAAACTAACAAATCATTTCACCTCCTTAGCAAATGTAGATATTGGTCAGTTTGTTATAGGCTGTACCTTATTCTGCACCATATTAAAATGTAATACCCGAGAAGGAAAACTGATCAGTGATTAAATTCATATTTTTTTTCAAACTTTTTGTTGGAGTGAGTTATACAGGGCGAGCCAAAAAGAAGTACTACATTTCAAACATTTATTCTACAAAAACGCTACAAGAAAAAATAAATTTAATTATGACATAAGAAAGGGTATACAAAATAGATTTTTTTCACTGTGTTTTAAAAATGATGTCTTCAAGGTGGTGGCCATCATTAGTGATACAGTCTTTGAGACAATTTCTGAACACTCGCATGACTCGTTTGGCCATTTCAAAGGGAACAGCTGTGATTTTGTGGCAAATAGCATCCTTGAGGGCTTCAAGTTTTAGAGGTTGGTGTGTATATTCCTTTGACTTGAGGTAGCCGCACAAGATGAAATTGCACAGAGTGAGTTCAAGTGAACATGAAGGCCACCCAACATCACTGCTCAAAGAAATCAACTTCCTCAGAAACATCTCCCACAAAACTTGCATGGATCTCTGTACCGTAAGAGCTGTTGCTCCATCCTATGAAACCGGGCATCCACCACATCCATTTCTTCCAGTTGGGGCCGCATTTCTTGATGTAATGTCTTCAATGTAATGTTCTCAAGTGACAGTGACCATTGCTCCCCCTCCTCAAAAAAGTAAGGACCTACAATGACAAATTCTGAAATGGCGCCCCAAACTGTAACACAGTTATTGTGAAGGGGTCTCTGATGAAGTTCATGAGTACTGGTTTCAGCCCAATAGCAAAGGTTTTGCTTATTTATGCAACCATTCAAATGGAAATGTGCCTTGTCGCTGCACATGTCAATGGCATCTTGATGAATGGTTTGCAGAATGTTCGCACACAACTCTCTACAGCTCACCCAGTCTCTCTCAGTGCGTTCCTGCACTCCCTTCATTTTGTATAGATGGAAATTAATGTCCTCATGCAAAATCCTCCTCAAAGATGTATTCGAAATGCCTAAGACAGAAGCATGTTTGAGCACTGAATATCTTGGAGACTGCAAAATTGATGCCCTTACAGCTTGGATGTTTTCAGGCATTCGTACAGACCAAGGACAGCCTGGAGATTTTCTGTTCAATGTTGTGCTCATCTGTCTAAATTTAGCCAAACACCGCAGAACTGTTTTCTGATTTGGGATGTCACCATTTGGAGGAATGGTGAAATGCATTCTGAAGGAGCGTTGTGTAGTGATGATGGATTTGTTTTTTTTTTGAAGAACACTTCGACAGTGAAAGCACTGTGTGCATCGGACCAAGGCATGTTGCCAACCGAAACCTACAAGGTATCTCCTATCAAAGGACCCCCAGCCCAACCCACTTGGCTGCCTGTACCTCGCACAATGACCTTAAGAAATGTGCTACTTCATTTTGGCTCACTCTGTATATGAGTATTAAAATTGGAGGAGTAGATGAGTATGATTTTTGAGTATGTTTGGATCTAGTCTATTTTGTTATGTGATTTTTTACATGGTTGTAAGCTTATTTGAGGGTTGCATCAGCTTCTTTAAAAATTTGCAGCTTGTTAATGTCCATGTCCTAGATTTGGCATAAACTCAAAGATCATGACTTTCATGGTTTTTTTATTTTGTTAATTTTTTGGCTTTTTGACCTTTTAACTTTATCCTTTTTTGATGTTTGCTTTTCATTTTTACTTTCTTTATTTTGATCATTAGATCACCTGGTTGTCTCTTTGTTTTGTACTTTGACTGCTCTTTTCTTAGATCTTCATTTAATGATCCAACCTTTTAATTGTATTTTTAGGAATAAACCTACAGTTGTAACTCAGGCACAAAAATCATTAATACAAACCAAGACAAAAGTTTCTATCATGTCTGCGATGGTACTGTTTAAAAAAATGGCTGAAAATAATAATACAAAATACAGTTCTTACAGAATTATCAGAGATTTATAACGTTCTGAAGTTATGTGGACCTTTTCCTCTCAGTCATCTCTCTCTAATACAAATTAATTTGTACACACTCTTTAGATCTAATTTGTGAATATTGCTGATTCCTACATTTGTTTCATTTGTTTGTGGTCAAAGGAAGTAGTAGCTGAGCTTAAAAGTGATTTTATTTGTTCATGGTAATCAATGTTAAGCTATAAGCATCTGTCCTTATCCAGTCTCACAGAACTGGGTGATGAACCAATAAAAACATTAGCTTAGATTTTTGCAAAATAATTTTCTATAACTGTAGATGCAGCACCTGAAAAAACATCTACCCTTCTCTTTTAACTAGGGTAAACTGTACCAGCACAACATCAAGAAATCCAGAGCAAGTCTACGCTTCCATTGTGAGATCGCCTTTTCATGTTTTTCTCTCTACTAGTGAGATTACCTTTTTACACTTTTTACAAAAACTCCAGTGTGTGTTGTTAATTATAACTTGTCCAAAGGTTCCTCATTTATTCCATTTCTAAAGGCTGCTGTTAATGCATCCTTAATCTAGTTATATTCAGCTGTTAGTCTTGAATGCAACTATAAAATCTACCAACTGAGCTATCAGTTTGTTGAAGCTTTAATAATTTTTCAATGAATGGAATTCAGTGAAAGCAACTGTTTAAATTTATACAGCTTGTTGTCAAATGCTGTATAGCAGATACATTGTAGCAGTTTGCCTATTAATAACAATATCAACAGGCAATGCCCTTGAGTTCTAGATCATAAAACAAGTGATACTGGTTAAACAATCCCTGACAACCTCTGAGATCTCCAGTATATCATTCTGGATAAGGAACCTGAGGTTCATACACCTCAGAAACAGATTGCTTAGGAGGTACAACTACAATATTGAAAGTATGACGAGTAGTAGTATATTCACTCTTAAACTTGTCTAATTGAGCTACAATACCCTATACATGCGAGGCATTCATTTTAGTGGTCCAAGTTTTGTTATGATTTTAACATGAATGGCAAAAACAATAACTAGACCAAATGGTTTTTACAAGGAAGAAACCTCCAACAAAATGGAGAAGCCAAAAGAAAAAAGTTTCAAACCAATATAAGTGTCTGTCTAACCCTGGTTGATTTATTTTGAAGTCTCCATTTGTTTTGTAAAATTTGAAAATTAGCTCATGTATCTGTTAGGACCGTGGAACTTGCAATGGAGGCTGCTCATGCCACAGACTCACTAAATGGCAGTGCTGGTGAAAAAAGACAAAATGGTGATCTTAGATATCTCCGATACAAGAAATAGTAATTCATTTTGCATGTAACATTAAAAAACGTTTCAAAAACGATGTAAACAAACTTCTAACGCCCACAATCACCATCTCCTTAAACAATTTGTGGAATCTGTAATTTTTGGGTATCTTTACTGCAAAACATGACTACAAATAAGTTTCCCTGATAGCCAGTGTGCTTCAGATCTTCTGCACCATTCCAGTGCCATCTCCCACTCTGTGTCACTTGCTATTTCTTGCAATGTTACTCATTCCTTGGTATTCATTGGTCACTTACACAAAACACGCTTGTACTGGTTATATATGGCATGGGCCTACATTTTCCGTTGACTTATAGCAGGCAGTCTTTCTGTCAGAGTTAGCCTGGGCATGTTGCTCTCTTCTTCCACAGAGGCTGCTGCCTCTTTTTTGGAGTGCAGTCACAACTTCAGTAGACATTTACAGTACGTGTTTGCTGTTGTAGCTGGGATTGTTCTTCAGTGAGCTGATGTGATCTACATTTCCTGCTCAAGTCAATATGCGACATAACTTTTCTTGCTTCTTTTCCTTCTGCAAGAGCAAAGGCCTGTTTTCACTGAAACTGGACAAGCAATACCTCAAATAAGAATACAGGGTAAAGTTACCTGAAACACTGCCATTTCCGTTAATAGGTCTCAGTAGTTTTAAAATTCTGTTATTATACTTTTATACAGTATTTTTAATATTCATAGGAAATTGCTTACTTTATTGTAAAGCAAGTCTGGCTGCAAAAAATAATTTACACACTTGCCATTTCTACTTGGGTGACAGTTTTTTTGCATTAAATAGTTAGTCTCAGTATAAAGTACCAATATCTGTACACAAAAAAACATTTCAAAAACCATTTCAATGGATTCCTTTTATGTTTTTTTTTAATTCACTTTCATGCTGTCAGCTTTCAAAGTGCTCTATATAGCACAGTGCCCAAAGGTGAAATGCTTATCATCCTTTCCTCTTTAACCGCATCTAATACATTCAAGTGAGTAACATATTTTCAGTTTTTAATTTATAGCCTGTAGCTGTGCTTTACAGTATGGTTTCAGTAAAAGTCTTGCATGTAATTTCTTACTTCATGTGTTTTCTCATCCTCGTATTATTTTAAGACATTCCCAGTGTCCTTGGTTTTACTATACTAACAAAATAACTTGCATTTACTGATTAGTGCATTTATGTGTTCAGCAGATGTTTTTATGTAAACTCACCAACAAAAGCCATGTACATTAATATTGATTCAAATTATTCTAGGGCTAGCACTCTTCACTGATGGCAGGCT
This sequence comes from Polypterus senegalus, assembly GCF_016835505.1. NCBI lineage: Eukaryota > Metazoa > Chordata > Cladistia > Polypteriformes > Polypteridae > Polypterus > Polypterus senegalus. The sequence goes on along the minus strand of NC_053161.1, from coordinate 128,526,793 downwards.
CAAAGCACTTACACGGATTTACAACCATAGCATAATAACTGCAGAGTGCAAAACCTTACAATACACATTTCAAAGTAAATAGTCAAATAGTAAATAATCGAAATGGTTAAATACAACCACAATCATACTAATATGAATTCCTGCTAATTTAAGGAAGATTTTAGGGTTTTAGTCTCCAGCTTTTTTGTTTTGTTTTCTTCATTTTTTTCTGTCCTCCTGGCCATCTGACCTTGTCACTAGACTCATCTTTAGAGAATTAAATCATGATATTGTAAATAAGGATGCTACTCTTCTACTTGATGTTTATCTGTTTCTTTGTTATTTACTCTTTATTATTATTATTATTATTGTTATTATTATTATTATTATTGCCTATTTTTATGTGTTTTTCTTTTCTTGTAACTTTCTCTTTGACATCTTGTAAAGCACTTTCAGGTACATTGTTTGTATGAAAATGTGCTATATAAATAAATGTTGTTAAGAATTGAGATGGCTCTGACTCTGACCCCAAATGATTCTGAATTTTTCTTAGTAAAAAATTAAACTCAAAAGATTATAATTTCTTAAAAATTTCTCCGTCGACCACTATAAATTATATTATGTTCACCAGATCCTAATGGCTTGATCACCTCAACCCCATGAATTCATATCCTAATTATTGCAGAATACTACATTTATACAAAGGTTTCCTCTCACTGACGGTTTAAAAACAATCACTGATTACATCTATGAAATTGTATTGTTTTGCTCCACTATTTGTAAGATTACTCAAGTTAATATTTGGGCAATTAAAGTCCTTAGTAACTATCACCTCAACATTTTTTTTAACATTATGACAAAGATCCATATCACAAATGTTGACGGCATTGGGGGCATTTAATATACAGGTGCTGGTCATAAAATTAGAATATCATGACAAACTTGATTTATTTCAGTAATTCCATTCAAAAAGTGAAACTTCTATATTAGATTCATTCATTACACACAGACTGATGTATTTCAAATGTTAATTTCTTTTAATTTTGATGATTATAACTGACAACTAATGAAAGTCACAAATTCAGTATCTCGGAAAATTAGAATATCAATTAAGACCAATGCAAAAAAAGGATTTTTAGAAATGTTGGCCAACTGAAAGGTATGAACATGAAAAGTATGAGCATGTACAGCACTCAATATTTAGTTGGGGCTCCTTTGGCCTGGATTACTGCAGCAAAGCAGCGTGGCATGGAGTCGATCAGTCTGTGACACTGCTCAGGTGTATTGAGAGCCCATGTTGCTCTGATAGTGGCCTTCAGCTCTTCTGAATTGTTGGGTCTGGCGTATTGCATCTTCCTCTTCACAATACCCCATAGATTTTCTATGGAGTTAAGGTCAGGCGAGTTTGCTGGCCAATCAAGAACAGGGATACCATGGTCCTTAATCCAGGTACTGGTAGCTTTGGCACTTTGACAGGTTCCAGGTCCTGTTGGAAAATAAAATCTGCATCTCCATAAAGTTTGTCAGCAGCAGGAAGCATGAAGTGCTCTAAAACTTCCTGGTAGATGGCTGCGTTGACCTTGGACCTCAGAAAACACAATGGACCAACACCAGCAGATGACATGGCACCCCAAACCATCACTGACTGTGGAAACTTTACACTGGACCTCAAGCAACGTGGATTCTGTGCCTCTCCTCTCTTCCTCCAGACTCTGGGACCTTGATTTCCAAAGGAAATGCAAAATTTACTTTCATCAGAGAACATAACTTTGGACCACTCAGCAGCAGTCCAGTCGAGACGCTTCTGACACTGTCTCTTGTTCAAGAGTGGCTTGACACAAGGAATGCGACAGCTGAAACCCATGTCTTGCATACGTCTGTGCGTGGTGGTTCTTGAAGCACTGACTCCAGCTGCAGTCCACTCTTTGTGAATCTCCCCCACAGTTTTGAATGGGTTGTGTTTCACAATCCTCTTCTCTCTATCCCTATTGCTTGTACACCTTTTTCTACCACATCTTGTCCTTCCCTTCGCCTCTCTATTAATGTGTTTGGACACAGAGCTCTGTGAACAGCCAGCCTCTTTAGCAATGACCTTTTGTGTCTTGCCCTCCTTGTGCAAGGTGTCAATGGTCGTCTTTTGGACAACTGTCAAGTCAGCAGTCTTCCCCATGATTGTGTAGCCTACAGAACTAGACTGAGAGACCATTTAAAGGCTTTTGCAGGTGTTTTGAGTTAATTAGCTGATTAGAGTGTGGCACCAGGTGTCTTCAATATTGAACCTTTTCACAATATTCTAATTTTCCGAGATACTGAATTTGGGATTTTCATTAGTTGTCAGTTATAATCATCAAAATTAAAAGAAATAAACATTTGAAATACATCAGTCTGTGTGTAATGAATGAATCTAATATACAAGTTTCATTTTTTGAATGGAATTACTGAAATAAATCAATTTTGTCATGATATTCTAATTTTATGACCAGCACCTGTATACCTAAGGTCAGGCCTCTAATTCTAATACTATGTAACTGTATCCAGATATAGATATGACACCTACCTACCATTTTAGTTTTAGTTTCCAAAATAATTTCCCTATTCCTCAGGTTTAGCCAGGTTTCTTTTACTGCTATAATATTTTAATTTTGTAAAGCTACATTTAACTCCAAATTATTTGTTTTACTTTGATATTTCTAGCGTTAAGTCAAATACAGTATTTTAATGGTTTACTATTTAATTTCAGGTTATTAACAGTGAGATGAGCCTTTCAAAGTTATCTTTTATTTTTATTAATACTAATGTCCATTTCTTTATAAGGACATGGTCTTCACTGTACTGCCTGCTCCCCAAAGAAAGTCCCCAGTTTAGAGGTTGTTATGTTAAATGTTTTGTTAACTGAAATTCCCTCTATACAATCCTAATTAATCACAGAATAAATAAATCATTATCAGCTTTACTACTTTATGAAATGTTTTGTCACTGATACGCTTCATGTTGCTTTACATGCAGTAACTTTTTTGCTTATCTTTAAAAAATGAATTTGTGTACGTGAAGGTATTTCAAACAAGATTTATTATTTTGCTGCGGATATCACTTCATTAAGAAAGGTAGGAGGGGGTGTTAATTGCTTCACTGATAGTAAAGTAACAATATATATATTTTTTAAAACTGTAATGCATGCTAATGAATACGCTGACTTAAGAATGTGCTAACCAGCTTTGTTTTCTTCACTTCCTTTAATTATGCAGATTGTATTGGCAGAATGTTTACTCTACATATTAAAGTGGCGCTTGTCTCAAATCAAACAAACTATCATTAATCCATTTTCTGAACTCACTTTGCATAATTAATAATGTTAAGGAGCTGAGGAATCAGAAGCATGGCAAGAACTGCTTTGAAGAGGAAACCAGTTCTTTTCAGGGTATACTTACATGCATGCCCACATGTGTAATTTATCGGATCAGCAATCAATCCAAGTTCAGTGTGCTTTGAGGTAGTAATGGTAATCACTATGACTAGATTCAGCTATATTCAGCATAACACATTCTCTTGTCCACTAGGCCATAGTTCTTGTTGGGTTTGACATTAAATAAAATCAAATTAAAGAAACACATTTTATTATTGGCCTGGGTTTCCCTCTTATTGGCTACTATTGTTGCCTCAAGGATCCAGCTTCCTAGGTTCAAATCATGTCTCACTGTTTGGGTGAAGGTGCATGATTTCCCTTTGTCTGCCTGTGTTTTCCTCCAAAATGCCTATAATGATTTGCTAAGTTCATTGTCTACTCTAAATTCTCCTTGTTTGTGTGGGCACTGAGATGGGCTGGCACCCCACCCAGGGTTGGTTTCTCACATGACCTTAATTCTGATGCAGCAAGGCCTAAACCCAGTGTGGCCCTAAATTAGATTAAATAGATTTTATCTTATTTTTACCAGGCCTACTTGTTCTTAGAATTTTCCAGCATTGCTTGGGTTGGCTTTAAGGCTTAAATGTGTAAGAGGTTTGCAGTACCTTCTACTGACTCCCTTCACTATTAATGAAAACCTATTCATTTCTATACCTGTCTATAAATTTCTGACAGCACCCTGATCTCTCAATGTGATCTGTTTTTACCTTTTCGCCTCTTCTAGTTACAACTGTTTCTAATATATATCCCTTGATGCACATTGGACAAGTTCTCAGTGATGAAACCTGGTAACAATGGGTGTTTTGGGTCATCATACACCCTGACCTAGGCTGCCAGGCCAAGGATAATCAATCCATGGCCTGTGTTCAAGAAGTTTTGTATGTTATAGATTACCCCTCTTGATCCAAAGCCATCCAGAAGTCTTTTCTGCAGTCTCTGATAATTTTGTATTGCTTCATGTGCAGGCCTGTGATGCCAAGGTACTTGAGGGTACAGTATAAGGATTGGCCAGAAAAACATCTACAGTACAGCATACCTCAATTGGCCTACATTGAGCATGCCAACGGTTTCTTCTGCATTTACTGACAAGATCTTTAAACTTTGCCCTTTTCCTTTTGTTTGCCTCCTCCTCCAGGGAACAGTCAGTTCCAGCATGACCACTTGCCTTGTTTTTACAGACAGACAGACAGACAGACAGACAGACAGACAGACAGACAGATAGATAGACAGATAGATAGATAGATAGATAGATAGATAGATAGATAGATAGATAGATAGATAGATAGATAGATAGATAGATAGATAGATAGATAGATAGATAGATAGATAGATAGATACTTTATTAATCCTAAGGGGAAATTCACATACACCAGCAGCAGCATACTGATAAAGAACAACATTAAATTAAAGAGTGATAACAATGAAGGTATAACAGACAGACAATAACTTTGTATAATGTTAACGTTTACCCAGGTGGAATTGAAGATTCGCATAGTGTGGGGGAGGAACGATCTCTTCAGTCTGTCAGTGGAGCAGGACAGTGACAGCAGTCTGTCACTGAAGCTGCTCTTCTGTCTGAAGATGATACTGTTCAGTGGATGCAGTGGATTCTCCATGATTGACAGGAGCCTGCTCAGTGCCCGTCGCTCTGCCACAGATGTCAAACTGTCCAGCTCCGTGCCTACAATTGAGTCTGCCTTCCTCACCAGTTTTTCCAGGCATGAGGCATCCCTCTTCTTTATGCTGCCTCCACAGCACACCACCACATAGAAGAGGGCACGCGCCACAACCGTCTGATAGAACATCTGCAGCATCTTATTGTAGATGTTGAAGGATGCCAGTCTTCTAAGGAAGTATAGTCGGCTCTGACCTTTCTTACACAGAGCATCAGTATTGGCAGTCCAGTCCAATTTATCATCCAGCTGCACTCCCAGGTATTTATAGGTCTGCACCCTCTGCACACAGTCACCTCTGATGATCACGGGATCCATGAGGGGCCTGGGCCTCCTAAAATCCACCACCAGCTCCTTGGTTTTGTTGGTGTTTAGTTGTAGGTGGTTTGAATCGCACCATTGATTAGTTTCCTATATTCCTCCTCCTGCCCATTGCTGATGCAGCCCACTAGAGCAGTGTCGACAGCAAACTTTTACACGTGGCAGGACTCTGAGTTGTATTGAAAGTCTGATGTATATACGCAGAACAAAACCGGAGAAAGTACAGTCCCCTGCGGCGCTCCTGTGTTGCTGACCACAATGTCAGACCTGCAGTTCCTGAGACGCACATGCTGAGGTCTGTCTGTAAGATAGTCCACGATCCATGCCACCAGGTATGAATCTACTCCCATCTCTTTCAGCTTGTCCCTAAGGAGCAGAGGTTGGATGGTGTTGAAGGCACTAGGGAAGTCCAGAAACATAATTCTTACAGCACAATTGCCTCTTTCCAAGTGGGAGAAGGATCAGTGTAGCATATAAATGATGGCATCCTCCACTCCCACCTTCTCCTGGTATGAGAACTGCAGAGAGTAAGAATTAAAATCAGAGAACACTAATTAACATAGAATAAAAGTAAGATCCGATGGCTAGGGAGGACATTAAAAACAAAAAAAAACTCCCACCTTCTCCTGGTATGCGATCTGCAGAGTGTGTGGCGGACCTATGGCCTCAGGTGGTGAAGCAGCAGCCGCTCCATGATCTTCATCACATGTGACGTCAGAGCAACAGGCTGGAAGTCGTTCAGCTCACTAGGACGTGATACCTTTGGGACTGGGGTGATGCAAGATGTTTTCCAAAGCCTCGGGACTCTCCCCTGTTCCAGGCTCAGGTTGAAGATGCTCTGTAGAGGACTTCCCAGCTCCAAAGCACAGGCCTTCAGCAGTCGTGGTGATACGCCATCTGGACCCACTGCTTTGCTGGCACAAAGTCTCCTCAGCTCTCTGCTTACCTGGGCTGCTGTAATTGTGGGTTGGGGGAAACTCTCTCCTATGCTGGTATCAGTAGAAGGATGGGTGGAGGGTGCGGTACTCCGAGGTGAGAGTGGGTTAGGGTGGTCAAACCTGTTGAAGAAGACAATGTCTGGTCTGAGGATGTTTACTGTTTTGCAAATGGGAGCCTAAGCTGCACCCAAGTCGACCAGTAGCTTCCAGTCTTGAGCTGTAGTGAGTATTCTGCCTGGTTTTCTTGTCTGTGGTTGAAACATCTCTCCTCTCTATATAAACCTGACAACCTGTTTTCTTAGATGGATCTGTTTCCTGTTTAAAATGGCATCTGCAATTGCGTTGAGGACCTGGTTGTGTTGCCAACAGTACTGTCCTTCTCACAGTTCCTTCAGGCAGCAGCTTAGGATATACTACAGGGATCCTCTTTTCTGGCATAAATGATAAGCTGGTGTGTTTGACATGCCCCAGTAGTAGAGCTGGGCAGGATGCCATAGACTGGCTGGACTAGGAATTGTATTTGCTGTGGTTTGTCTCTTCAAAGCTCGATCCCCTTCTGTCAAATACCTGTTTCCATTTAGGCCATATGCCCAGCTACTTAATCCAGGCACTTCTGCTGGTACATACCTCTTCTGTTTCAACTCATACCTCTTGCTGGATCATGTGGTGATGCTCCTTACAAAGCCTCAACTGCCATTCTGCTACCATTCCCACAAGCGAACTACTGTATGTTTCAGTCTCGCTTTAACATGGTCAGCTGCTTCCTGGGCCTTCCACTTACTCCCAATTTGTACTTCTATCCCAGCCCTTGATACTTTGTTGTCAGTGGAGTCACTTCAGAGCAGCACTTCTCTGTCAGAATTCTGAATGGAAGCTGCAATTTGTTTATTACCACTTAATTTTTACCTGCTGTCAAGTGCGGTAAGACACCCTGTTTCAATACAAAACTTTGCTAAATCAGGTTAATCGCACAAACATATTAACAATATAGTCATTTATTATTTCAAAGAAAGTAAGGACTTTAATTAAAGATTGGAATTTCCTAATTAATTTAACAAACTAAAGATTAAAGCAACACAAAAATGAGAAGTCCACATTAATAAAGTGACACTGAATTGGATTAACCAGGTTTAATGTTATTTATTTTTCATGGCTTCAATGTCCTAATTTTTTTCAATTTTGTGAACAAAACATATTTAAAATAATAAAAACAGTACAATACTTAATATAATAAGGTTTATACAAGAAAAAGGAAAAAACGAAATAACAAAGAAATTCAGAAAATGGTGTAATGCAAACAAAATGTTGTAATGCTCTGCAAGAATATTGATTATATTCTAGGCCCCGTCCTTCCTGGTTACAAGCCAAGTTGATGCTAAGTAATGTATAAAAGAAAATAGAATAGAAAAAAAGCCATAGTGTGTGCTTGGTGTGTGGGTGTGTGTGTGCTTGGTGTGTGGGTGTGTGTGTGTGTGTGCACCCTGCGGTGGGCTGGTGCCCCGCCCGGGGTTTGTTTCCTGCCTTGCACCCTATGATGGTGATGGATTGTACTTTTTTACTTTGTTAAATTAATCAGTCCACTTGCCCCATTGTTTGCCAATATAAAGCAACCATTTCCTACAAATTGTATTCAAAACACATGCAGATTAAATTGTACTGTACTAATTCGGGTATTCAGGTTGTGATTACTTCACAATGTTGTACAGTATGTGATCCAGCTTAAAAAGGAGTAAGAGTTATACTGGGGATGTGCTTTACTTTTTGGAATCTGTAATGACATACCCACAAGATATTTTTTAAAACTTATTGTAATTTCTGAAAGCATTTCATAACTATTAAATTGTACTTCTCATTCATGTAAAGCAATAATCTAGAGCATAAAAGAGTGAAAAGAAAGCATCTAAAACAGAAATAGAATGCACCATTTCTGGGTCTTAATCTGGGATCAGATAGAAAAGTATTTTGAAGATGCTCCTAACTTGCTGTGAAATTTATTTCCCTAAAATCCTTTCAACAATCAGACATCTTGATTTTAAGTGCCAGTACTGCATTGCTGGCTATAAGACATGATATAACTTAAAAGATAGCCAATGATCATGTTGGCAATCAGTTTTACATTTTTAATATCCTAACTACCGGGTCACAGGGGTCTGCTGCTGCCAATCCCAGCCAACACAGGGTGCAAGGCAGAAAACAAACCCCAGGGAGGGTGTCAGCCCACCACAGGGCACACACACATACCCCCACACACCAAGCACAATCTAGGATCACCAATGCACCTAACCTGCATGTCTTTGGACTGTGGGAGGAAACCCACGCAGACACAGGGAGAACATGTAAACCTATCACCTGCTTAAAATAGCCATCCATATGTATCTTATGAATGTTTCTCAACTGAGAGGAGAATCCCCCCAGCAAGGAAACAGGCATTCAGATTGTCTTTCCCTCACTGCAGGATATCAAGCCGACAACGAGTGGACTGGTGCTACTTACGTCATATCTCTCTATATATAAAATCCAACATCTGTCTGTCTGTCTCTCTCTGTGCTTTTCACAAGAGAACTTCTTAACGGATTTAGATCAGGTTTTTTTGGTATCATTTACTTGAACATTCTGCTTGATTTTGTGACTTCTTTTATTGTGCTAAGTATCATAGTTCAGTTGTGGTACCGATTTATTTGCGTGAATTCAAGAGACACGCTTCAGACTGAGGGGATGGGGACGGGGCACTCCTCACTGATTTGCCAGGCTCGGGGCATACCTTACATGCGCTTAGATAGCGAACAAGAGAACTACTTAACGGATTTAGATCGGGTTTTTTTTCTATAATTTGCTTGAGCATTCCAGTTGATTTTGCAACTTCTCTCATTGCGCTAAGAATCATAATTAAAAGCAGAGGCTGCAGGCTGAGGAGAGGGGGACGCAGGACGTCAGGAGTGGGGAGCAGGTCAGGGCCCTCCTCACTGTCCTGTTTCACTGCTGCGCAGGCAGAGCCGCGGGGGACGGCTAGTCTGGCATAAAGCTAAAACTAGGCCAATGTGGCTACAAGTTTTTGTTTTACCCAGTTTCCTAATCAGTGAGTCCTTTTACCTTTAATTGATTTCATTGTTTTATTTGGTGGTCTTTTGTCTCTACTAATTCTGCATTCTGAAAAGTACAGCAATGTATTTTTTGCATTTTTAAGGCATTTAGAATTTTTTATTTTTGCTATAGCTTTAAATGCTTGACTTTTTTTTTTGATGTTTTCCTATTATCTTTTTCCATTTACTCCCTTAATTGTATCCTAATAATGATAATTCAGAACAAGCCAAACAGACACAAAGACAAACACTGCTGGGCTGCAGCTGTTCCAGTATCAGACCCACTGATGTGTTAGTAAATAGATTAAAGAACCAGAATAACTGGAAAGCAGAATGGAAATCATAATGATCATGAAAATCTTTAAAAAAACATTAAATTATCCCCATGAAAATGCAAATTTACCAAACTCAGTTTTGCAATTTCTACATTGATCCTTAAACGTAGAAAGTAGGAAATTACAGTTGCTCGATTAGGGTACGAGTTGGTTTGTACAATGACCTGCAGTGCACGGGGACTCCAGGACTAAGTTTGTGAACCACTAGGCTAAGCCAACCAAACTTTCAAATTAACTGAATTCAATTCTGTTTATTTTTGTATAGCACTCTTCATTGAGTGCTGGCTCAGAACGCTGTAACAAATTAATAAGTAAAATTAAATTACGACTTTATAAATGCTATTTACATAATGCATACATATACAGATACAGTGTAAGAACAAAACAAGAGATACCATGAAGGGTTGGGGCACCTAAGTGATCTCTGTATAACTGAAAGATCTTAAATACAAAAAAAACCCCACAAAAAATGCAAGGAGGTCTTCTATAGATGGGAGTCAAAATTAACTGTTTTAAGATGGCAGAGTAGTCAATTTTAATGCCTGGGAAGCACAATACAGTAGGTGGGTTCAGATGACCGGAAACCAAGAATGATATCATCAGTGTTTGGTCTTTTAATAATCCTTGCTGTAGAGCAGGGGTGCCCAATGCGTCGATCGCGATTGACCAGTAGATCACAAATTAGTGCAAGTAGATAGCGTTGCATTCAAAAAAATAATAATTTTTTAAATGTTAGTCTATCATATATCCTCCCTATGGCATTTGCCTCTTGATTGACATACAGGGCAGCCCGTCTGTGATCTCTTCTCTTCTAATACACTGGTCAGCCCGCACACGCAATCAAATGCGTGACCTACTGCAAAACTACGGCTGTGATCTAGTTAGCCTTCCAATTTATATCAACTAAAGAAAGGATTTAAAAAAATTGTTTGGGGAGGGTATGGGCTGGATGTGGAATTGGAAGAGGATTTTTTTTCTCACAATGTCACAATCGGATTGTGTTTGTCTGATCTGCCAATCTATAATTGCTATTTCAAAGAAGGAAAATGTGGAAAGGCACTTTCGAATTGTTCATAAAAACTATGAAACTGACATCCTTACGAAAAGCAATCTGAGAAAGAGAAAGGAGAGGGAACTAAAATCACAGTTAATCGGATAGCCGTCGGCTGAATTCAAAAGCTCCTTGAGTGCATTATTCGGCTCTACTTATTTATGCATATCAGCTTTTTCCCACATGAAGATTATTAAATCCAAATACTGTAGTGACCATAAATGTATTGAATTGTTATTGTGCTATAAAGGTTATTCAGTTATACAATGTACGACAACATACATTTTATGTATAAAGTATATTCAGTGTATATATAGCATTTTTAATGTAGGTAGATCATTTCAACCTGGTCATTTTAAAAGTAACTCGCAAGCCGAAAAAGTGTGGGCACCCTGCTGTAGAGGGAAGGAGAGAAGAGGTATTAATTGACAATGCCACCTCCTGGTTCAGAGTATAATTACAATCAACCATGCCCTGAAGTTGTCCCCTAATCGCATGAGTGTGGCAACAGATTTTTTTAAGCATACAGTAAAACAAAGTAGTGTCAAACTAAGCATCAAAAATGTTTAATTAATAATATCTGCCAATTTACATTAGGCTGACTAGATTTCTGGTGGATATTAATGGGATACTGCATCTACCAGTCACTGTCATCAGCAAGAATGTCATAACCTACCACTGCTGGTTATGGTGTTATAAGCTCAAAGTATAATGGTTTTGTCCTAATAAGGGTATTCTAAGCTTACTGTATAAGTGTGATTTGTGTCATATAATTAGTATTCTATATATAGTGTGATGCTCTAGCACAAACTGTTTTATACTGCAACACTTTGTACTGCATGTGTGTCTGTGGATATTGTGAGAATGCACTGGTGGCGGAGCTGTTATAATATATTGCTGGATGATATGGTATTAAAGTTATGTTTGCATTGCAAAACTGGAGTAGATTTTGTCAGTCATCAGTCAGTCATTTTCCAACCCGGTATATCCTAACACAGGGTCACAGGGGTATGCTGGAGGCAGTCCCAGCCAACACAGGCCGCAAGGCAGGAACAAATCCCTGGACAGGGCACCAGCCCACCACAGGACACACACACACACACACAACACACACTAGGATCAATTTAGGATTGCCAATGCACCTAACCTGCCTGTCTTTGGATTGTAGGAGGAAACCGGAACACCCGGTGGAAGAAAATGCAAACTCCATGCAGAGAGGACCCGGGAAGTGAACCCAGGTCTCCTTACTGTGAGACAGCACCACTGCGCCACCGTGCCGTCCCTTCTAGATTTTGTTTTTAAATATTTTACACTATGGATGCAATAGGAAGCATCTTTCACATGGGACAAAACTTAAAGCTGATCATATTTTAAAATGCAGATGGACCTGGTGTACCCATTTTGTTAAGGGCCCACTAAATTAAAATCCTACACTATTCCCGACAGAAATTTCACTGTATAAAATGGAAAAACCCACAATCTGCACAGGTGCAACAAATGTTTTAAAGGCATTCTGGCAAATGTGAATTGTGACAAGCTGACAGCAAATGTGAGGCTTTTTTTTGTAGCACATACTTACATTGCAGTTTGTTCCATGTTCTTAAGTTATGCCTGGACCCTGTAGGCTGCCCTTTGGTGGATATCGACACCTGCATGATAACGGATTGGCTATCTGGAAGTTTCAGTGTATGATTTGTGGGTTGAAAACAAAATCCTTGAAACCTGGGACAAAAGGGGTTTTTGTCAAAAAAATTAGGGATACTTAGAAATGACCTAAAACCTGGGACTGCCCTGGAAAATTTGGGACGTCTGATAAGCCTAATTAACATTAACATCACAAAAAATGAGTCACAGACTAATGCTAGCTCTGCAACTTCTCACTGCCTTGTATTTGTATTATTTGCATGTTGAGGAAAGTATTGGAAGGGTTAAAAAAAAAAAGTGCAAAATAAAAACATAAAAGAAACTAAGCCAAAATAAAAGGGTAGGTATTGTCAGAAAAAAAAGGCTGCTTTTGACTTCTCTAGAACTGTTAGAATAATTAAAGGGATTGAATTTTAAACTCCCTGCGTCCCAGTACTATTGTTATATATTAAGAGGGTTCATACTGTCCAATAAATAATAAAAATTGAGCCATGTATGATATAAATGAAAAAAATGAGAAATGCTAAAAGAGATACTGAGAAGAACTTTAAATGCTACATACTGTACCACACTGTGTGCAGCAACATTTTAAAAGATTGTGATAAATGATCAATGATCATTTACAGGGTTTTCCAGCAAAACAAGGAAGTAGTACTTAAATGTGATTAGACTAATAAAGCTTAAACATCAAATGTTATTACACTACTAAAGCAAAAACATTGCAAATTGAACAAGGAAAGAGTGATATTATTGCACAATTCTCACTTTTAAGCATTACTATAAAAACAAATGGCAAAATTTAAGTTTGAATATGATGAGCTTATAACTAATATATATATTTTTTATTTTATTGGTTGAACTAACCCCAGAGGGCCTCTTAATTGCCGCTGACATTATATCGTAATGCGGTCAGCACTTGTAAAAAAGTGGAAAGCAACATGCTTCATCTGGTTTCAAACCTTATATTTTGATCAAGTTAATTACATGCTACACATCTGCATTTTCTGATCCTGGCAGCCTGTGCATTGTAAGAAAGATGCAATATTTGAAGCCAGGCAGTAATATTAACTGTATAAGGGAAGAAAAGAAACTGTAAATAGAGTTATGTGGAGTGCAGAACGGGTCCTGTTTCAGGGTGTTGTGCCATAAGTGGCTAAGCAAGAAAATGTAATTTTGGAAATAGAAATCACAGATGTTAAAGAGAAAAAGAAACCATACACTCCATAAGGATACAGTTTGGGGAGGCATTCATGAATCTGCAATCAGCAGAAAATATGTATTTATAACAGAGGAAGAAAACAGTTGAGAGCGGGTGAGGTTAAACTTCTTAACTGAGACAAAGTAAAACATTACAGAACTGAAGTGTTAAATTTTGTGGTGAAGAAGATGATAGCAAGCCACAGCTACCAGAAGAGAACAGCAGCTGAAGAAGAGGCTCTGTCTTGGGCAGAGACAATAAAAGGAATGAAAAAACATAGTAAGGCTACAAACCCTGCAGAGTAAGGCAATTGCATTCAACTTCCAGTGCTGACAATTCCTTCATAGGTAGTATTATACAAAATTAATTCTTAACATCTTAGGAACCATGGCTAAAGACATAAAGTAGGTGATGGCAAAATGTGACGAATATATCCCGGTACAATGATGCTAAGTCACAAACACAAACATCAAAAAGAATGAGGCCATTTAAAAACTTAAATAAAGTAAAAGGATTGCACATCTAAGCAGTTTGGTAAGGCCAGAGGGAAATGACTTTCAGATGGGCTCAAAGAGGTTTTGCCAAACCATTTCCAGACTCGGGAACAGTAGATGCAACATCTCCCAGGCTGTTCTTGATCATTAAAAGATGGAGGAGGCATTTTGTGGGACTTTTCAATCATGTGAATACACATTCTTTAGAGGAAAGAATGCAGAAGCATAGTTTGGAACTGGGCCTCTTTTGATTGCTTTTTGAATGCTTTGATTAAAACTCCCATAATGGCAAAGATGCTTGGATATAAGAGATGCATTCAGAAATACCGAAAACTGTGAATATTACGGCAGTATATTGGTTAAAATGTCTCTTCAATATTGTGAGGAAAGCAGTAAGACTTTTCGAAAACTAATATACTGTGGTGGTGATACCATTTTTTTCAAAAGAGATGCAAGAGCAAATTTTGCAGTTAGCAAAGTGTCATCATTTTGAGGAGTTACCTGGGAAAAGCATATGTCGGTGCACTGTAACAGAGACAGTGGCCATGGCTGAACTGTAAATTTAAGTAGAACAATGCATATTTTAAATTGACCCTGGAAACGGTGATCAACATTTTGTCCTTGCACATAAATTTGTTGGGGTATGTGAGTTTACCAATGTTGTGTGCTTTATATGCTTGGAAAAAGCTTAAGACTTTGTGGTATCTTAAATAGTGTTTAGAAGAGAATGATGTTCCAGGACTGCAGCTGTATGTCAATCCATTCCCAGTAGTTACAGAGGGAGGGACATATATGACAATTTGGAGTTGATTATATAGGTGTGGACCTCAGCCAAGGATATGTCTTCTCTTCTCTCCTCTCATCTCCTGTTTGGGAGCATTGAATTTGGAAACCTAAAAGTTGTAATCTCAGATCACAAGTTATACCTAGAATGCACTGGAGTCGTTCAAATCAAGGGTGTAATGTATTTGGGATGAAAATTTACAATGGATGATTTGCAAGTCTAAAGTCATGTAGTGATACACAGTATAGTTTCAGTTTAGATTTCCAAATATTTTTGAAGGCGGCATTCACCCTACATTTTGTCTGTTTATCTGAGTGGTTGTGAATAGTGTCTTTTTACTTTAAAGATCCACGACCATCTCTTTAGTTTTCTTCACCTTTATCTTGACAAACGTTAACTAGAATGTTCTGAGTGGCTATTCTGTGTGCTTTTCAGTATAATCAAGTCTTCTTGTGCTCATCACTTCCAGTATGTTCACCATAGAAATGATAAGATCATATGATATTTAATTTGGTTAAACTTATTTTTCACTCTAGTACTCATACAAGTTCCTATGTGTAATGATAATTAAAGTTCCTATTTAATGATAAGATGTTTGTCAAAGACTTTTAATCTGTCTAGATATGCTGGATAAGTATCTAGCAGTTTCCAAAACACGGGTTGTTAGTTGGGCTAACTATGCTCTTTATCCTGATTAATGAAAACTGATATATTTTACAGCTATGTTATGCAAATTATCCTAACCTTCACAAGCTTGTCAGTCTTGTCATAGTGAACTAAGGTGTTCATATTGCAGGCTCTATTAGTTCTGATGTCCGAGAATGACTACGGTGGTGATCTCAGCTGTTATGTAAAGGAAAATTCCCTAACACTAACTTACTAGAGTGCCTGACAGAGTTTAAGTGCTTGTCAATTAATTTGTTATAACATTTCTATCACATTTGAAAACATTCAAGCAGTAACACATTTTTATACTTACTGTATAAAAGTATATTTATATAAGATGCGAATGATCTATTATTTGTGTTAAGTATTGATTACTGAGTAGAACACATAACCTTATGAGGCATCTTTTAGTACAATTAAATCTCACTTGCTTTATGTGATACAGAAAAACACTGTTTCTACTTTTAGAAATAGTTTTTAATTAATTCAGTTCTAACAATTTCTCATTCACCAGGTGCAGCTAAATAGATGCTACAGTACGTAAATGAGACCAGCCTGTTAACATCCCAATGGCAAATGCACTTCATCAGACAAGGGGCTGGTGCACAAAATATCAGTAAGGAGTAGGCTTGTCTTGACACCTGGGTGTATGTGGAACACGTGGGTGGACCTGGACCAGCAGCTGAAATTTCTATGTGCCACAATTTACCAGTAACCAGATACTGTCCTGTACTCCACCTCTGCCAGGGCATTGGTCATGATGGAGCTCACCATCCCATGGGAGGGAAAGTATGGAGACAACCTTTGAGAGGAAGAAGAAGAAGTACAGTGAATTGTCTGTGGCATGAACAGAATTAAGATGGAAGGCATCTCTCTACACTGTAGAAGTTGGCTGCAAAAGTTTTGTTGGAAAATCCATAAATAATTTCTGAAGATATTCAGAATTACTTTGTCCAGGCAGAACAATACACGAGGAAGCTGAGGCTGGCTGAGGAAGCAGAATAAGGAAGTCTCTGGCTGTGGATCAGATACAAGGTGGGATAAAAAGGATCTTATGTTCAGTTGCAAGGAGCCGCAGGAATATGTCCCTAAAGCTGTCCCACCATGTGGAGATGTTCCAGGTTTAAAGGTGTGAAACATCTACTAAGGGTTGCTTCGAGGTGATGACTCTGCAGTTGACTCAATGGCACCGACGGAGGTGTGACAGGCAGCAATGACCAACAAGTTGAGAATACTTGTGCTTCCTTTCAAATGTGCTCTTGTTGTCAATAAACAAAATCTGAAGCAGATTTCATTACCCAAATGCCTCTTTGTTGCTCCAAAGGAATCCTGGTTTTGATTAGCATCCTCAGGTAGAAAGTGTTCTCATAGTATAAATGTATTGGTGGAAGTCATTTAAACATAATCCAGAAAGAGTGTGCTAAAACCATAGGTTTTACAATAGATTCCATGTGGAACATGAGATTTATGTACTTTTTCACATTTAAATACAATCTTTTTGTGTCAGTAACAGACAATTCCTTACTTATGTTGGTAGCCTTTGCCTACTGTAAATTAAAATAATTTGTATTATTACAATCTTTAAAAAGTTCTACTAAGTCTAAGGCAGTACTTTTTCACTTCTGATTATTACAAAACATTGTAATAACTGATTTTCATTTCTAACTATTTCCAGAACAGGCCCTTGCTGACCTGCAGCTAAAACATTTAATAGTTATATGTAATATTTTCTTTGCAGAATTTGTAATGTGAATTGAATTACAAATACTGTATAATACCATTAAAATGAACAAAAAAATATTTTTGATTGATTGTTTTTTGTTAAGGAATATCATCAAGCTATCAAATTACTTCACAACGGTAATATCCCTGTAAAATGTAAAAGGAAGAACAAATGATGTGGAATAGAAGTCTATATGTATGTATAGAAGGCAAACAGAACGTTAGGTTATATAGCACGATGTGTAGAGTACAAGTCCAAGCTTTACAATGCACTGGTGAGGCCTCATCTGGAGTACTGTGTGCAGTTTTTGTCTCCAGGCTGAAAAAAGACATAGCGCTGGAAAACATTTAATAGTTATATGTAATATTTTCTTGCATAAATTGTAATATGAATTGAATTACAAATAGTGTATAACACCATTTAAATAAACAAAAAATATATTTTTGATTAAAAGAAAGTTGTTTTTTGTTATGGGATATCATGAAACTATCAAATTATTTAACTATGGTGATATTCCTGTATCGGCTAAGAGAATTATAAAAGTGTTTTTTAATGACAATTCCTGTGCAACATCTCACATATGTCTATTTAAGAAACTGAGTAAGACTGCTACTAATAGCAAACTTATTGGCATGAAAGAAGACAAAGGTACTCAAGCAGTAGACAGAGAGTGAGTGTTCTTCTTTGGATACTTTAGCAGTGACATGGTTCTTTGTCTCACTTTTAGCTTCTCAAGTATTCATTCCACTGATTTTACTTTACATGCTTTGCTGAAAGCTGTCTTGGTCAAAATGAATATGCCTGTGGCTACACATTTTATTGCAGGCATAGCACCATTCACTCTAGTAATGAATATTTCTCTCCCATTCTCTTGCTGATGCAGAAAATGATCATTCAGGTTTTAAGAAAACACTGTAACAAAATCTATCTAAAAATAATTATTCACTAATATATCAAGTTTTGTAACTGCAGCTGAAGAAGATTACAGACAGCTCAAGTCTAATCTGAGTCAAGAATCTATTATATAAAATGCAACCTCACATAATCTGACAGGAAGGTTTAAAATATTGAAAATCAGATTTGACCATTGCTTCATTACATGAAATTATTTCTGATCACTACTTAATAACATTTGGCTTTTTCCAGTCCTCGCCAAAATAATCAAAAAATAAAGCAACAAAAGTCAGTCATCTAGTTTTCAGCTCTATAACGAAATCTGTGCATATTGTGAGAAACTCAGACTTAATTGTGGAGAATAATATAGATATACTAGCATAAAATAATGATGTGTCTCTAACAGAAGCCTTAGATACAAAGTCACTCACTTCAGTGTAATGAGAAAAGTAAAAGTCTTAAATTAGAATACCATAGCCAAAAGGGTGGATGGAGAGCAACAGAGTTATAAGTCTTCTAAACAGCATGGACAGATGGAGTTAAAAAGTGCAAAACATCTCTCCTTCTGGCCATTTCATAATTCACCAAACCTGTGTGTGCTCTTTGAAAGAGCCAATTCCTCTGCAAGGCTTTATATCTCCTCGGCACCAAGGGGCCACAAATAAAGCAGGCCATCAGAAAAAGCACAGGAGTAGCAGAGAGCGCCTTACAATGCCTATGGTTGAGGAGAATTGAGCTACTCGAACACAGGCGGGGTCTGTTCAACCTCTTCTGGGTCATCCAGGTGAGAATGCTCAATGTTAAAAGACCCAGAACACCCAATGACCCTGGGCTACATCTGAGATAATGTGTCTGTGTGCATCGCATGATGAATGTAAGAAGTTGCTAGATGGACAGAAAATCTAAACTGCAATGCAAAATCCATACCGTACTGTACAATAGCAGCAAACAATGTCATTTACTTAATTATTGAATTTATACTATAAGATAGACAATTTCAAAGTCATTTTGCACACCTAGCATTGCATTGTCAAAACTCATGTCTCACAGCACAAACCATCTTAGTAATTTTAACTTTACAGCAAAACAAGAAATAATAACTTTAATTTCAAAAATAAATTTGACTGCCTGTCCCTTGGACTAAATTCCAACAAAACTAGTAAAAAGCTTAATAAATATGGACGTGTTTCAATTATATTATTTCCTTCTAAAGCAGTTGTTTCCATGAAATTAAAGTACTGGTTTCTGTGCACCTTCAGTCTCCCCTTACTCATTACAACTTACTTAAGAAGCATAAATCTGGCATTCATAATGATCATAGTACAGAAATGCCATTGACTTGCATAATAAAAGAAACCCTACAGTTATTATGTTTTTAGATTTTGACTCTTTGATACTTCATCAATTTCCAGAGTAGACATTTATTCTGCTACACTGGCCCTGAAAATTCTGTTGGACAGTTAGGCACTGTCTTTTCTTGCGTGGGTTACTTCATACTTATCAAATCAATTTTAGTATGTTCTAAATTGTGATGACAGTACTCTGATACTACATTAGGGCTTAGTACCCAAACCATTACTCTTCTGAGTTGACTTGATGCCTCTGGCAGTCAGGAACATATAAATATTTCCTACGGTTTGTATATTTTTTTTATTTTGGAAAATTTGTATTTTTATTATTTTGTATACTTGTTTCACATGGGTGCTGCCATTTTCTTACATCAGTTGCAATACATTGTTGGACAAGTAACATATAGCACGAACATCACAATGTTGTGCATTAAGCAATGTAAAAGAGATGGCTACACAAAAAAAATAGCACCCAAGCTCTCAACTATTAAAGGAAAAACCCTGCAAAATATGTTCCAGAAATTTTACACATTACTAAAATTAGGAAATAAAATGACATAACTTGTGGAAAGAGTACTCAGGTAGAAGTATTATTTCGTAGGCAAAAACGTACTTATGTAAAAGGAAGAATATATGATGTGGAATAGAAGTCTATATGTGTGAATAGAAGGCAAACAGAATGTTAGGTTATATAGCACGATGTATAGAGTACAAGTCCAAGCTTTACAATGCACTGGTGAGGCCTCATCTGGAGTACTGTGCGTAGTTTTTGTCTCCAGACTACAAAAAGGACATAGCAGCACAAGAAAAAGCTCAACAGAGAAGAGTGACTAGGCTAATACCAGGGCTACAGGGAATGAATTATAAAGAATGATTAAGCTGAGCCTTTTCATTTTAAACAAAAGAAGATTAAAAGGAGACGCACTTGAAGAGCTTAAAATTATAATAACAATGTGCTTATTTTAAAATTGTGCTCTGAGGGCCCACTGCCTTGGCAACATCTGTCACGAACCACAGTTGAAAAGAGTGCCCATTCTCTCTCCCACCCCTATTCAATCATACAGAGACAGTTCAGACATTCACTTCTAACTTTAATTACGGTGTTTGAATTATAACTATTAGCATGGAATTCAAGGGAAATATGAGCATAAGCATAGGAATAGTAAAACAAAAAGAGAAAGGTTCAGCTTATAACTCATTTGTTTCAAAATACTGTGCAGCAGATGCTGGGCAGAGCAGATGCACAGTATTATTTGAGCTCAAATCAAGGACTGTTTATGCCCATTAAATTTGTCATTAGTATTTGTTAAAGTTGGAAACAAAGGCAAAGGGCCTTTTTATTTGTATTTTTGAAAAGGAAATGCCAGAAATCGGTGCATAACACAAATCATTATAATCCAGTATCTAATTTTGCTGTTTTGTCTAATCAAGAGACAATGGAGCAACCACGGACAGAACAGACATTATCGTTGGTGTAAGAGCCAAAATTAGAAAAATTGTTTTTATTATTTATTATAAATAATTATGTTTAATGATCTTTTGTGATTTCCTAATTGAATATTGAATTTGAAAGTAAGTTTATATTTTACTAGCAAAATACCCACGCTTCGCAGCGGCAAAGTACTGCCTTAAAATTTTTAAGAAGAAAATTAAACCTTTTTAAACTGAGCGAAAATATACCAATAATTATTTGTTAAGGATCTCTTTGTATACCACATTGTTAGTTCGGCCCTCCGGTTGTAATATGACCAAGCTGTGCATGCAACATACAGTTGGCCATGTGAAAAGTAATCTTGTCTCAAATCTCACAGCTTGGATTGCTGCTGTCATAATCGGTTTCAGTTTCATGGTTTGTTTCAATTACGACAGTATTTGCAGGACTTGTGTTGAAGTGACATTCGGCATCTGTCAAGCATTGTAAGCATACAACCGGTTTCATCGATAACTTCGCATCTAGCGAATCTACAATTCAGCGGCAGCCATCAACTCACATGCAGAACCATAGGTGAAGGGCTTAAGCATTTCGCTCTTATAGTGCTCCTGTGTAGTATAATTATCTCCTGTACCGTCATCAGTCCACACATTGAACCTGTCCCAGTCATTCAATACATAAGACACAATGTTTCTCCGGATATCAAGAGTGAGCCTGATATGGCCGTGCAATATGTAACAAAGAGAATGGAAAAGGCAGGTGCCATCTCCGGGCATGGAAACCACTCGGTAAGTGACAGTTCTTTGATTGATGGTGATCACCTCGATAGACATGTTAATGGGGGTACGGTTGGAATGATAAAGGAAATGGGTACCTGAACAATGTAAAGTAAGTCTAAAATACCTACACAATAACTATAATCGTAATAAACGAACAATAAAACAGCGGAGAAGCCGTGGATTAAATAAAACGTCTGTAATTATCAGCAGGGAGGCGTGAATCCCGTGGCGAAGCAAGGAAGGGAATGTAGAGACCGGAGCGACAGATGGCCTTATATAGGCAGGCAGCCAACAACGTGGGATGGGGTCCCCCATCCCAACGCCGCCTCACACGGTGACCGAGCTGCAAGCTATGGACGTAAACATGTACATAAGTGGGATTCAGTTAGCGTTGGGAACCCGTGTACCAAATTTCTTGAAGATGGGCCCATAAGTAACAGAGACTGTTGGAAAGTTCAATATGGCGGCCAACAGTGGTGTCATACCACCGAAATAAGTACATACACCAGTTTCGGTTAGCGCAGGGAAGCCGCCTACTAAAATTTGTGAAGATGGGGTCATAAATAAGAAAGTTCAACATGGCGAACATTGTTGACCGTTATGACCGTTACGCATAGAATTTCGAAATGAAACATGCTTTGACCGTTACGCGTAGAATTTCGAAATGAAACCTGCTTAACTTTTGTAAGTTAGCTGTAAGGAATTAACCTGCTAAATTTTAACCTTCTACCTACACGGGAAGTTGGAGAATTGGTGACATTGGAAAGTTCAATATGGCGGCCAACAGTGGCATCATACCACCGAAATAAGTACGTACATCGGTTTTGGTTAGCGCAGGGAAGCCGCCTACCAAAATTCGTGAAGATGGGGCCATAAATAAGAAAGTTCAACATGGCAGACGTTGTCGACTGTTATGACCGTTACGTGTAGAATTTCAAAATGAAACCTGCTTAACTTGTGTAAGTAATCTGTAAGGAATAAGCCTGCCAAATTTCAGCCTTCTACCTACACGGGAAGTTGGAGAATTAGTGATGAGTCAGTCAGTCAGTGAGGGCTTTGCTTTTTATTAGTATAGACTAGCAAAATACCCGTGCTGCGCAGTGGAGAAGTAATGTGTTAAAGAAGTTATAAAAAAGAAAAGGAAACATTTTAAAAATAACGCAACATGATTGGCATTGTAATTGTTTTGTCACTGTTATGAGTGTTGCTGTCATCAAGGATTTGATTATCATTATTTCTTTCAATCAGGTTCGTATTTGGAGGATGTGTTGTGTTCAAGTCATATTCCATGTTTGTCAACCGTTGTAAAGATAACAGGTTTCATTCATCGAAGTGTTCACTACCCAAATCGGTACTCGTGAATCTAAGATGTTTAACAGGCATTCCTGGTATTAAGTTGTGGATTTGCTTGTGAATATTTAGCAGCAGCGTGGCTATGAACTTAATTTAACCTTTCCCAGTCCTGCAAAGTCAGTTCACGTGAGTCCCTTGGAGTACATGCATTGAAGCTTCTCAGCTGTGCTTGTGCTATCTTGTGTGATCTCGCGATGTCCACGGCTTTATTTAATGTTAGCTCAGACCTGGCACTTAAAAGTTTCTCTCGCACTTTTGCTGAGTTTGCGCCAAATACTATTCTATCCCTGACCATCTCATTTTCGTTTGCATAAGCACAGTCCTTCACCAGCAATTTTAACTCCGATACAAAGTACTGAAAAGTCTCGTTTATGCCCTGCGTACTCTCATTAAACTTGTATTTCGCGAATATCGTATTTGTCTTAGGCATGACAAACGCCAGCGGCAGCGTGTCTATGAATCTAATTTAAAGTTAAGCTTTACACCCTGCTTTCCTATTTGTTTGCATAAGCACAGTCCTTCACCAGCAATTTTAACTCCGTTACAGCAATTGTAACTATGTTACAAAGTGATCAAAAGTCTCGCTTATACCCTGCATCTTCTCATTAAACTTGTATCTCGTGAATATCATATTCGTCGTAGGCATTAAAACGGCAGCGGCAGCCTGTCTATGAACTTAATTTAAACTTTAGGTTTATACCATGCTTTGTTTCCGCAGTAGCTGCACTTATGAATATGGTTGTATACGTCACTCGCTTCATATTCTTTTGCTGCCTTCTCAATTGTGTAATGTGTTTTTTGAACAGGTTTCATTCATCGAAGTGATCACTACCCAAATCAGTACTCGTGAATCTAAGATGTTTAACAGGCATTCCCAGTATTAAGTTGTGGATTTGCCTGCGAATTTAAAATTAAGCTTTACACCTTGCTTTCCTATTGATATTTGTACAAAGGCTTGTTCAGCGTCAGACGGTTTCCGCAGTAGCTGCACTTATGAATATGCTAAGCACAGTCCTTCATCCGCGAATATTTACCTTATATGGGCAGGCACTCAATTACATGGGAGGCATTATGATGCGGGACGCAACTCAGCTTCACACGGCGACCGAGCTGCAGGCTATGGCCGTATATATGGACGGAAGTAGGTTCCATTTATGACTGTTACGCGTAGAATTTTGAAATGAAACCTGCCTAACTTTTGTAACTAAGCTGTAAGGAATGAGCCTGCCAAATTTCAGCCTTCCACCTACACGGGAAGTTGGAAAATTAGTGATGAGTCAGTCAGTGAGTGAGTGAGTGAGTCAGTCAGTCAGTGAGGGCTTTGCCTTTTATTAGTATAGATTAAGCAAGCACAGTAATTGTCATATGAAAAGAAATCTAATCTAAATGTAAAAGTTGTGACAGTTTTGTATACAATTTATATTGTTATCATTGTCATTGATTCATTGGCTACTTGGTAATGCAAAAACATAAACTCTGCTAAATGGCCAGAACTAAAATCTTTATAGAGAATGATGTCATGTATGTACTGTCAGAAAACCAGACCACCCTGACATACTGGCAAAAACTCGGCCTAAAAACCGAATCGGGCCAGATATGGTCTGGAGACTGTCAGACACTAAATTAAAGAAATTGGCTTGTAAAATGTAATTGACGGTTTAGTGCAACTGCAGATTACATAATGGACTGAACGCAAGTTATGACAATGGCACAATTACGGTCAATTTTCTGCACAGGAATCTCAACTTTTGAATCTTGGAGGTTTTTGAAGTTCCTCTTTTAAGACCTGGACTGAGCAATTTTGTAACTTCTTGTGGTAAACAGCTTAAAAATTTTCAGTTTCCTATGTGGGATTGGAAGAAAACTGAATTTCTTCATTACTCAGATATTTTGCTTTGAATTATTATTAGATTTTAAAACTTAGTAGTGCTGTTTGAATAAAATTAAGTGTGAAGCTTTAGATACATGTAATCAGAAGTTAATATTAACTATGCAAACTATGCAAAAAACTATGTTTAATGGGTTGTTAGCTATAAAAATGAAACTGTTTATTTGGAATGTTATCTTTTAGAGGAAGGGGAAATCCAGGGTTAGACAAAATCGAAGTAACAAACAGAAGGATCCAAATAAATTTTTGCAGTTTTTCTTATAAAAACGAAACGATATTTGTAAAATGTACATATCACCTTGAAGTTAGACAGGAGTGTATGAATCTATCTCATCACTGCTAAACTGTTGCAAGAATATCATTTTTCTATTACTTTCATTTTGTAATATAGTCTTTTTTAATTTTCTATTTTATTTTTGTACTTTAAATTTATGTGCTCAGTGCTTTCAATATTAATCAGGACTAAATCCCTATATTCTTCTGGTCTCAGTGTCTAGGTTTAGGTGTCTTAATATCAGGCACTACGTCCAGAGACCTGGAACTGTAGGGTGAACCTAAAAACCTTAAGGACACTATTGCTTCCATATCTCTCACCCCTTAGCCTGGGAAAGTGACAAGGATAACCAGAACCAGAACACCTTTGTATTATTATTTTTCTCAGTCTGTTTGCCTCTGTTCAGGCAAAAAAGGCAACATTTTAGCACATATTTTCTCTACCCGAATAAATTGTAAAGATACAACTTTTGGTACTTTTGCGTCTTTCAAGTAGTTATTCAAGGAAACTGCACTGCTTAAGCTAGTAAATAACCTGCAGGTTAAAGCAGACTGAAGCAACATATCTGTTCTTGTTCTCTTGGACCTGAGTGCAGCATTTGACAGCACAGAACACAGCATTGTCATAAATCATCTTAGTCAATGGGTGGGCCTGTAGGGCAGTCACTTAAATTGGTTATAGTCTTATTTAACAGGTAGAAAATTCTTTGTTAGTTGTGGTGATTGTAGTTTGGAGGTTCATGATATTATATATGGAGTACCACAGGGATTAATTCTGGACCTGCTGCTTTTTGCAATCTACATGCTTCCATTAGGCCAGATTATATCAAAACGCAAGGCGAATTACTATAGCTCTGCAGATGACACACAGCTTTATTAATTGACAGTGCATGATGACCCTGATGCTCTGGCCACTCTGATCAAATAAGGAAAAAGCAGAAATCTAAGAGGTTAGGAAAAGTAGAGTGAGGGTTTTCGAAATAATCTTGATCCCTTAGAATTAAAAGTCAATGTGGAGATAAATAATTGAATCATTAACTGTGACCTAAACTTCAAATCACACATTAACAAGATTACTAGGACTGAATTGTTACATTAAGAACTACTGAAAAAGTTAGACCTCTTATAATGTTGTTAGTAGCTGAGAAATTAGTTCATGCTTTTGTTTTTAGTGGACATGATTACTGTAATGCACTCTTAATGGGGCTAACTAAGGACAATATCAATCAGATCCAATTAGTTTAGGATACAACAGCACAAATTTGAATTAGAAAAATAAAAGTTTACCACACATCACCAGCATATTTACATTATTTGCCTGTGTCCATAAGAAATTATTTTAAAATACTTAAAATGGTATATAGAGCTTTAAAAAATCTTGCTCCTTCATATATTTTGGAATGCTTGTCCCCCTGCACTCCAAGTCATAACTTTAGATATTTTAATTGTGGTCTGCTTGATAGCGTTAAGCCTAAAAGAAGTGGCGAGGTGGGCTTTTGGTGTTATGCATGAAAACTTTGGAATAATTTAGCAATAGAGATATGCAAGGCTAACACTGTTGTTTATAAACAAAACTCCTAAAAAAACTTTTTTTTAATTACTTGTACTCCTAATTTCCCATTTTTAATTAGAATTTTTCATAGCTACATTTTAGTTATACTCCTAATAGACTATATGTGAATAGATAGAATTATCATATTCTTCATGGATTCGCAACCTTTACTAATCTCTGCTTTTGTTTTTCCCACACCATTACAATCTGGTCAAGGCACTGTGAAGCCACCTGTAACGTGAGAATGAAGGTGGATACTCAAGCTGTCTACGGGACTCACTGTATTGAATCCTATGGGACAAACCACTAGAGATTTTGGGCCTCATGAAAGGATATATTGGGCTTCCCCATCCTGACCAAACCAACTCTATAAATTGGCAGAACCGTAAACACCAATGCAATTGAAGCTTTTGGTAACTTTACCTGTGCAGGATGGGATAGCTTTAGGGCTGCCAAATTAGCTAAAAAAACAAGGTTTAACTATTCAAATTAAAAACAAATAAATATTTGCATATATTCAACCTCAGGTTAATGGCTCTAGGTATTACTTGTTTGGGCATGCTTTTTTATACTTTATTAGCAGAAAAATAACAAAACTCAGACAACTGTTATTTAAATATAAAAGCAAACAAAATCCCACGCCAGTGCACTCTATAAAAAGGGAAGTATCTGCCTCGCCATCTTGTCTTCAGCCTTTTAAGACAGCAAGCCATAAAACCAGCCATGAAAAGGAGTTTAAATCTTTGTGAGCTACATACACTGGCACCACGTATCACTGACGTTCTTTGCTTATACATTTGCAAAGTATGAAGCATTTATGTCACTGAGTTTGGTGTGGATACTCTTTAAATTTAAGGGGCACTTGAAAACACCTGTGCATGCTAAGTGGCAAGACCAAAAAGAATAAATAATGTGTGCATTACTGCCTATAATGACTCATACTGTAGGAAGCCCAGACAAAATCACCCAGGATTTTTTAACAACCAGATTGCAGTCATTGTGTTTTTTTCCCCCAGCTAAGTGTCTTTTTGCTCCTTGAGGCCAGAAGACAATGTCTTTTATATAAATTGAGGCAATGTGATTTGATTGAATAACATGGCATGTGTGTTCATGTCTCCCAAAAGAAGAAACCGAATACAATAAATGTTGCACTGTACAGATCTGTAGCATTGTAAAGCAGACATTTTCAAAGCAAACTTAAATCCTGTTTTTTTTTATTCTTTATTTAAATAATAAAGTTTTACATGTATATTTTTAAAATGTTTTTGTAACATACTCCAACAATGCAAACAATACATTAAAACATTAAAGCAGAATAAAGTAAGTAAAAATTAAATGAATAAAAAATAACACTCTCATAAATGTAGAAAACATTCAGTAACAGATTGCAAGGCTTTACCCAACCTAAGAGCTTTGCGACCCTTAATTAACTCAAGAGACTTCATGTATACCAAGCATTCAGTAAGGAAAAGATTAAATATGAGACTACATTGAAATTTATTTATAGTTATTAATGAAATATTTACCAGATAATATAAAAATGACCAGAAATTGAAATGGTATATTTCATAGATTTGTTTTCGTAAAAGGAAATTTTTTATTTTCTTTATTTCGAAAAAAATAAAGTAACCCAATTTCTGGGCAATCCAAGTAGACATTTCTTTCCATAAGATTCTGGAGATGGGACAATCAAAACGTGGTGTTGAACTTGTTCTGGTTGTTAATGACAAAATGTGCAATTAAAATATCTGTATCTGGAAACTTATAAGTAAACACTTATAATTAAATTTTATGAACAACTAGCCACGCTGCTTGTTGAAGACAGGTAGAGTAATTTAAAAATATTTGCAATCTCTTGTCTAAAATGTACCTTCAGAGCCTTTTCTTAGTATCTGCATGTGTCTGAACCTCATTTCACTGGAGCGCCTTCTCTTATCAGACATCTGACATTTCTTTCAAGGTGGTTTCCTCGCATACTATTTACTTTTATACTAGCCATCTTTGAAGGTGACTATCTGCATGCCTCCTATGCCTTTTCTCCTCTTTGTGTGTATCATATCATATCACCAAAGCCAAATTGACAAATCACACCAAAGCCAAACTAACCAAATAGATTCTTCAGAGGGATGGGACACACAGTTTTTAATGTTTTATTATACAGTATATGAATTTTACATAGGATTTCAAAAACATGTTAGTAACCGATGATAATACTTAGCAAGTAAGCAAGTTTTCTACCAATTAATTTTATCTTTAATAATGACCCCTCATAAACTATACAAGCTTGAATGAATCTGATTTGATAAAGAGATATGAATTCTGATAAATGTATTACTTTTTTGTTCCAACATATTTAAAGTGGCAATAAATACAGTTAATCAGGAAGGCTTGGGACAATTGTATAATAATGAATATATAAATAAATAAGTGGAATAGCATTTAAAACTAAAATAAATTCTGGAATAGATAAACCTTTTTTTGATACAAAATTGTGGAAATCTAAAATCTGTCATCAATGTCAAATAAGACCAAAATAAAAGTAACATTGTAATTAACCCAAGTATTTTTACACAAAACACATCTATTTATTCCAAATTATCAATTTGTTTGGTGAGAAATTATGCAAAAAATACAGTTTTGCTGTTCTTAGTGCTTCAGCATAAAAATATGACAAAGAACTGGTCACACCAGAGAACAATGTAAAAGATCTAAATTTTTATATACCACAATAACATTTTCCAGTTCCACAGTGCACAGTGACATTCTAAAATTATGCATCTAGGATTTATATATTGTGAACAAATAAACAAAAAAAAAAAAAAACAACAACCGTGAAGTGCTGGGAAATCCACCCCATATAATACAACAGGAACTTTAGCAACAAAACAAGTAGTCACAATGAGTCATGATTAACTGACTAACAGAAGGAATGCTTGGGTTTTATAGGTGAAAGACAGGAAGGGATGGGATCTCAGGAGGAAATGAGGTCTGCAGGAGGGAATGATGAAGAAGAGGAAGTGGTCAGTGTCTTAACTGTTTATTCCTTCTGGTGTTCTGCAGAATAGGGAAAAAAGGCATTAGTACCGTTCATCAACCCCTTCCTCTGCATTTTACTCTAAGTTAAGCCCTCAGACTTCCTCCCATGCGCACATGTGTGACAATATGTACTTACCAACCTCCTTAAGAACTCTGGGAGAAATGTTATCTGGTCCTTCTAATTTGTTAAATTGCAGCCTATTTAATCGAAACGGTACTGCTCCCTCTAAAATTTTCAAATCTCTCAGTACCTCCTTTGTAGTCCCTGTTATTGCTGGAAGGTTATCATTTTCTTCATTTGTGAAAACCTCAGAATATTCAAGTTTAGAGCATTCACTATTTCACTGTCTGTATATTTCAAATTAGTGTTCCCAATAATCTTTACCTCGTCCTTGACTGTTCTTTTATTGCAAAAACTGAAAGAATATCATCTTCTGCATCTCTGTAATATTTCTCTCTAAAACATCCTTAAGCCTACTTAATATCTTTTTTAGTGTTTTTTGTCATGCTTCCATATGCCCTATGGTTAGCACTGGAATTATTAGTCCTATAAGCCTTATTCAGCAAATTTTTCCTTTTTTGGTTCTTTTTTTATCACCTTATTTTACCACTGTAAATTTTTTTTTAAATTACCTACTAATTGCAAACTTTGGGATAAACTTGTCCTGCATATGTAAAATGTTTTAAACCTGCTTCACTCCTCCCCGACTTTGCTAAACTCCTTAAACATTGCCCTAGCAAAATTAAATTTAACAGTTGTAGTCTTTGCATCTTTTCTCTGCCAAAACACATTATATTATAGTATGGACACTTAATCCTAGTGGTTCATTCACCTCTACATCCTGAATTCTGTCCCATTTATTACAAAATACTAATTCTTGACAGACTTTCTCCCACGCTTATGCTTTATCATACTGTGTTAAAAACAGACACTTTATGTTTGCAAACTCCTACTCTTGCACTCCACTATTTGTTAAGTTAGCCTAATTAATATTTAGGTATCTATTGTCCCCGATGACTATAGAATCACCCTTTAAACTTGCCTTTTTAACATAAAAAACAAAAAAGATGCACATTGAAATTACTGTCCTCATTGAGTGGTCTTTAACTCGCTCCTAAAGTAAGTCTTCTATTTCTAATACTTTCCAGCTGAGTTAACATGTATTCATTAAGATGTGATTCATCATCCAATGGAAGAAGACTTGCACGTAAATTCTTAATTGTCTTACCCTCCTAGAAAATGTGTGATCTTATATGTAAAACTCATCCCATTCTTTTACATTTGGCCAGATTCCTGTTATTGCCCTAATATCATAATTATGCTCAGCCAAATATAACTCAAAATCGGTTTATTTCTGATACTCCTATCATTTAAGCAGGCAATTTTAATGTGTAACTAATTTTACTCCAATACTTTAGTTTTCAGCTGGAAGTTAAGTTACTCTGTTTATTTTATTTTACATTATTTTTCGACCCTTTTTGTGAAGTTCTAAACCTGGCCAGTCCTAAACTCCTGGCCTCCCACCATTGCTAGTTTAGACACACCTCGACTAACTTACTCATACACCTCCCCAATACATTGGTACCCCTGTTCAAATATAACTCATTGTAAAGGAACATGCTCCGTCTTTTCAATAGGGAACCATAATTCGCCATTAACATTTTCCCCTCTATCATAGACCAAGATTTGAGCTGTGCATTAAACCTTCTAATCTCCTCAGTCTTAACTGGACTGGAGTATGGCATAGCCAGAACTTTGGAGAAGACCACCTTGTCAGTTCTGCTTCTTAACCTCACTCCTAACCCTTTGCATTTGGATTGCAGAAAATACAGCCTGAACATATGCATGTCATTGTTCCAACATGAACAGTGACTACTGAATTCACCCCTGTCTTGGCCAGGTGCCTGCCCACCCCTCCAAGGAGTCCTCTCACGTGTGCTGTTAGATGGCAACACATTGTGTGAGATCTTCAGTATATGGAGCAAACCTGCACTTCATTCGCCATAATGATCGAGTCTCTTACTATCACAACATTTCTCTTTCTAGGGGCTAATTTTGAGGTGACTTATTGAGGCCTGTCTGCCACCTCAGAGTTTTTAAAGTCATTGTCCAGCTCCTTAATATCCTGAAAATTTTACCATGCAGCTGTGTTTGACAATGACCCACCTATCTCTACCACTCTGGCAGTCTGGTGTGAAGTCTTTTCCCACACCACTTTAGGGGTGCACACCATCACCATTAAGGATACCTGAGCCAAGTCCGCTACTTCTTTAATATAATGTACAGTAAATTTGCCAACTCCTCCTCCATTTCAGTTCTTTATTTTACTGTAATACATTTAAGGATATGCCAGTATGGGGTACAAATGCTAGAGATAAATTTGTTGATGGAACTTGGTGGCTGAGGAATTAATTTGAAACCATGGTATTATTAACTAAAAAGAGATGTTCTCATTTCCTTGTCCAATTGCCTATCATCATCACATAAAACAAATAAAGATGATATATACTTATATCATAGTTAAATTAGTTTAAACATTTTAGTAAATAAAAATTAAATGTATGATAGTATTCTGTGTATCCTTTCTTACACTGTAAGACATAATTTTTGGTGCTGCCCTTTACTTTTACAATCAGTAATCACATCAACATTTAGCTAGTTATCTCATATTATATTACATTGCCTGAATCTGAAGGTGTTTAAATGTGGTGCAAATTCCGACATTTTCTAATTTGTTTTGTTATTTTGTCTACATTTTGTGGTCAACATGAGATATGTTGATGACATCTTTGGCATGAGGCCTGCGTATATACAGTATATTAGGCAAGCAATTTTGTCTTTTCCATTGCATAAAATTAAGTTCTATATTTTGATAATTCTGGTTTCTCATTGCACCTGAAAATGTGCCTCACATCTCAGTTGCATGTTTGTTAGACACTCAAGAAACAAATTCACTGTACTGTGTACAAATGATACTATCACTAGCCTGTTTGCTACTAGGAATTACTTTGTACTTCTGCATGCTTAATAGTTCTTCTTTCTTCTGACACTGTGTTAAATAAACATTAGACAATAAAACATTATATTCCAGATGTTTCAACATTTTAACTCCCTCCCCAGAAAAATTCACCCTTGATGTATTTTGCATAAAATTACTAGTATCATTATAATACTAATTATGCTCATTATTTCTTAAACAACAGACGTTAGCACTTGAATAACAAAACGATTTTCCCAAGTATTTGTTTAGCCTTTGTAGGAGGAAGAATTTACAAATTAAGTTGCTCAAGTTGTATCATGATCCTTTTTATTCATTATTTGTAAAAGCATTACTGATGAGTTTGTTCACTATTGACCAGTCAAGACAAAATCTGCTAAATTGTTTTGCTAGGACCAGCAGTGAATACTGGTAAGAAGTACAACCCAATCATCTGTCCATTACCAGTTTTACCTCATCTCGTAGTTGGAAAGGAAACTACAAGCCTGCCTTTTGTAAGGTTTTTCTTGAAATAAGGTCAATAGATTAATGAACCTCTGAGTGAAATTAGTATGTTGCACCTCTGTCTTAAATGTACTCATTGCCATCCCATTGGTTCCTGTGCACCTTCTTGTTTTTGAAAACTTCAAACAACTAGTCTTCTTTACTTCTTTCAAAATTGAAAACTCTTTGTTTATTGATTGATTTGTTCATGATAAGGGCTGTTCTGTCCCTATATGATCGGTGTCAGAGCTTGGTCTGCATTGCCAACAGTAAGTCAAACCCATTTCCAGTGAGAGTTGGACTCTGCCAGGGCTGCCCTTTGTCACCGATTCTGTTCATAACTTTTATTGACAGAATTTCTAGGCGCAGCTAGGGCGTTGAGGGTGTCTGGCTTGGTGGACTCAGGATTGGGTCATTGCTTTTTGCAGATAATGTTGTCCTGTTTGCTTCATCAGGCCGTGATCTTCAGCTCTCTCTGGATCGGTTCGCAGCTGAGTATGAAGCAGCAGGGATGGGAATCAGCACCTCCAAATCCGAGACCATTGTCCTCACCCGGAAAGGGTGGAGTGCTCTCTCAGGGTTGGGAGCGAGATCCTGACCACCTGGGAACGCCTTTGGATTCTCCCGTAAAAGCTTGAAGAAGTGGCCGGGGAGAGGGAAGTCTGGGTCTCTCTGCTCAAGCTGCTGCCCCCACGACCCGATCTCAGATAAGCGTACATGGATGGATGGATGGATTTTTTCAGATTGCCATTTTAATGTGCCAGACAAAGCAATTAAAATGACGACTAAATAAAAACTAACACAACACTTTTCTATAACATCAGATGCTGGCAGTGAAAGTGAAAGGGCACATGAATGCCAATCACAAGATCAAAATTGTATCATAGATTCAACTAAAAAGGTATTGTTCAACCCAATCTGAATTCTAAGTTCACTAACACAGTTAGGAAGGCAAAACATAAAATGGTAAAAAGAAAAATGAATAAGGATTCTTGAATCTGGAAAACTGTCAATAGTGGATCTGTGGTCTCTCATAGGCTTGTACTGTACACAGTAATTAAGCAGTGCCGATAGACATTCTCGGATGTTCAAATTCAGAATTCTGAAAATGAGCGGCAATGTTTTAATTAGATGAACAGCAACTCAATGTACTCCAGCCTCATGAGGAGTATTATGGTAACTGCATTCTGATTATATGGGGTTTGCCCAAGGGTGCCCAAGCACTTCATTCTGTTTCTGCTTGTTTATTACAGAAGAAAAATTAATTGTGTAATGGAAAAGGAAATGTTCCTCTTTTTCACATTTTGTAGCATTAGGCTACTTCAGCCATTTCTTATATCTCCAACTACTAGATTAATGACTATATTTTCGTATATAGCAGAAATGAAAGCTGTCACTTCACACATCTATGTAAGTATGCAAGGATCAGTACCTGCATGTAAAAGGTAAAATATCTGCATTGTGCTTTAAGGATGTAACTGTAAAAACAAGTGACACTGGGCACCCATGCTGACCACCCTTACCTGGAGCAAAACACAGTTCTTCAACAAAATAAGCAATATATTCAAAGCAAAATAGTATTTATGTGAGGCATACAAGGTGTTTCCAAGATCATGACAAATGAACAGAAACAGTGGCAGCTTGAAGTTGTGACTGAACATTCTGTAAATGAAATGCATGCATAACCTGGTTATTACAGGGAACAAAACATGGTGTTTCCATTACAACCCAGAAGCAAAAAAGCAAAATATGAAGAGGAAATCGCAGAGATTACCATGGCTAAAAAAACACCAAACGTGTTCTTGCGAGTGTGACATGCATGCTTTTTTCAGCTATGGTAAACTTGGTTGCTGCTGCCACTGTATCTGTTCATCTATCAAGATTCAAGGCAGATGGGTGACACTACATGGCCATTCTGGGATTTAAATTGACACACCTTGTACATGAGAACAGAAGCAAAAATAATAAAGAGGCACAATCCACTATTACCCAATGAAGTCTTCCCACTTCCTTCCTTAACCCCTATGTTCTTTCTAATATAACACTGGCTGTCCTACACCCCAACCAGGAGCCCTTACACCAAACTCACCTCCCAACTGGAGTGATCTCTTGATTTTCAAAAATTTATAATACAAATTCTAGTGGGGTTTCCGGCTAATTTTATGTCAATTACAAGATTTCTACACACAGAGATTCCAAATCATAGGTTTTTTTTGCTTCTTGCACTTTAACAAAGTAAATAATTATTTACATTTTATTGTGACAACATTTTCTCGCATGTGCCACTATTGAGTGGATCCCATTGCTATACTGCATCCTCTGGGTTGCTGGAGAAGTGTTCACAGAGGTCATGACCCTGAACTCATTAGTTCAAAGATTTAAAGGTTGACTTGAGGGGCCATGTTTCATCTGAGTTTGATATCCCTTAAATTGTTAAATTAAAAAGAATTGTAACAAATCTATGCTCTTGACTTTTGACCCATATTTTTTGATCATTTTTTTGTTTTTAAAGAAAATTTTGTACCTTGGCCTGATTTTGGACTATCACTTCTTTAGGTGTTTTTGATCTTTTCTTCTTCTGTCTTATGCGAGCCAATACCCCTGTGAGAGCCAACCCTAACACCATCAGACAAACACCAGTACGGTTATAAAACACACACGTTTATTTACAAATTACACCAACACAGTCCCACACAGCCCACAGTGCTCCTGCACCAATCACCCCAAATTACGGGCCTTTAAACATCCGTGAGCTTCGTCCTACTCCAGCACCTGACTCTCGCTCCCTGACTGTAGGAAGGTGGCCCCCTTTATAGTCACCCGGACATGTTCCAGGTGTTCTCTGATGTTCTCCTGGTGGCACTTCCTGGTGTGGTGGAAGTGCCGCATGAGCACCCGGAAGCACTCCAGACGTCCCTGGAAGATCCTTCCTCCACCTTCCCAGGTGTGGTGGAAGTGCAGATCTCCCGGGCTTTATGAGGCTTGGGGTGCCCCCTGGCGGTAGCCACGGGCCCCAATGGGTTTGAGCCTTCGCACTTCTTCCCCATTCTCCCCTTATTATCCAGGATGGTTGCCCCGTGGTCCGGGGGACATACAGATTACCTCCCGGTCCTTCCAGGCATCCCGGCTGGGTCTGACCCCTGCCACACCCCTCATTGTGAGTCTCTTTCTGTTAAGGCATGTGTTTGTCTTCCTCTTTCAAGGAATTTCAGGGTCAATCCCCAGAACCACTTAAGAAGACAGAAATGTCCATAACACTGCAAAAGTCCTGTTGCCTTCCCAGCAGAGGTCCTTCTATTGGTCTCAGCCTTCCTTGCATTCCAGAGCCCTACTATATTTTAAAGGGTCAGGTTTTCTTCTGTGGCTTACACTCTTCAATATCAAATACCACAAACTCTGTGAACTGTCCAATAACGGTCTTTTAAGATATCATGGTTGCCTGTTCACCATGACTTTTCTAATAAATGAATGCCCCACGAGTAATATCCAATACACTTGGGAAGTATGGCTTATTCATAAAGGTGTCTTATTCTACACAAATGCCCTTGGTACTGTTATAATTTAATGGTTATTCTGCTCTTCTGCTACGTTTTGGTAAACCTTTTCAGGTTCATATTTAATTTTGGAATATGTAAATTTTGATATTTGAGTTTTTTTATTTGATGTGTGTTTACATTTGTTGAAACACTTTTGTATCTTTTTCGACTGCAGTTTTTGTTATCATGGTTGTTGGCATTTTGAGGGGCAGTTTTGCTGCTGCTTTAGCGAGTAAATGACCTGGAAGTGATGTCATCAGCAAGATGGTATAATGGTCACATGGAGCACCTCCTTCTCATCATCTGAGTTTACAGAGAAAAAGATGAAGAAATTAGTGTGCATTTATTTAGTTAGCTTTCCTGGCAAAATTTAATTTGTCTAACAAATTTCTACAAAGATTTGGGATTTTGATTTTTCTTTTGTTGATAGTGCATCCATATGTGCTTCCCACTTACAAATCTTTGCTTGTCTTGCAGCTTAACTTCTTGTGCTTTATAAAGTATTCAGTGCTAACTCTGCTGTTGAAGTAAAAGTATCTCTTCCTTATTTCTGGACAACCCTGTAATGGGTTGTAAATTCTTGAAGTATATAGTTTTCTTCAGCAGATACTGACACATATGTGTACTGATCTCCTCTAGCACTTGTAAGTAACTTTTCCTGGGTTCATTTATCCCTGAGTACCATCTTGCCAGATCAGTGCCAGGTCACATATAAATATTTGCATATTCCTGTTTTCAAAAATTATTCTATCATAAGCTGAAGTTAAAATCTGAAAAAAAAAATAGATTTATTTCTATTATTTTTTTAAACTTCTGATTAAATACATCTATCTCACACAAAAAGATCCTATACTTCTATATGAGGTTTTAATATTCAAAATATTGGAGACTAGATGACCTGGCTTTACTAAAGGATTTTTTCTATTCTTATTCTTGTATTCTGTTTCAGCAAACAGGTATCAGCAGCTAAAACTGCAGCCCACACTTACATACTAAAACCCTCATACCAACTGCAAAGACTTAGTTGTAGAGCTGTTAGGTTTATTTCTACAGCATGTCTGCTTGAACAGTGTTAATATGAACCGTGACTTCCAGGTCAGCTTTACTTCCTCTCTTTGATTAACTGCATTAGCTAATGTCTAAAGAGATCCTAATCTGTCAGAAATGTTTCCGTTATTTCACTAGCTTGATATCCTAACGCATCACCGCATGGCATAATTTTGAGCCTTTGAAAAAACAAAACTGATTTCAGCATTATTGCACTTTTGATTAAAATATTTGATTAAATAGTATCAGTTTATGTGTTATATTATTTAAAATGAAGTTTCAGGTTAGCTGTGATATACACCAACGTCTGAGACCTCTGTCTGCCTGTCTATTTTCAATGAAAATATTATGTGTTATTTAATGGTAGTTACTGCTTGTTGGAATATAATTAAAACAGTTATTTTATAATATGATTTTGTAGTTTGTGTCTATGTGTCCCCGTGACCCTGTGTTCAGATTCAGCGGGTTGGAAAATGGATGGATGGATGGATGGATGTCTATGTGTAGCAAAAAGAGCTGCAAGATTTAAATGTGTTTCCAGTGTATACAATCAAACTCACCCAGAGCCAAAACACAGCAGAAAATGTAGAACATTACCTCAAATGTGCTACTAAAACAAGAGTTGTTGATGTTTATAAAGCTGCAAATATACGTGTAGTGCACAATGAGGAAGATAAAACAGATGCTTGTAAATACTCCCCTTACATTTCAGTATGCTTTCACTTGCCCTGAATAAATGCACATTTTTATTAAATTAGGGCCTGGCTT
Source organism: Polypterus senegalus (assembly GCF_016835505.1). Taxonomy (NCBI): domain Eukaryota; kingdom Metazoa; phylum Chordata; class Cladistia; order Polypteriformes; family Polypteridae; genus Polypterus; species Polypterus senegalus. Next base: position 128,488,115 of record NC_053161.1, on the reverse strand, counting down.
TTTAAATCATTGACTTTATTGTTGACTCCTGAGTCCCAAAAAACACTATAACAATTTACAGTGCTAGATATACACAGTATATCTAAGTTTTGAAGCCTTTGACATATTCTGGACCCCTGTATGCATGGCTCCTAAAACCTGACCTGATTGTTTTGTCCACAGTAATAAATATTACGATTAAGTAAATATCACACACAAAATTGTGCATTGTGTAATAAGAATGAGTCGGAGACATCATAAAGAGTTGGGGCAGCCACCCATATAATTGAATCGGCTGCAAAAAGTAATTTTAAATAGCACGATGTGCTTATTTTAGAGTCCAGAACAGTACTGCCTGTACTGAGGCAAGATGGCAGTTTTAAAGGGCTAGAAGGGAAATGACATTATCTATGCTGGAACTGGTAGTTGTGTCCTTGTGCCCGGAAGTGACGTCATCCTTGGGGCCGGCAACAGGGGAGATTTCCCAGAAAAGGTCTGCAAGGGACTGAAAGAGATAGTCAGTACACTCCGCCACCCCGTGGCCTGGCGTAGAATTACTAGTGTTTTTGCCCTTCAGCTGATTCCCATGCGCATGTGTGTGACAATTGTTATAACTTTAATGAACACATTCTTTAAGTATTTAAGGTCAAGGATGGGTAAAGTATGTAACCATCTAGGAAACAGTAATTAATTGTAATCGTGTAATTGAAATCAGATGTTACAGTCAATAAGGTACCGTCCAGGTGCGGGGTTCAGTTTTGCTTCCCAGCTATATATGATAGAGTTCGGTTGAAGCACAACAGGACTTGAACAATAGGAGTTTTAAAATGATGTCAAGAAGAACATGAAAATCGAAAGGAAAGATGAAAAAGAAAACAAAAGGAAAAAGGGAGAGGAAAGGCTTGGAGAGCGAGAGTCGGGCATAGGGGCAGTGAAAGAGAGTGGACGAGCCAGCCAGCTGAACGAGATAAGTCTGCGTGGTCAGTGGTCCCATGTGGAGTGAAGGACTGGCACTCGAAGGATTGTGCTCACTGACTTTGTCGAGGAGTGGTTTCGATCGAGTTGGTGTCCTCCCTAGAGATCCGAGGGACGACAGCGAGTCCGAGAAGGAAGACGGGAGGACAACCGACCCCAAGTGGCCTGGCAGACGCCGTCAGAGGCAGCGAAGATAGGGGCCGGTAGTGTGTGGACTGTGGCGGCTGAAGTCTCTCCAGCTGACCGAGCCATGGGCGAGCTAGAGAGACAGGCAAGGAGCTATGCTTGGCTGATGTGCCCCAATGTCTGCTGCAGGTTTTTATTCTCATGTTTTAAACATTTGGATTTTTGTTTTTACCTTTTTATGAATTATTTATTTATTTTTTGAACTTTCAGCACGGCACTATTTATTTGGACACTGTTTTGTTTGATTATTTTTAATAAAAGCACTTGTTCATTTTTTGCTCCATCCCCTTTCTCAGTTTGATTTGTTCCTATTTGCCAACCTCATCTGGTTACATTTATCGATAGTGTTGTGTTCGAGGACTCCCAAATATGGAAGAGGGAGTGTGAAGCAGGAAATGCATCGTCACAATCCCTTTACGTTGTTTAGTTGTCTATTATTCTATTGTATCTATCATTCATTACCTCACTGGGAAACAAAGTTAAACAATATAGCACAGAATCTTAGAAGAACAAAGATTATTTGAGACTAATTTCATATATACTTATTTACAAGTTTTTAAGAAGACTTCACATGAGATGACTGATTTGTCAAAAGTGCTACCTTATTTCAGCAGACTGTGAACATTTAAATGCAACGGACAAACAACTGCAACTTATCAATGGGAACTCAAAATGGTACTGTCCACTAAAAACTGCTATGATACAGACACTAAAAATGTATTTTGCTCTAAATAAATGTTTTTCCCATTAATATCTTTAACATTTTTATGGACCAGTTCTGGATAGGTGCCTGTCATAATTTATATCTGGATTATATTGTGAGATTTTAGACTTTTTTGAGACCTTCCCCAACAGTGCTGCACACCGAAAACTGCAGGTCACAGCGCCAATGAGCCAACAGCAAGCTCACAGCCTCCCCAAGTAACACGTCTTTCTCCCGATGGTTGATGCTATGAACAGTCTAACCTTGCCGCTGACCTGGACCCATCACTGCTTGTTTGCTGTGTGTGTTAAGTGAAGTGGTAGCTCCCGCTTGAATAAATATTCTGACTGTTCCTGTTTTCATTGGAATAAAGCTGGTTTTCTTGAAGCCTTTGGACTCAGCGTCTTCTCTCAGGTGCAAGACAGTGACTCACGTGTCACAATATATTACAGTAAATCCCTTTTTATCCATCGCAAGTGTCACGATTTTGTGTTCACTTTCCATGAAAAAAGCTGTGGTTCTGGTAAATTAAAATGCCTCAGCATCTGCAGCATCCATGATTGTGAATATCAAAAAACAAAAGTATGTCTGCTATTTGGATCTGTTTTAGATTACAATTATTAGTGTGTCTCATCAAGACCACAAGTTTGGGTTAGTGTTTCTGACTTTGGCAAAAGAATAACTGAATTCCCGTTTTTTGACTTTTGCATTATTTAAGACTTATGTTTATCTTCTGGTTGACTGACAAAGAGATGAAAAAAGTTATTTAGAGAAAGTACACACATGGAGAAAGAAGTTATTTAGAGAAAGTAGACACATGGAGAAAGAAGTTGGTGAAATTAAAGAACAGTTGGGAGAGGTGGTTAAGCAAGTGCAAGACTTCACTGTGTCCTTTTAACCATTAGCTACTGAATTTAATAAGATTCATAAGGAACTTGGAATGCAGGATGAGGTTCAGGTTGCACAATGTATATAAATTACAAAGAAACCTCAGATTCCTCACCCATCACACGTTGTGGGTGATCAAAGGAAGTGCAGGCATTTTATTAATTAGCGTGGGTTAGTATTTGATTTACAAGTCCAGATGTACACTTCAGAGAGCTATGGAAGCATATATATTCATGCAGTTGGATGATAAACCTTGATAGCCATGCTAGCTGTTACTCCCTCAAAATATTTCTTACATCTTTCAAAAAGATATTTGATTTGTCTATATGAACAAATGTAGTGTAAATGAACGGCCTTGATTTCAAACAGAGTAATGTAAGTATAAGTGATTATGTGATCACATTTCAGATTATTGCAGGGTTTGGAGGAGTACACTGTGCTGCCATTATTTGCTTCAGGAAAGACAGACAAGGAAGGAAAGGTAGAATTGTGACGTTATATATGAAAAATAATATTCAGGCCCATAAATTCAAAATGTAACAAGGGAACACATCAGAATCACTGTGGGTTAAGATAGTAAAGAGGAAAGTCAAAGATTTGGTTATTAAAGTTTGCTACATGCCACCAGATTCTGATATTTTGTACAATAGCATATTATTTAATCAAGTGAGAAATATGTGCATTACAGAAGATGGAATGATCATGGGTGCTTTTAAGTTTCCAAACATGCATTGGGAAGCCTATACCAGAAATATGAAAGAAAACTGAAACAGTGTTAATGTCAAATAACTGTTTTCATATCCAGTTTCTTCTAAGCCCAACAACTGGTAAAGCCTATCTACACTAATCAGCATTAAAACCACCTGCCTAATATTGTGTAGGTCCTTCTCATGCTGGGTGCCAAAACAGGTCTGAGTTATAAAGGCATAACCCGGCAAGACCTCTGAAGATGTCCTGTGGTTATTTGGCACCAAGACATTAGCAGCAGATCCTTTAACTCCTGTAAATTAAGAGGTGGGGCCTCCATGGATTGGACGTCTTTTTCAAACATATCACACAGTTGCTCAATTGAATTCAGATCTGGATAATTTGGAGGCCAAGTCAACAATTTGAACTCTTTGTCATGTTCCTCAAGCTTTTCCTTTTCATTCTCAATTCCAATAATTCTTCTGGAATCGACGGATTCTCCTTGCATTCCTCATTCACAGTTTTGCTCCAACTTTCACTTTTGGCTGGAGCAGATGCTGCAGCATCTGGTCCTGGCAGATCTGTTTCTTCGCCCTTTTGTTCCAGGTCAGTCTCTGGGAAGTTATATCGTGAACTTAAGGCCGGTTTTGACTTTGACATTTTAGCTGCCTTATCCTTTTCCTTTTCTTTCTGAACCCTATGTTTACTACTGATGCTTAATTATGCTTGTGTATAATGTAAATACAAGAAACCTAGTAGTGATTATAAAAAGAGGTTAAAATAACACTACTGCTAATGGAGCTCAGCTCTAGATGTCCATCTCACACAACGCAAGAGACCACATCACCTTTTTTGAATAAAGAAAGTGTAATAATAACAGAAGTTATTGATATTTTTAGGAATATGAACATGTTAAAGTTTGAGATAATATTTGATAAAAAAAACAAATATATATGTGTAATTTGAGGAAAGCAGAATTTATAAGGGTAAGGAAGTATTTAGAAAATAAAGAATGGAAAATAAAAAGTTTTCAACTATAAATAATAGATGATTTCACTTCATAGACTTGGCAGGAGATAGAAGGAGCCGGAGGTTCAAAAACAAGATATAGAGAAGCAGGATGGGAGGGGAGAGAGAGAGAGGTGGTACGTGAATAAGCAAGTGAGAGAAAAAGACAGTTGGGAAGAGAGCCCCTTTGGATGGAACGTGCAGCCACGTGCAACACTTGGGGCTAGTGAAATAGAATACTCTTCATGAGCGATTCAGGGATCTGGAGTGATCAGGTGGTGCAGGTGACACACCACATAAGTCCCGGAAGGCTGCAGGTGTCAACAAGGTTCAGGGTGGAAACCTTATTGTCCCCATGGACAATGGGGGCCTGTGCCTGGGTTCGGATTGGGAGTGCTGCTGGCAGCCATGGGGCAGCAGGGACCAGGATATGTAGAAGGATTTTGATGACTGTCGCAGGCATCTTTCTCCTTCAAGGTCCTGTTAGGATAAAGGGAGGAGATGCCAGGCTCAAGGGAAGCACTGGGGACTAGTATGTAAAGGCGAGATTCTTGCCTGTGGAAGTTTTAACCTCAGTTTTAATGAAATATTTTATTTGAATAATTTTAACCTCCAATATCACTTCTTTTTATGGGATTGTTTATTTAAGGAACATTATCGGTAGTGGGTTCAAGAGCCTCCAAAGATGCAACCTGTAGCGTGGAGCCAATCCACACCATCACAACTCAGATAAGTTTTTAAGTGTGGAGCAGTGGAAGCAGTGGAATGGATTTAACATGTAATGCAGGACAGGTACATATCTAAATTAGGAATTAGTAGGAAATTTGAAAAACTCCACAGTGAGTTAATAAAGAGTTAAAAGAAGCTGCAAAGTAAAAAACAGCTGTATAAGGCTTATAAGACTAAAAACTCTAATGTGAATCACAGGCTGTATGAGGACATGAAGGCAACCATTAAAAAGGGTATTAGGGAAGCTAAAAGACATAAAGAAATATAGTAGATAAGGTGAAAGATGACACAAAGAGATTCTGTCAGTATTTTAGTTGTTAAAGAACACTCAATGCGGAAATGAAGAGCATCAAGAATAGTAAAGGGGAATTACAAAACATAGACAGTGAAACAGCAAAATTTACATTTTTTTTTGAGGTCTTCACATGTGGGGAAGTAGTGGTAAAAGAGACTACTAAGGAGGTACCAAGTGATTTAGAAATTGTAACGGGAGAAGTACTGCACAAATTAAATAGGCTGCCATCAAACAAATCTCCAGGACCAAATAATATTTGCCCTCAGGTTTTGCTGGCATTTTGTGTTCCCATTTCCATGACACAGTGCTTGGTTGCTAAGAGTGTGATTCTGAAGGTCACTTGGCATGACACCATTGATGCAACACTTCATAAACCAGCACTGCGGCTTTTGTAGCATCTGTAAATGTGGATAGTAAAAATGTTCTTGTGGGATTTAGGTATGTTTTAGGTTACAATTATTGGTAACTAGCCAACCCATAATTGTTCATTGATGGGTGAACACTTCCTGAAAGACACAGTTGTCCAAATGGGATGGGTTTGAGGATATGATTGTGAGTGAATGAAAAGATAAAACTCTGGAGAGAGCAACATACAATTGTTCGCGACTGAAAACTGGTTTTGGCAGATATAGGCATATCTTTTTGAAAGTTTGGCCCTGTGCCTTATTAATTGTCATTGCAAAGGTTAATCTAACTGGAAATTGTCTGCGTGTAAAAGTAAAAGTAAAAGGCAAATTTGAATCTGATGGGGTCAGGGAAATCCGGGGAATAAGGACAGTTTGTGAGGTAGCAGCTGCGATAGTTTTACACTCCAGTACATTGCAGTGAATGCTGGTAACAGTCACTCTAGTGCCATGACAGAGACCTCTTGCTGGCATGAGGTTTCTGAGAAGCATGACGACTGAACCAATTTTAATTTTGAGTTTATGCGGAGGCATGCCAGTGGGAGTAAGACTGTTAAGAAATTCTTCGGGGAATGAAAGTTGATCTGCTGGATCATCTGTGATGATGGAGTCAATGGTGGTGAAAGTTACTTCGTCGGTAGGGATAAGTTTCAGTACTTGTTCATTAAGGTGTAGCGAGTCTTCATTGGTGACGCTTAATATAGCTCACGTACTAAGTTGTTCCGGAGTGATAGTTGAGAAGTCGATGCCTCGAGAGTGAGGGTGGATGCGGGAGGAAGGTTAGAGTTGGCGGGCGGGGCTCTGTCGTGCGTACCCCATGGTCGGATGACTTGGTCAATTATATATATAGAAAAGCAGCCGGAACCGAAAAGAACAATGAAAAGTCAACGTGGCTCAGAGATGCATCTGGACTGTAGCAGAGACAAAAGCAACTGAGGCTGTGTTTGGTGAGGTTTTGCGAGCGGGCACATTAGCAGGCAGTGCGCATGCCTCGAGAGCAAGGGTGGACACGGGAGGAGGGTTAGAGTTGGCGGGTGGGGCTCTGTCGTGCGTATCCCATGATGCGGGAGGAGGGTTAGAGTTGGCGGGCAGGGCTCTGTCGTGTGTATCCTATGGTACACATAGTCAATTACGAGTATATAGATTCTCATCAAGATTATGAGTTTTTTAGTTTTGGCAACAGTGTATTTTCTGTTCTTCAACTTTTGCTTGGTTTATGACTTTAATTCATCTCCTGATCCTTTCTTAAATCAGATAGCTCAGTTCATTAGAGATGTTGGTACAAAATCAAGATGCTGTAATTGGTTTGGTGGTGATTTCAAAATATAACTATGAAGTAAAACTGCAAGTTTCCAAAGACAGTGAAACTATAAAATGAAAGTGAAACAGAAATCTGGACTCTTCAGAACCTAAAGAAAAAAAATGCAAAGTCACAAAGAAAATATTACTGAACCAAGCAAATAGTAAAAAAGTTACTTAGAATACACAAAACAAAGTAGCAACCACTGAATATAGGAAAACTGTCATTTTCCATCTACCTAGTTACCACTGTTCTATTCAGCATTACTATAACAATGGGCAGAATATATTATGCAGGCCTAGATGTTGTACGTGGTCACACATGATCATTACCACTGGAGCAAATTACAGACTCCAGCTGAGCTAATGGACTGTTATTGGACTGCACACGCTAAACAGCAGAATTGTGAGTTGTGAGATTAAATTATCTGAATAATCTAAAAAAGAAGCTAGTAATTATTAGATCTATAAACAGTAGCTGAAGGTTACATGTAAAGTGCTTTAACTTTTAATTCTTACACAAGAAAAATATCTTTTTAGGTACAGCCTCTGCAAGTGGTGAGGCAAAGGAAATTACACCAACTTTAAATATTTACGAGCCACATTCTAATTCGTTATAAAGGAGAGTGAGCAGAAATGGCTTTTTTTATGAATCAAGATAAAGAACATCAGTCATGAGGTAGAAAAATTAAACTGGTTGGAACTCATTCATGATTAATGATGCCTAACCAAGCTCTGATCAGAATCAGAGCTATCAAGGTTTTGCCAGAACATGTTGGCTCAGATCTTTTTTGGAAGGCTGAAGTTTTGTCTGGCTCCAACATTGTAATACTTGCAATACTAAAATGTAACTTTCACAAACTAGAAATACAGAAACAATTTTGGCAGCAGCAGATAGGCAGGTCTGCAGGTGCTCAACTGAATAGCTTAACAACTGAAAGGATATTAATACCGTGATCTGACATAAGTAAACTGACAGAAGCTGGATTTCTAAATGGAAAGGAAGTCACTTGTCACTAAAAATCCACCAATTTCATTAACATGCTTACAGCAGAATTTGCAGTTCATCTTAAATTTGAAGTATCCTTATTTATCTGAAGTTTTATTTCTAATCGCACAACAAGGTTTTCAGGCATTTCATTCAGGATACTTTTAAGCCAAATGCTTCCTGCTTGCCAGAGTTACAGTGGGCTCCCGCTGGTCCTGACGTCATGTATTGCTAAATTAGTGCTAAAAGCAACTGATGCATATGGAAATCAAATACAGTTAATATAAATGCTTAAATATTTTTCTTGCTTGTAGAGTTTTAAAGATGTATGAAACACTGTTTCAGAAAATTTCTGTATGGCCAGTTGATTATGAGGTTGGACTATCAACCATACAGCTACTGATTTTTTTGTTAGTCCTGAATCACTTGAAATGTTGTACAAAGGCTACAATTACAGTACTGATTAAATGTAAAGTTACGGTTATTAAAGTCAACGCTGACAGTTTTAAAGAGCTCTGGATTGTCTTCTCCCACCTTGCATTGCAATGTCTTTTCCATCCACAATATGGAGTAGAGAGCTATGAAAGAAATCAAGCTTATGCACTGTTTTACTTGCATCATTTCTAGCCACACACACATCAAAACATATTGGATGATGAGTCTGTCCATAATTGTAATGTACAGAATATATTTTCTAGAAAGATAAAAGAATGCTTTGTTTATAAAAATGTTATATATGGTTATAATTGAAGAAATGGGTAAAATATAATTGGCAGGATAGGATGCAGATGAAGAAGAATACAGTATATATGTTTGCAGTAAGGCAAGAAAAATCGAATGATATATGCTTGAGCTAAAGTTGTTTATAGTTTGTTTTATATATATATATACGTATATATATATTGTCACGCACGCGCAAGTAGGAGACCGCGGATGGATTTGAACGCACCTGGGAACACATTCGCCGGCAGGGAATGGCGGGGTACTAACTTTCTCCCTCTGCTTCCTCATAGGAAGTCCTGACATCATCAATCCCATCCTCCCTCACGGTCCTTCCCAGCATTCCTCCACTTCCGGCTCCTCCCTAATAAAATGGCCGTATCATGGCGTCGCGCTTATGAACAGTTTTGTTTGTAATTTTGACCCTGTTTATTTACAGTTTATTGTGGATCCTGCACAATATACGGGGCCGGAAAACCCCAAACCTTTGTGCTGTCTCCTCCTCAGTTTGTTACAATATATATATATAGTGATTTTTGCACTCTTTTGAGAACAACAACAACAACATTTATTTATATAGCACATTTTCATACAAATAATGTAGCTCAAAGTGCTTTATATGATGAAGAAAGAGAAAAGATACAAAGTAAGAATTAAAATCAGAGAACACTAATTAACATAGAATAAAAGTCAGATCCGATGGCTAGGAAGGACATTAAAAACAAAAAAAAACTCCCACCTTCTCCTGGTATGCAATCTGCAGAGTGTGTGGCGGACCTATGGCCTCAGGTGGTGAAGCAGCAGCCGCTCCATGGTCTTCATCACATGTGATGTCAGAGCAACAGGCCGGAAGTCATTCAGCTCACTAGGACGTGATACCTTTGGTACTGGGGTGATACAAGATGTTTTCCAAAGCCTCGGGACTCTCCCCTGTTCCAGGCTCAGGTTGAAGATGCGCTGTAGAGGACTTCCCAGTTCCAAACGCACAGGCCTTCAGCAGTCGTGGTGATACTCCATCTGGATGCGCTGCTTTGCTGGCACGGTCTACTCAGCTCTCTGCTTACCTGTGCTGTTGTAATTGTGGGTGGGGATGTCTCACCTATGCTGGTATCAGCAGAAGGATGGTTGGAGGATGCAGTACTCTGAGGTGAGAGTGAGTTAGGGTGGTCAAACCTGTTAAAGAAGTTGTTCATTTGGTTTGCTCTCTCCACGTCTCTCTCGATGGTGGCACCCTGCTTCGAGCTGCAGCCAGTGATGATCTTCATCCCATCCCACACTTCCTTCATGCTGTTATTCTGCAACTTCTGCTCCAGCTTTCTCCTGTACTGCTCCTTCGCCGCCCTGAGCTGGACTCGGAGTTCCTTCTGCACAGCTTGAGCTCATGCTGATCACCGCCTTTAAAAGCCCTTTTCTTCTGGTTCAAAAGGCCCTTGATGTCACTTGTAATCCATGGCTTGTTGTTAGCATAGCAGCGTACTGTTCTTACTGGAACTACAATGTCCATACAGAAGTTGATGTAATCAGTTGTGCAGTCAACAGCCTCTTCAATGTTCTCACTATGTGACCCCTGCAGTATATCCCAGTCTGTAGTTCCAAAGCAGTCTCTCAGAGCCTGCTCTGCCTCAGGGGACCACTTCCTGAATGAGTGTGTGGTTGTAGGTAGCGCCCTCACTCTTGGTTTGTAGTGAGACTGAAGCAGAACCAGGTTATGATCTGCTTTCCCTAGCGCAGGCAGCGGGGTGGCGCTGTATGCGTCTTTAACGTTTGCATACAGTAGGTCAATAGTCCTATTTCCCCGGTGTTACAGTCCACATACTGGGAGAAGGCAGATAATGTTTTATCCAGCGTTACATGGTTAAAGTCTCCAGCGATTAGCACAAGTGCCTCGGGGTGCTGTGTTTGTAACTTAGCAACTGCGGAATGGATGACGTCAATCGCTATCTCCGCGTTTGCTCGAGGGGGGATGTAAACAATAACAACAATCACGTGTCCAAACTCTCTTGGCAAGTAATAGGGAAGCAGACTTACGGCCAACAGTTCGATGTCCCTGCAGCAAGTGGAGATTTTAACGTTTACATGTCCAGAGTTGCAGCACTTTGTATTGACATAGAGAGCGACTCCCCCCCTTTCTTCTTACTGCTGGTATTTGCATCTCTGTCCGCTCTAACTGTGCTAAACCTGGGTAGCTCCACGTTAGCATCTGGGATAGTAGTTGTTAGCCATGTTTCACTAAAACACAGCAAGCTGCATTCTCTGTAGGTTGTGACATTTTTCACCAGCACAGCCAGTTTGTCGATCTTATGTGGTAGTGAGTTCACATTTCCAAGGATCACAGAAGGCACCAACAGTTTATAAAGCCATTTTTTTAGTCAGCTGCTTGGCTTTTATCTTTGCGCCGGCTCGGCTGCCCGATATCGTCTTCTTACCTTGTCAGGTAAATAGGGAACCACACCGGCGTGGGCAGTTCTTCTCAGTGCTTTAAGTTGAATACTTGAATAGGCGAGTCTCGGCGTGTAAAAATCAAGTAGTAAAAATAGTAAAAAGTGTCCAGGGAGCGATTCCACATAAAAGAAAGTGGTAGAAGTGATCACTGAAATAGTGAAATCAGTGAAATAGAGAAAAATAGAGAAAAAAAGGTAAAAAGATAAAGTCATACATGGAGCTGCTAGAATGGCTGCCAATTCTCTGTTGCTACATAGGTTGGCACTGTATGCTAATGCTTTTTCTCTTCTTCCCACTACAGACTGGAAGACTGGCGGCAATAACACCACTGATGTCACTGCCTCTCCCTGCTCCAAGTGACGTAAGACTGGAAGGTCCATAATCTTGAAATCAGTTTATTTGAGAACTTGTACCTGAGAAGACATCTTCACAATTATTGCATGTTTTTCTTTGCTGTGGTGCCACAACTCTTTATTGTGGTCTGTCTGATGTCTTACAGATATTAGGTGTGACCACTTGGGTGCATTGCACAATCGCAAAACCCCAGACACACAAGTCCCAGGTTCAAATCAAAAGATTATTTTGAAAGATTACCTGGACAAAAAGCACCTTTATAATAGTGGCAAACAAACACAGCTCTTTTTCTCTTCTTTTTGTATCTCCTCGTCCTCACCTCCCAGGCAAGCTTTCTCCTTCTTCCACCCATCTCTAACTCACCTGGGGAAGGCAGAGTGACTCCTTTAAAACAAGACCCTAGAGCATTTCCGGTGCTAGGGCATATCCTGTTGGAAGTACATCCAGGTCAAGTGGAACTCCCTGAAAGCAGTGAGCATAAACCCCCACAACATTACAAAATTTCCTGCATGCCCTGCAGGTGTCCATTTGAGTACCAAAGCCCAATAATGCTGCCATCTGTAGTATGGAGTCCTCCCTGTTTCATTATGTTGTTCTGGTCAATCTCATGGCAATGACAAGAAGTCTCCTACCTTTTCTTTCTCATGGCCTCCCAGCCAGATAATAGACTGGGACCCATCCTGGCAGGGATTCCAGCCCAGGCGTGCCACCCATGACATAGGTTATATATTATGATGTATGAAGTTACGAGAGGTTATGCTTAAGTTACATAATGCACTAGTGAGACCTCTCCTGGAATACTGTGTTCCGTTTTGGTGTCCATATTACAAAAAAGAAACAAAACTAAGATTACAATATGACATCAAAGTGTTTAAAATTATGAAGTTAATTAGTAAAATAGATCCCAGCAGGTCAGATCAGGTTAGGTCAGGTTGGGGAGCATGCACTAGTACAGCGTATTTCCGCACCCAACACATGACAAAACAGCTTGGGATCCTCATTGGCAACCCCTCAGGCAGATACACGGTCTAGTTCCACCCTACGGAAATGACCATGAAGCTTTCACAGCCAGGTGTTACACAGGCATCCCCTTCGCCTGATCCTCTACAATGATCCTATGAGCCGAATAACCCTCAGGAAATCACACTACATGACCATAGCGTTGTAACACACCCTAAAAATGCAGGTAATGTGCCTCATTTAGGTCTCCGTGAACAACCACTCATTCAACACAAAGTCAAACCAAGCGGTACCCAAGGATTCTCTGAATAGACACTGTAACAAAGGAGTCCACTATTTGTCTCTTGTTACTGGATAGTGGCCATGTCTCCCAACCATATAGCAAAACAGGAAGCATCAGGATTCTAAAGACTTAAACCTTTGTCCTTTTGCAAAGATGTTGAGAGTGCCACACACCTCTTTCCAGAGACCCCATGACCTCCCATGCTCTCTTAATCCTTCTACTGACTTCATAGAAAAAGTCACCAGAGACATGAATGTCGCTGCCGAGGTAAGTAAACCTTACAACAAGGTCGACATTCTCTCCCAAGACAGACACACTGCTGATGGCTGTGCCCAAGTGGTCATTAAAGGCCTGGATCTTGTTTTTTTATCAAGGACTGTCACAAGCCCAGACACTCAGGCATCCGATCAGAGCCTCCATTGACTCTGTGAACATCGAACAGAGTAGGTGCAAGAACACATCCCTGACAAACTCCAGAATCAACTTAGAAAAACGCAGAGGTTCTGCCTCTTTTCTGCACAGCACTTACAGTACCAGTGTACAGCCTAGCCATGATATACAGCAACTTTGAGGCAATCCTGAAAAGTCTAAAGATGTCCCACAGGGCAGCTTGACCAAATGAGTTGAATGCTTTATGGAAATCAACAAACTCTGCTCATATTTGCGTTTACGCTCCATGAGAACCCTCTGTGCCGGGATGGGGCCAATGGAGGACTTCTTAGGCATAAAACCAGACTGCTCCAGTCACTGATAGGTGAGCAAGTGATCATGGATCCTACTGAAGATGAATCTAGTAAGGACCTTACCTGGCACCGAGATCAGTGTTATCCCTCTGTAGTTGATGACGCCAGTCTCCCAAATGAAAGAAAAAGATTGTTTACAATGTCAGGAGGTCAGCCTTACCACCAGCCTGGAGATGTTCACCCCAGATACCACAAATTCCTGTAGCCTTCCCTACCCTCAACTGGTTCACCACCTGTCAGGGAGACAGGGTGGTTCACAGCTAATTGGAGAATCAACTTCAAGAACCATGGACCTAGAGATCCCTTGTAACTCCTCATACTTTGCATCATTTACAATTTATTGGGATAAAAGCAAAAAAAGTTGAATATTTTTCTCTGATATATTATCATGTAAATGTCAGCCACAGGGAAGAAAACTACCTCCACTCTATTCCACATTGGCACTCTCTTATGTCACTATTTGACAATAATTCAGTAAACACTGGTAGACAACTCATCTTCTATCCAATCTGGGCTTCATGGGGTATCAGCACACAGAGTGATTTATTTAAGGAACTCGGCTTGCCTCTTTCTAGGGGTAAATTTGCAATTTCTCCTCTCTCCTTCATTTTCTGTCTACATATTAAATCTTTTCCCAGGACGTGAGGAATACATTGTTTGCCCTCATTCCCAACCATCCTCTGCATGACTATGCTTTTTCTTCTTTCTCCACCAAACAGATTTCCTCTTTGTATCCCCTGCCTTCAGGATTCCTTTATTACACATCTCCTAGTTACTCAGAAATGAGTTGCTGACCATTTCCCATCAACTTCTTTGTGCTGGAATGTTTTCAAAAACATCAATTCCAGCAAACAAAATTCCTCAGGAAATGTCCAAATATTTTCTTTTCCTTTGTTTTGTTATTTTTCCTTCCTTGTAATATTAATTAATAATTGATATAAATAAAATCAATAAAATGTGTGACAAGCAATTGCCCATAAAGTAGACTTGAAAGTGAAATTAAATTGAACTGCATCTTTCAGTAGTTTAGTGCTCCATTCAGGGTTGATTCCTACCTTGCACTCATTGTTGTCAACATACGTACTATCCAGCCCTTGCAACTATGAATTAAGAAAAGTGAGTACAGAAATGCAACAAATATTCAAGTGAATGGAAAGACAGATTTGCAAAAATGTAATACTCTAGAAGTGTACTTTTTTATTCAGTATCTACAAATATTTACAAGAAAATGGGAAATTACTTTAAAGAGGCAAGATGCAAGGCACAGTTGTCTTTATAAAAAGCAAAGTCTGCCCAAGAGATACAGTACATGACCATGATCAACATCCTACATGGGAAAATAAATAAATGCTGAAATTACTTAATCTACTTAAGTCTACAGGTTCCACTTAAATAAGTTTAGTCATTTCAAAATTAAAACAATTACATTTAACTCTATCCACTGTGGTTCACTTAACATAAGATAATTAACTCAGGGATGATAACATTAGTGCAACTTTAAAGGATATTCAATTTATATTAAAGGAAGGTAACAATTAATTATTAAAGAAAATTACTTTCTTTTGTTAATGATATTATTATCAATTAACAAAGTAGCACTTTACTGTATAAGTTAGGTTAAATCCTGTTCAACTCTATTAATTACATTTTACTGTGATCTCACCCAGATTTTCTAGGTTGTGTTGACAAAAAATGAAAAAAATGTTTTGTGAAGTAGGTTATGCTAAATTAGTGGAAAGAACCTAGCATGAAAATCATTTTTCACACTATAAAAAAATTACAGTGCTGAAAAGTTATCTTGTCATTTATTATCAGAATATCTTGTACAGGAAGAATAAGAATGTCTAGTGAAAATATTTGAGGGTTCAAAAGCATGACAAAATTTTGGTATTGATTGGGTATCATGGGAAAAATAAGAAGTTTTAAAAAAGCTTTAATTTTTCCAGACTGACCTTCTATCTGAAGAAGGTTCACACATGCACACACACATTCATACACACACAGTACATATTCTAATTATAATTAACAATAAACTTACATTTTTAAAGTACAGTGGAACCTCGGTCTGCGAGCATAATTTGTTCCGGAAACGTGCTCACAGTCCAAAGCACTCGTATATCAAAGTGAATTTCTCTATAAGAAATAATGGAAACTCAAATGATTCGTTCCACAACCCAAAACTATTCATATAAAATAATTAATACAAAATATAAGGTAAAAATACATAAAACAAATTAACCTGCACTTTACCTTTGAAAAGAATCACGGCTGGTGTGAGTGAGTTTCTAAATTCTTGTGGGATTCCACCCAACAGGATGACATGCGGAAGAACGTCCCAAAGCAATCGCAGTCTCCCAGTGCTGTAGCACTTCGCTGTAAAAAGCAAATCCAGAAAGATCGCAAATATGCTATAAGCGCCTGCCGTCAGTGGGTGATACAAGGAACAAGGAACATTATAAATGTGCAGGGTGCAGTACTACTTGGCCACAACCCTTCCTGACTGCTGTGTCTGTGTATAGGAGAGTGGCAGATCCCGCTACAATAAATAACGGCACTGTTGCTGTTTCAAGCTGAATAAAGCTGGTGGTGCAAGACGGGGACTCGCATGTCACAGCACACACACACACAGTCACAATGCTGTAGTAAACACTATACACTCATACAGATGTTGACTATATGAATGAGGCACGCTGACTCAGATGGAGAATAGGAGACGATTGCCCACAATCCTGCAGCGAGAGAGAGAGAGAGAGAGAAGAACCATCAGCTCAGTTGTGATTACATTAAGCTCAGCAGACAAAGTGTATACATACTACTCATATTGCAAGACGTCGCTCATTTATCAAGTCAAAATTTATTAAAAATTTTCTCTCCCTGCTAACCCATTAACAGCTGTGTTTGGGGGTCTTCGAGATAGGTTTAAAGTTGAGAAGGACAAACAAACTGTGATTGCATTCACTACACTATTGGCACGCAGACTTATTTTGATAAACTGGAAGAATCCAAACTCTCCTCTTTTAAGTCAGTGGCAAACTTATGTTTTATACTATTTGAAATTGGAAAAAATCAAATACAGTAATCCCTCCTCGATCGCGGGGATTGCGTTCCAGAACCCCCCGCGATAGGTGAAAATCCACAAAGTAGAAACCATATGTTTGTATGGTTATTTTTATATATTTTAAGCCCTTAGAAACTCTCCCACACTGTTTATAAATATTCTGTGCACAGTTATGCAGTAAACCCTAATGTATCACAGTCAATCCGCTCCAGACAGATAAATGAAATTCCACAAAGTAGGATTCTTTATTTATAAGTCTAAAATTTTCGCAGTTAGAGCATAGAAAACCTGCTTACAACCTTCTAAATACGTTTTTTAACATTATTAGAGCCCTCTAGACATGAAATAACACCCTTTAGTCAAAAGTTTAAACTGTGACAAGACAGAGATGACAGTTCTTTCTCACAATTTAAACAATGCAAACATATCTTCCTCTACAAAGGAGTGCCGTCAGGAGCAGAGAATGTCAGAGAGAGAGAGAGAAAAGTAAACAGTCAAAAATCAATAAGGCTGTTGGGCTTTTAAGTAAACGAAGCACCGTGATAAAGCGGCTGCAATGAAGGGATCAATGTGAAGGTAGTCTTTCAGCATTTTTTAGAGGAGCGTCCATATCTTCTAAGCAAACAGCCTCTGTGCAAACAGCCCCTCTGTCAGGAACAGAGAATGTTAGAGAGAGTGAGAGAGACAGAGAAAAGCAAACAATCAAAAATCAATACGGGCTGTTAGAGCTTTGAAGTGTGCGAAGCACCGCGTGGGAAGCATAACGTATATCACTGAGGAGTTTAATACATAATACGTGCTCTGATTGGGTAGCTTCTCAGCCATCTGCCAATAGCGTCCCTTGTATGAAATCAACTGGGCAAACAAACTGAGTAAGCATGTACCATAAATTAAAAGACCCATTGTCCGCAGAAATCTATGAACCATCGAAAAATCCGTGATATATATTTAGATATGCTTACATTTAAAATCCGCGATGGAGTGAAGCCGCGAAAGTTGAAGCGCTATATAGCGAGGCATCACTGTACTCAGTTAGAGGATCTGTACAGATTTTTATCAAAACATGGCAGGATCTAATCAGTAATATCCTCTTTAATAAAACCCCTGTGTACGTCCAGGTGTCCGTGTGTGTGTGTCTTCTGGTGAAGTGCACATGTGCGGGCCGCGCCACACATTGTACTGTGCCCCGCCCATGCGCTCGGCACATGGACGCACACACACTGGAAGCTGGGCGCGCAGTGAATGGCCTAGCGCCGCCGCACGATAAGCAAATAAAGCACACACACTGGAAGCTGGGCACACAGTGAATGGCCTTGCCACGGCCACGCATGATAAGATATAAAGGACACCATTGCTGGGGAGATTGCTGATTGGGTAGTTGCGGCAGCGCACATAAAATCCGCTGTTGGGGAGACGCCACACAAAATAATCAGTTGCACGCCCCCACAGATTAAAATACTTGCTGGGGAACTGCACAGTACTTGCTGGGGAGACGCCGCAGGCACGATTATAAGCAGCACGCCACACATTACATCAGTTGCTGGAGACACTCTGCTGATTGCCCACTGTTGTGACAGAAAATTAAAGTCATATTACGGTCATCAAAGCCAGTATTACTGTCAGAGAAAATTACAGGCATTTTATGGAAATACAAACCAGTATTACTGCGAGAGAAAATTAAAGACATATTAAAGGATGCATATTACAGCCACATACAAGCCAGTATTACTGTAGGAGAAAATATTACGAACGTATCTACTAACAACATGCCACCCAAAAAAAGGACACGTCAAGTAGGACAAAAGACACAGACAATCAAATCCTATATAAGCAACATCTCCTGGAAGAACGGTCAGCTCAACAAGTAAACATCAACAAAATAAACACTGAAAGACAAAGAAAAATACGAGCAAACAGATCGATTGAAGAAAAAAAAAATGACTGTCAGAAAAACGCTAAAAGAGAAAGACTCAGAAGAGCAAACCTTAGAAAAGGTTGGCATTTACTTGCCAGAACCAGAATTCAGCCATGGTCAGTTTTATGTTGCATTATCAAGAGTTAGAAGTTTTCCAGATGTTGTTGTCAAGGTTGTAGAGATTCCTGAACAAGGCAAACTGTTGCCAAACTCAGGCAGAATATTTGCAAGAAATGTTGTCTATAATGAAATTGTACAGAAAAATTTCATGAGGTAAAAAAATTTTACCTAAATATCTTCTTCAGATATTGTGTCTTACAGATTGTTACAAAGTTTTACACTAAGGCAATATTAATTATACTTACTATATTGTCATGTACGTTTCTATTTTATTTTTATTATTATTTTACTTTAGGCTTCTTGAAAAAATATTTTTGACAAAAAAAAAATTAAGACAAGAAACAGAATGAGGTCAAGGTCCCTTGCCATTTAATATAGACTGTTCCTACTAATGTTTATGCACCACTGTTCTAGCGCCCGTTATTGTAACAGGCTTAATGTCTAGTTTTAGAATAAGCTCTTAAAGCACAGATGAAGCAATTATTTCTGTATTTTTTTTCTTCTCCATTCCTCTCTATTGGCTTATCAAACTTATCAATTTAGGTATGTTTACAAGCCTTAAATTTTACTCCGTTGGCTTGCTCTCTCTCTCAGGGGTGGGGGTCGACTTGTTCTCAATCCTACTTTTGTAAAAATTGATTGATTTGTATGGAATGATTGCAATACAATTAATAAAATTTCAAAAAAAAAATTTTAGCTCGTCTTGCAAAACACTCCTAAACCAAGTTACTCGCAAACCGAGGTTCTACTGTAATCTATATAAATATTTTCTCATGAAAACACTATATAACTTTAGGGTAAGTACAAAGAAACATTGATATCCTAAAAAATAAGAATTTCTTGTTGTTTACAAAAATGTACTTATATCTTTTGAGACAGCTAGAAAAAATAGATTTGGTTCCTAAACCTACTTTAGGCACTTCTGTCACTGGATGTATTTATTAGATTCCACCAACAGAACACCCGATTCAAATTTGCTATGAACTACAAAGTTTCCAAGCATGCCAGTCCCAAAAAATCCCAAAAATGTTCTTTTGAGGGGGAAGAACCATCAAGCTACCCTCTAGCTAGAAATAAGAAGGACAATTAAGAATCATTATAATTAAAATGTTTAATATTCAAACAAACACTGTTTGACAAGAAGCACTGAAGAACATAAAAGGTACATACACGTTGTCTTCAAAATATCCAATACCAATACCAAACACAGTACCAATAAGAAATCTCAGAGGCAAAGTGTAAAAACAGAGCAAAAGGCCACAGAAACAAAGAAAATCACAAAATACAGAAGAAACTCACCAACCAGCTAGCATAATCAATGAACTGTAAAGGACCATGGGTTTTCCTCAGCTAGGTCTGGGGGCAGTCCCTTATAGTGGTGCGTAGCTGACCCTGCCTAAGCAGACCACCCACAAAACACAAGGAACATGCAAAAGGAAATCTACAGAAACTAAATTATCAACAAAGTTAACAAAAAATTGAACAAATTATATATAAATGTGACATTTCCTCCCTAAACAGGGAAGGAATCCTGACTGAAACATGATGAAGTTAACAACATATTAATAAGGCAAACCAGGTGTGCTGGAGTGCCATCCACAAGTAAATGTGTGTTTGTCACAAATACTGGGGTGTTCAAAGGTTGGCAAACTAACACACTCTGACAGACATAACAATGTAATTTTGTATCATTAAGGCTATAGTCAGGGCAGGTTAAATGCAGAAAACACAGTAGAAGACATAAAGATCATGATTAAAGTTTCTTAAGGGACAGAAGGAAATTCAGTAAAGTGCTTACTTAGCATCTGATAGAATCATCGAGCACCAAAGTGCAATCTTCATCCGTCTGAAGGAGCCTTCAAATAAATTATTGGTATGTTGCAGCCAGTAAACCACTGTGTGGGATACATTTTAACCTTTCCAGCTGACAGATCTCAGGTACTTGATAATCTTGTTATGATGAACATGTGCAGTGTGTTCTGGTAAAGATGAAAAGCAAGGTAGCATTCAGAGTATTGTAGATATTAAGAAAGTGATGCAGGACATTAGATAGCTTTGTATATATATATATATATACTGCTCAAAAGAATTAAAGGAACACTTTTTAATCAGAGTATAGAATAAAGTCAATGAAACTTATGGGATATTAATCTGGTCAGTTAAGTACCAGAGGGGGTTGTTAATCAGTTTCAGCTGCTGTGGTGTTAATGAAATTAACAACAGATGCACTAGAGGGGCAACAATGAGATGACCCCCAAAACAGGAATGGTTTAACAGGTGGAGGCCACTGACATTTTTCCCTCCTCATCTTTTCTGACTGTTTCTTCACTAGTTTTGCATTTGGCTACAGTCAGTGTCACTACTGGTAGCATGAGGCGATACCTGGACCCTACAGAGGTTGCACAGGTAGTCCAACTTCTCCAGGATGGCACATCAATACGTGTCATTGCCAGAAGGTTTGCTGTGTCTCCCTGCACAGTCTCAAGGGCATGGAGGAGATTCTACGAGACAAGCAGTTACTCTAGGAGAGCTGGAGAGGGCCATAGAAGGTCCATAACCCATCAGCAGGACCAGTATCTGCTCCTTTGGGCAGGGAGGAACAGGATGAGCACTGCCAGAGCCCTACAAAATGACCTCCAGCAGGCCACTGGTGTGAATGTCTCTGACCAAACAACCAGAAAGACTTCATGAGGGTGACCCAAGGGACCCATGTCCTCTAATGAGCCCTGAGCTCACTGCCCAGCAGCATGCAGCTCGATTGGCATTCGCCATAGAATACCAGAATTGGCAGATGCACCACTGGTGCCCTGTGCTTTTTACAGATGAGAGCAGGTTCACCCTGAGCACGTGACAGAAGTGAAAGGGTCTGGAGAAGCCATGGAGAACATTATGCTGCCTGTAACATCATTCAGTATGAGCAGTTTGGTGGTGGGTTAATGATTGTCTGGGGAGGCATATCCATGGAGGGTCACACAGACCGCTACAGGCTTGACAAAGGCACCTTGGCTGCCATTAGGTATCAGGATGAAATCCTTGGACCCATTGTCAGACCCTATGCTGGTACAGTGGCTCCTGGTGCACGACAATTCCTGGCCTCATGTGGTGAGAGTATGCAGGCAGTTCCTGGAGGATGAAGGAATTGATACCATTGACTGGCCACCACACTTTCCTGACCTAAATCCAATAGAACACCTCTGGGACATTATGTTTTGGTCCATCCAATGCCACCAGGTTGCACCTCAGACTGTCCAGGAGCTCAGTGATGCCCTGGTCCAGATCTGGGAGGAGATCCCCACAACACCATCTGTCATCTCATTAGAAGCATGCACCGATGTTGTCAGGCATGTATACAAGAACACAGGGGCCATACAAAGTGCTGCGTACAATTTTGAGTTGCTGCAATTAAATTTTGGCAAAATGGACTAGCCTGCCACATCATTTTTTCACTCTGATTTTTGGGCGTCTTTGAATTCAGGGCTCTGTAGGTTGATCATTTTCATTTCCATCAAACGATGTGGCATCCTTTCGTTCCTAACACATTACCCAGTCTATATCAGTATAGATATCCAGGAGGATTTCTTTTTCCCATTGAGATCTGATGTGTTATCAAAGTGTTCCTTTAATTTTTTTGAGCAGTTTATATATATATATATATATATATATATATATATATATATATATATATATATATATATATATATATATATATATATATATATTTGCAGCTGCATGAAACTTTTATTTCCAATGAGGGAACTATCCTTGAGGTATTCATAATGATTCTCTATGTTTTGTGAAACTGTAGACTCTCTGTAGACTCTCAGCTAATGAAGAAAAGGTGGGTGTTTAATGTGTGTGTGTGTTCATTTTGGACAAGAGGAGAGTGAGAGTGGCTATCATTTATTAAACTTTTTGATAAAGAGTTCTCTCAGTTCAGTTAATGACATGGACATTATCATTGAGCTTTAAATTCAGTTGCCGTTTTTACTACACTTTCAAAAAGAGCTTGACCCTCTTTGACAAGAAATGTTTCTTTTCATTTTCAATTAAGGACCACCTGGAAAGTCTTATTTACAGTATATGGTCACATATCCCAGTTTGTATAATTCTTTGCAATGCTTCTAAATGTAGTACTATTGGTATTGATGCTAATAAATATACTTTTTAAGTAAAAGCTGCTTAATCATTGTCCCTGATGCTAGCTATTAATGAGCCAAGAAGTTCATGATCATTCCTTGCATAACTGTGGTCCCTTAAAGTCTCACAAAGGATAAGGATAAAGTAATGAATAAGTGGTAAACGTGGCTGAAGTAAAGCATTGAAAAGGAAAGACATCCCACTTAACCTAATGTAGAGGTCCTTAGGGTTGAATGTTCATGGCACAATAGAGACAGCAAGACAGGTAAGATGTTATAAGTAACAGTTGTATAGCTGATTTTGACATTTCTTTCCATTCCCCATTAAGAAAAGAACAAAAGAGGTTAGTTAGTACCTTTTGTGTTAGGAAAACCTCCCAACATGGTAAAACAATAATTATTGGGGAACGATAACAAACAAGAGACTGTGGTATGCAAAAGACAAGAGCGACAATAAGTGGCACAAAAGATTACTGAGACAAAATCTAAATTTAATTTTTTTGTTCACAATGACATCAGTATGTCAGAAGAGTTGGTGACAAGACCATTGAAACCAGCTTGGTCTGTCATGGTCTAGATGTGTAGGGTGTGTAGTGTAGATTGTAGGGTGTCTGGTCAAATTTGATGGAATGATTAATGCTAAGAAATGTATACAACTTCTGGTTAATCATGCTGTACCTTTGGTAACATAATTTATTGGCAAAAATGTAATGTCTGAAGTTGATAATGACCCCCAACCCAAAGAAAACATAGTTATGATATGTTAGGCTTTTTAATGGACAGACAGTGCAGGACTCTGTTTATCTTAAACAGTTTCAAACTACATTGTGTCTTTATGCTCTAATTACATAATTGTAATCACAACATTTATTTCTATGGCACATTTTCATACACTGGATGTAGCTCAAAGCGCTTTACAAAATATCAAAGAAAGTTATAAGCAAAGAAAGAACACATTAAACTTAGATGAGAATAATAATGAATAAACTTTACAGAATTATTTAGAAGTCTCTAAATGCGAGTCTGATGCTAAGGTCAGATGGGCAGAGAGGGCAGAAAAAAAAACATTAAAAGAAACTCCAGTTAGGCTTCAGAAAAAGATCAAATCCAGGTCCTAAAGACTATTTATCCCCAATTAGACATTCTTATTTGTTTTTTAGGCTTTGTCTTAGAGGATTCAACAGAGTGGGTCTCTTGGCAAGTTGGGGTATCCACTTTCATTCAGACATCAAATGCAGATGCACAAGAGTTTGATCGGGTGCTGGTGGCACAAAACTTCACCACAGACAACCTGGAAAAGAAAAGAGAAAAAAGCAAAGCTTACTAATGATTGCAGATTCATTGAAAAGTGTAATCATTTTATTTATATCTAGTTTATCAAGAGCAGAACTAATATGTAGCTACAAAATTTTTTTGACTCTTAGAAAAATAAGTAGGACACTATAAGAAGATATTAAGCTTATGACTTAAAATGTAAAGAGAAAGGCAGATTATTGAGCGCAAAAAGCAATCTGTACTTGTAATTAACCTGAAAACTTGTCACAGAGTTCTTTGTCTGCACCCAGTGAGTCCACTATACAAATAATAAATTGAATTGACTTTGGAGTGAAAAACAACACTAATAGCTTTAGATTGGCCACCCCTGATATCAGCTTAACTGAAAGCATGCAGGATCATTTGGAAAAACAAACTATAGCCAAAGTCAAACACTTAGGGCAAATCCTGCAAGAAGCTTGGAAGCATTCTAATAGGTACCATAAAAAATACATATTTTTTTACTCAGGACTGTAGCCCTGAGTCATTTCTTGCTGGTTACACTACCTTTAAAAAATGGCCTCCTTTTGGCACATTACTATTGTGATGGGCGGCCTCGGCCACTACCTGACATGGATGTGCGGTGAGGAACGGCACTATTACAAGTGCCACCAAGTTGATCACAGGTGAAGAAGCTGCTGGGAGAAGATCTTCATAGAAGCCAGGAGAAGGCATCGGTGCAGTGCCTCCCCGTCCCCCTTGTATTTATATTTTGCAGGATGGAACCGAGGCCTGGATGTGTGCAGATCCCCATCCTATAGAACTGCTCTCGAGGGGCATAGTGATGGGCAGCCATGGCCACTACCTGGCTGGGATGCCAATGGAGAGGAAGGACCAGGGGAGAGGGCATTGATGATGCAATACCTCCTCTAGGACATTAGAGGGCGGCCCTCTTGTGTGGCTGTGGGACCACGGATACCTGCAGGGCATGCTGAGAGCTGGAGTTTGGTACAGCCCTGTTGGGTTCCATGGAGGCCGCCAGGGGGAGTTGCAAAGGCCTATAAAGGACCTCCAGTATACCTGGGAGAGATTCCAGGTAATACTGGTGAGCCACCTGAAACACTCCTGGGACCTGAATAAGAGGAGCCACCTCACTCCAATCAATGTCCAGAATCGGGAGGAAGAGGACAATGTCTGAGAAGTGGAGGTGGATGGACTGGCGGGAAGGATGGGACTGAACTGTGTGTTGAGGTGTTGGAGATTTGTGCACACTTCACTGTAAATAAACCAGGTGTTGTGTTTGAACCTTTGTCCTGTCTGTGTGTATCCGGGTTTGGCTTCACACTGTATATGGACATATGTGTGTGTGTTTGTAATGAATTGTACTATAACTCTATACTTGTGAAGTGTCTTGGGATCATACACACTATAAAAAATGCTTTATAAATTAATTTGTCTGCTATTGATCAAGAACTAAATAAACAGTACAATATGTTCATTAAAGTAAGTGTCTATTTTTTATATTGTGCCTAAAATATTACTACTGTAAGTTATAATAAAAATAAGACATATGTATGTAATATTATTTTTAAGTTATAAAATAAATATAGTGTGCAAAACTTCACTGAATTGGTGTTTTTCCCAAGGCAGGTACCTGCATTGCATCTCTTCCTGCACAGTTAACCTCCTGCTCCTCACACCTTGAATAGGAACATTTGAAAACTGTTAGAGGTGTATTTACATATTGTAAAATAAATGTCTATAGTTTTATCAGTGATCAGTGTTTGAAGTTAATTTATTCTACTTCTAAATTAAATCATTTTCAACCTCCTGCAAGTACCGTAATGTATTTTAATTTTTGTACTGATCAGTAGTTTGCTAATTTATTGTAATGATATTTGCTGCTTGAAGTGCCTTGTGATTGCACTGGCTATTAATTGTGCCATATAAAGTAAAGACTGAATTTTGTATTTTTTGTATTGACAACGGAGATGGTGATGGTCTTTATTGGTTTTAGTAGTCAATTACTTGTCATTGCATTTCCACGGTTCACTGGATAATTACAGTCAAGAATGAGTCAAGTGGTCTGCAAGCTGACAGTCATCAAAGCAAAGTGACTTTTAAATCACAGACATATGTTAATCTGTTACATACTTAATAAAGCATTAATTTAGTCAAGACTGCTATGTAACATTTGTGCTAGAAAATCAATATACTTAGATACATGAGAAATGGGTCCAAAAGTAGCACCATGGAGCACAGCATCTAATTTTCTTGAAGATAGTAATAACTTTTACTTTAATTCCATGCCTCCCTGGTCTGCTCATGTTTTTTTTATTGTGGTGGTTTCTCTCTCTCTCTCTCAGACTCTTATATTTAATACTTCTTCATCATCAGGCTCTCTCTCCAGTCCAATCAATCTCAGTCAGTGTACAGGTCTCTCTTCTAAACTCACTGTGATGTCAGCCTGATGATTCTATTTCTGGTCAAGACAGTCCATTCACTCCTTGCCATAGAAGATGTGTGCATTACTGATGACAGACTGCCTTCTGTCATGGTGAAATAGTTAATATGGATCACTGGATGAAAACTGAAACTTTGAAATGCAAATATTTACAACTTTATTTATTTGTCCCAGGGTAAAATTTGACATTTTACAGAAGCTCTTTAAATAAATCAATCAATAGATAGATAGATAGATAGATAGATAGATAGATAGATAGATAGATAGATACACAAACACACACAAGAATGACTGAAAAGAAAGAAAAATAAAATGAAAGAAAATTTCTGACTTGACTGTCACCGTCTCAGTGAGGCATTATGCAGACATATTGCTGTTGGTATAAAGGAGCCCCAGTAGTGTTTCTTGACACACTTCTGCTGAATGATTTGTTGGCTGACAGTCCTCAGTGTTAGTGTGTCAGAGAGAGGATGTGCAGCATTGTTCATAATGGCACTCAGTTTTGTTTTAATTCTTTCCTTTGCTACTACCTCTAGGGTGTCGAGAGTGTATGCTATATCGCCTGCCCTTGTATTTACCCTGTTGATTCAGTGGGCCTCTCCTGAAGTGATGTTACCAACACAGCACACCACAGCACAGAAAATTGCGCACAGGTGTAGAAGGTATAGGAAAGCAGTTACTCCCAAGAACAAAGAGCCTCCTCTGCCCTTTCTTACATAGCTCCTCTGTTTTGTGAAATGTACCAATATTGGATCTTACAATGTCTCTCATAAATGCATTTACCAAATTTATTTTGCAAAATCAACCAAAATTATGCCTACAGGTGACTGCCAGGGTCAAGTGCTCTGCTATTAGATTTGATGTTAGCAAAGTGATACTTGGTCTAAAACACTCTGAGTATGACTGCTTCAGACTGAAGCAGACAAGGTAATCCTGACATTATACCTGCGTAATAACCAGAGTGTACCACGCAAGCTGTTGGCCCGCAGAAACTTATCATGATTCTGTTGTAATTTTGGGTCTCCCAAACCTGTTCTTGTAAGAGTTTCCACAAGTTTTCAAAACCATTTTGATGGTGTAGGAAACTGTACTCACTGACAGTTTAGCTTTCATTGCCATTTCTCTAATGGAAAGACCTAGACTTTTAAGGGCTATAACAGTCTGTCTCTTTGTCAATTTCTTTTCTCTCGCATATATGATAGCAAGGTACAGTGCAATATTGTCCAAATAAGGGTGAAACAACACAGTTTGTTCCAACACTGCTTTCATATTGACAGAGGGTTTGTAAGTAATCAACAACAGTTGGGACACATGTAGGAAATGTTTGCATCAACTTTCAAGACTTAATTATACCATTAATTGCTCCCTAAAAAAGACCTTATTGTGTAACTCTGGAAATGGCATTACTTTTCAGTTTTTTTACAAACTTTTTTTAACCTCTTGCCATTTACAGCTTACCTCTGCATCATTTCAGATTATTCACTGGTCTTGAGCTGCTGAAATTTCAGTAAAAACTAAAAAAAAAAAATGAGGATGTTTTAAAATGTTTGACTGGTAGTGTATTTTAGTAGACTCCCTTCCCAGTCTCATTATTTCATATTTCTGTTGTGAAGGACAGCCGGGTCTAATGCCCGGCAGGGACGCCCCTGCTGCTTATGTTCCGGGGGAGCCACCATGGCCACTCCAGTACCTCCCCCGGGACGCTTGGTGGCAGCCTCCATGGCTGACGGTGATTCCCCAACCACCCGCAGGGCTCCATGGGAGATGGAGTCCTCCACAGCCAGGTTGGGGGCTCGGATGGTCGCTAGGTGGAGCTGCACGGACTCAGCAGCCTGGTTGGACAAATCTTCAGCCCCATCCGGAGGTGCAATTAGGACCAGGTGGTCAAGCACCTGGAACACTTCCGGGTGGGTTATAAAAAGGGCCAGCCACCACCACTCAAGGAGCCAGAGTCGGGAGGAGGTGGACTAAGCTTGAGGAGGAGTGGTGGTCAAGGAAAAAGAATTGTGGGTTGTGTTTGTTGTGCTTTGGGACTGTGTTTGGGCTGTGTGGTACGGGGAAGACGTGTCCCACAGCTGAAAATAAAAGTCTTTGTACTTTTTATACGTGCCTCCGTGTCTATCTGTGTCGGGTCAGGTGCCTATATAGCGCCTTTGTTACACTATATAACAATAGTCAAACAGCTACATTTGTTAACATTTAATTTTAAAAGCAATGCATTAAACAGGATTACAATATTACTCAGCGAAAACACACAACTGTTTTTTTTTTATGTTTTAAAGTTAAACATGACCAGTTTTAGTTTTTTAGTGTGCCCCATTTCCTATTGATGAAAAACTTAGCAACCCTATAGATGTTTAACCTGGAGACAAGTCCAATATCTGACTCAAAGTAAGTCATTTGCTTTTTTGAATCAGGCAAAAAACACAATGATGTCTTGGAGAAAAATAATGTACCTGAATGGAACTATATAAGATACAGTCCTCATTATTGTTGAGAAATGGAATAATGGTTTTAAGAAACATTTTTCCATCTGGAGGAAAGCTATATAAAAAACTCATCCTTTGTATGATCAATAACATAAATTGCAATTAATCTTTTTTTAGATTTATTATGCCGATCTATGTTAACAATTACTGACAGAGGCTTGGGACTCGGTTTCTGTTTCTACATCTTATCAAATGGGAAACACATCCAGAAAAATGGCATGTGTCAGGCATCCTGCTGCAAACCTAGTCCTCAGCACCTCAGAGGGCAGCGCCT